>NW_020955184.1:547155-956925 GCF_900497805.2 Vombatus ursinus
GAAGCTAATGACTCTATGAGAGAGTGAGAATCAGTCAAACTGAAACAAAAGAATGAAAAAATAAATGAAAACGTAAAATACCTCATTGGTAAAACAACTGACCTGGAAAACAGATACAAGAGAGACAATTTAAAAATTATTGGTCTACCTGAAAACCATGATGAAAAAAAGAACCTGGACAGCATCTTTCAGGAAATCATCAAGGAAAATTCCCCTAGAACCAGAGGGTAAAATAGTCATTGAAAGAATCCACTGATCACCTCCTGAAAGAGATCCCAAATTGAAAATGCCAAGGAATGTAGTAGCCAAATTCCAAAATTACCAGGTTAAAGAGAAAATACCGTAAGTGACCAGAAAATATCATGTATTACGCAGGACCTTGCAGCTTCTATATTAAAAGAACAGAAGGCATGGAATACAAAAATATTCCATAAGGCAAAGGAGCTTGGATTACAACCAAGGATCAATTACCCAGCAAAACTGAGTATAATCTTTCAGGGGAGGAGATGGACATTCAATGAAATAGGGGATTTCCAAACCTTCCTGATGAAAAGGTCAGAGCTCAGTGGAAAATTTGATCTTCAAATACAAGACTCAAGAGAGACATAAAAAGGTAAACAGGACAGATAAAAACAACAACATGTTATTAATAAGGGCAAACTGTTTACATCCCTACAAGAGAAGATGACACTTGTAAGTCTTAAGAACTACACTGTTATTAGACCATTTAAAAGGAATATACATAGACAGAGGGGGGTGGGTATAAGTTGATTTTGATGTAATGATAAAAAAAAATCTAATTAAGTGGGTGAAATGGATCTAAGTAAGTGGATTAAGTGGTTCTAATTAAGGTATTGTACTGGGAGAAAAGGAAAGGAGGAGGCAGACAAGGATAAATTACATTACAGGAAAAGGCACAAAAACCTATTACAGTAGAGGGAAAGAAGGGAGGGAGATGAGCATTGTTTGAACCTTACTCTCATTGGATTTGACTCAAGCAGTATGGAATAAAATAATCAGGTATAGAAATCTAACTTGCCCTATAGACAGTAGGAGGGAAAAGGGAAAGAAAAGGGAGAGGGGATAGAAGGGAGGGAAGAAGTAGTAAGGGTAAAGGGGAAGAAAAGAGAGGGGACTAATAGAAGGGAGGGCAGATTGAGGGAGGCGGTGGTCAAAAGCAAAACACTAATGAGGAAGGAAAGGGAGAAAGAAGAAAGAAAAGCATAAGCAGAGAGGAAATAGGATGGAGAGAAAGACACATATAGTAATCATAACTGTGAATGTGAATGGGATGAACTCTCCCATAAAATGGAAGAGGATAGCAGCATGGATTAAAAACCATAATCCTACAATATGTTGTTTACAAGTAACACATTTGAAACAGAGGGATACACACAGGGTAAAGGTAAAAGGCTGGAGTAGAATATATTATGTTTCAGCTGAAGTAAAAGAAGCAGGGGTAGCAATTCTGATCTCAGACAAAGCAAAAGCAAAAATAGAGCTCATTAAAAGAGATAAGGAAACTACATCCTGCTAAAAGGCACCATAGACAATGAAGTAATATCATTACTAAACATATATGCACCAAATGGTATAGCATCCAGATTCTTAGAGGAGAAGTTCAGGGAGTTACAGGAAGAAATAGACAGCAAAACTATACTAATGGGGGACCTTAACCTCCACCTCTCTGAACTAGATAAATCTAACCACAAAATAAACAAGAAAGAAGTTAAGGAGGTAAGTAAAATTTTAGAAAAGTTAAATAAGATAGACCTCTGGAGAAAATTGAATGGGGATAGAAAGGAATATACCTTATTCTCAGTGGTACATGGCATCTACACAAAAATTGACCATGTACTAGGGCACAAAAACCTCACGATCCAATATAGAAAGGCAGACAGATTAAATGCATCCTTTTCAGATCATGATGCAAAAAAAATTATATGTAATACAGGGCCATGGAAAGATAGACTAAAAATTAATTGGAAATTAAATAATCTAATCCTAAAGAATGGATGAATCAAACAACAAATCATAGAAACAACCAATAACTTCATTCAAGAGAATGACAATAATAGGACAACATACCAAAACTTATGGGATGCAACAAAAGCAGTTCTTAGGGGAAGTTTTATATCTCTAAATGCTTACATGAATAAAATAGAGAAAGAGGAAATCAATGAATTGGGCATGCAACTAAAAAACTAGAAAAAGAACAAATTTAAAATCCTCAATAAAACACCAAATTAGAAATATTAAAAACCAAAGGAGAGATTAATAAAATTGAAATTAAGAAAACTATTGAACTAATAAATAAAACTAAGAGCTGGTTTTATGAAAAAAACAACAAAATAGATAAACCTTTGGTTAATTTAAAAAAGAAGGAAGAAAACCAAATTATCAGTATCAAAAATGAAAAAGGTGAATTCACCACCAATGAAGAAGTAATTAAAACCATAAATAGGAACTATTTTGCCCAGCTGTATGCCAATAAATTTGACAATATTAGTGAAATGGATGAATATTTACAAAAATACAAATTGTCCAGATTAACAGAGGAGGAAGTAAACTACTTAACTCCATTTCAGAAAAAAAGAAATTGAACAAGCCATCAAGGAACTCCCTAGGAAAAAATCTCCAGGGCCAGATGGATTTACAAGCAAATTCTATCAAACATTTAAAGAAAAATTAATTCCAATACTATAAAGACTATTGGGGAAAATAGGCAAAGAAGGAGTCTTGCCAAATTCTTTTTATGATACAAATATGGTGCTGATACCTAAACCAGGCAGAGTCAAAACAGAGAAAGAAAATTATAGACCAATTTCTCTAATGAATATAGATGCAAAAATTTTAAATAAAATATTAACAAATAGATTACAGCAACTTATCAAGTATAATACACTATGACCAGGTAGTATTTATACCAGGAATGCAGGGCTGGTCCAACATTAGGAAAACTATCAGTATAATTGATCATATCAGCAGCAAAACTAAGAGAAACCACATGATTATCTCAATAGATGCAGAAAAGGCTTTTGACAAACTACAACACCCATTCCTACTAAAAACACTAGAGAGCATAGGAATAAATGGAGTCTTCCTTAAAATGATAAGTAACATCTACCTAAAAGCTTCAGCAAGCATTGTATGTAATGGGGATAAGCTAGAAACATTTCCAATAAGATCGGGGGTGAAACAAAGATGTCCATTATCACCACTGTTGTTCAATATGGTACTAGAAATGTTAGCTTTAGCAATAAGAGAAGAAAAAGAAATTGAAGGAATTAGAATAGGCAAAGAAGAAACAAAGCTATCACTCTTTGCAGATGTTATGATGGTATACTTAGAGAATCCTAGAGAATCAAGTAAAAAACTACTTGAAATAATAAACAACTCTAGCAAAGTTGCAGGATATAAAATAAACCTACATAAATCATTGGCGTTTATATATGTTACCAACAAAGCCCAACAGCAAGAGATAGAAAGAGAAATTCCGTTTAAAGTTACTGTAGACATTATAAAATATTTGGAAGTCTACTTCCTGAAACAAACCCAGGAACTACATGAATTACAATTACAAAACACTTTTCACACAAGTAAAGTCAGATCTAAATAACTGGAAAAACATCAGTTGCTCATGGGTAGACCAAGCTAATATAATAAACATGAGAATTCTACCTAAATTAATTTACTTATGCAGTGCTATACCAATCAAACTACCAAAAAATTATTTGATGGAGCTAGAAAAATAATAGCAAGATTCATTTGGAAGAACAAAAGGTCTAGAATATCAAGGGAACCAATAAAAAGAAATGCTAGGGAAGGTTGCCTACCCATACCAGATTTTAAATGTATTATAAAGCAGTAATCATCAAAATTACTTGGTACTGGGTAAAAAACAGAGTGGTGGATCACTGGAATAAGTAATGGAAGACAAAGTAGTCAATGACTATAGTAAACTACTGTTTGATAAACCCAAAGATTCTAGGTTGTGGGATAAGAACTCACTATATGACAACAACTGCTGGGAAAACTGGAAAAGAATATGGCAGAAACTAAGCACAGACCAAAATCTTACACCATATACCAAAATAAAGTCAAAATGGGTTCACAATTTAGATATAAAGACTGATAATATAAGCAAATTGGGAGAGCAAGGAATAGTTTGCCTGTCAAATTTATGGATAACAGAAGAATTTATCACTAAACAAAAGACAGAGAACATCATGAAATGCAAAATGAGTAATTTTGATTACATTAAATTGAAAAGTTTTTGCACAAAGCCAATGCAACCAAGATTAGGAGGGAAGCAGAAAACTGGGAAAGAATTTTTACAACCAGTGTCTCTGAAAAGGGCCTCATTTCTAAAATATATAGAGAATTGACTCAAATGTATAAGAACATAATTCATTCCCCAACTGATAAATGGTCAAAGGATGTGAACAGGCAGTTTTCAGATGAAGAAATTAAAGCTATCTATAGTCATATGAAAAAATGCTCTAAATCACTATTAATTAGAGAAATGCAAATCAAAACAACTCTGAGGTACCACATCACACCTATGAGATTAGCCAGCATGGCAAAACAGGAAAATGATAAATGTTGGAGAAGATGTGGGAAAATTGGAACACTAATGCATTGTTGATGGAGTTGTCCAATCATTTTGGAGAGCAATTTGGAACTATGTTCAAAAGGCAACCAAACTGTGCATATCCTTTGACCCAGAAATAGCACTTCTAGGGTTGTATTCCAAAGAGATCATACAAATGGGAAAAGGACCCACATGTACAAAAATATTTATAGCAGCTCTTTCTGTGGTGGCCAAGAATTGGAAATTGAGGGGATGCCCATCAATTGGGGAATGGCTGAACAAGTTGTGGTATATGAATGTAATGAGATACTATTGTTCTGTAAGAAATGATGAGCAGGTGGTTTTCAGAAAAACCTGGAAAGACTGATGCTGAGTGAAGTGAGCAAAACCAGGAGAACATTGTACACAAAAATAGCAACACTACAATGATTAACTATGATAAATTTAGCTCTTCTCAGAAATGCAAGGATCTAAGACATCTCCAAAGGTCTCGCCATAGAAAATGCTGTCCACATCCAGAGAAGGAACTATGGCAATCGAATGCAGATTGAAGCATACTATTTGCTCTTTTTTTCCCTTCTGTTTTGTTTTGTTTATTCTTTCTTGTGGTTCCTCCTATTAGTTCTAATTCTTCTTTACAACGTGACTAATGTGAAAATATGTTTAATAGGAATGTATATGTAGAGCCTATATCAGATTGCATGTCATCTTGAGGAGGGAGGAGAAGAAAATTTAAAACTCAAAAGCTTATGGAAGTGACTGTTGAAAACTAAAAATAAATTAATTAATTTAAAATTTTTTTAACATTATTGGTCACCTTCTCCCTTTGGATACTAAAACCTCTTTAGATTTTCATGACACTGTTCTCTCCTTGTTTTCTGACCACTTGTCCTGACTTGTCTGACTACTTCTACTCAAACTCCTTTGCTAGATTCTCCAGCCAGGTCATATCTGCTAACTGTGGATATCTCACAGAGCTCTGCTCTGGGCCTTCTTCTCTTTTTCCTCTTCTCTTTCTTGGTGATCTCATCAGGTTTTATGCATTCATTATCATCCTTAAGAAGATTATTACTAGATCTATATATATATACATATATATGTATGTATGTATGTATGTGTGTGTATATCTATCTATCTATCTATCTATCTATATATATGTATATATGTGTATATATATATATATATATCTATATATCTGGCCCTAGTCTTCTCAACAGTCCCACATCATCACATCTTTTGAACATCTTGAATGAAATATCCCATCTCAAACTCAACCCACCCAAAATAGAACTCATTATGTCTCCTTTCTTCCAAACTTCCTTACTATTGTTGAGGGCAGCATCATTATCTCAAGTCACTGGGGCCTAAAATCTCAGTATCGTTGTAACTTGAGTTCTAAAGATCATTGGCATGGGACTCTCTCCTTATTAATGGAGATCAGTGTCTCATGCCAGAGGCAATTGGTGAAAATGAGAGAGAGAAGAACTCTTCATTTTTTCTTCAACTCTTTGGACTTGTTTCAAGTCTCTTCAGGTTTTGCAGTCTTTTAAGGCACTTTGACTTCCTGCTTTGAGAGAGAAAGGGGAAGATGCTAACACCATTCCAGATTGCTGAAGGAAAAGACTGGGAAGGAGTCAACATGAGAGGAATTGCCAGTCTCCATCATGTTCCTTTTCCAACTGGCTGTACTACAGACTTCAGGGAACTTCCCCTTGGGTGAGATCTAAGACTTTCTTGGTTGAGCTGAGCTACTTCACTCCCAGTGGGAGAGCTCCTTTGCTCTATAATATATTCTCCTATGTCTTCTTTCTCTGATCTTCTCCTTCTTCTTCTTCTTCTTCTTCCTCTTCTTTGCTATTTCACTTCTCACTTAGATAAATGAGTTTCTTTGCTATATGCTATGTATATTCATTGTGGAACTTAGATTTAGTGGGAAAGGGGTCAAGCCCTGGATATAAAGCTTGGGGTGGTCCTGCTTCACCCATTAATGAAATCAGATGTCAGATTGAACCTGAAAATCTCATCCCCTAGACTAACAATATTTGAGGCAGCAAATACATATAATTCTAGCCTGGTACTCCTTCTGAGGTCAGCAGAGTGGGCAAGCTTCTGCCCCTAACCTCCTGCTCCTCCTCCTGGCAGGAATTAAAGTCTCCCTTGGAGAAAGGTTGGGAGAGAAGAGGCTAAAGATGTCTATTCTGCCTCCCTTCAAGGCACACAATAATACCCCCATGCTACATGTGCTTATTACGTCATCCTTGACTCCTCATTCTCACTCACCCCTCATATCCAATTTATATAATTATATATTATATATATATAATTATTATATATAATATCTTGTCATTTCTACCTCTCTGTCTCTCATAAATTCTCCTTCTCTTCATGCACAGAGACACAACCCCTTTTTGGACCTGCATCGCCTCTGAACTACACTATTGCAATAGCCTTCTACTGGAGTCCCTACCTCAAGATTTTTTTAAATGGTGGTCTGACCATGCCATCACCTGCTCACTGAATTCCAATGGCTTCCTTCAACCTCCAGGATCAAATATAAACTCCTCTATTTGACATTTAAATCTCTTTATAAGCTGACCCTTCCTACCTTTCCAATCTTCTTAGACTTTCTCCCCAACCACACATTTTGCAATACAGCTGTACTGGCTTTCTTACAGTTTTCCTCAGACATGACAATCCATCTCCCATATCCATGACTGTCATACCTGGAATGCACTGCTCCCTCACTTCTGACTCAGTTTCCCTGGCTTCCTTCAACAAGACTCCTCTCAAATCCCACCTTCTGCAACATGCTTTTCCCAGTTATTTACATGTTGTTTCCCTCATTAGAACTTGAGCCCCTTGAAGGCAAGGATTTTTCTTTGTATGCCCAGCAATTAGGAGAGTGACTGGCACATAGTAAGGACTTTAAAACATGACTGTTGACTGACTGATGCAAACTATTTTATGTTTGAGTTATGCTTTTATTTATTATTTTGCTATCATGTCTATTTACTTATATATGTGTATTATGCTTATAAGATAGTTTGTTAGCTATGCACTATTTTATTCATTGTTTACATATATACCAATGATTCTATTTCTGTTTATTTTTACATGCCTATTAGTATTGTCATATCGAGCTAGATTTCTTCAACTATATATCATTTTTTGTTTATGTTGCAGATGTGCATCTAGTCTTAGAACATGCATGAATTATGTCCTCCGTGTAATTTACACACTCAGTTGCTGAAGCACCCTGTCAAGTAGTGTTTATAATGTCCTGCGCCTATAGAATGTATTGTTAACATGCATATGTTTTCGACAATACTTTAGGATTGTTACTTGCAATGCTAGGATAAATGCTCATGTTATTTTATAGTGTTAATGTTTTTTGTTTGTTTGTTTGTTTGTTTTGATACTTATACTTGCAGATTTGCAAGTGATTTTTTTTTCAAGGGACCATAAAATTTCTGGCCCTAGGGAAGACATGGGAAACTATCCCAAACAGATGCTATCCCCAGGTTCACTGGTGTGGTGATATCTTGGAATGTGGCTTTCTGGAACTGATTTTGAAGGCTTCTGGTTTCCACATACCACATGTGAGGAAGGATAGCAGATAGGGCTGAATGGCAGACCTAATTTCTGAGTGCCCATTGCTCACCTGCCCTTTCTTCCACAACTCTACAAGTTTTGTTTTTAAGCAATGGAGGTGACCCTTCTCAGCCAAGAACTGCTGGATCATGTTGGTGAGACTGCACAACAGCCAGAGGGAGGTTCAAATTAAAGTCTTTCCCTTGATCTTTCCTGTTAAAGGAGGTTTAGTTCAAAGGTCAGATCTCCATTAAGCTGATAGATAATCTTTTTCTGGACTATGCTCACCACTATCCAAGGAGAGGGCAAACTAAGAGGAGAAGACAATTCTATTCCCCATCACAGGCAGCTCAGGAAGCTATTTCTTTACAATTAATTTATTCCTCAATTGCTAACTATTATTATAATTATTTCTTATTAATCCTTGTCCCTGTTTTCATATAAAAGAAAGATCAAGTGGCTGCCCAATCCTTATTTGGTATGATTAAAGATGGCAGTGGGTAAGAGATTCAGGAAAGGGTTTTGATCCCTAGAGAGAGATGGGAGACACATCCCATCCCCATAGTATGCCACAGGCAAAGTGTAAGGAGGACTGGACACTGATCCCATATGGAAGTTCCACAAGCAAAGGAAACATACCATAAGCTCAAAATTTTAAAAGTTGAACCTATAAGAAGAGAGGAAATTATATAGATATACAAGTATCCCAAAAATTTTATTTCACTTTTAAGTTTTTATAGCTTTAATATATACATATATACACATATATAATACATATTTAATATGCACATATATAAAACTGAACTGATAGATGTGTGTGAACATATGTAGTATGTGTACATATATGTGTGTGTGTGTGTGTGTGTGTATGAAATATATATCCCCAAACACACCTACTACACTTGGAGTACCTACCCCTTAAACAAGCTACAAGGCAACTAATTAAACCCTACAAGCAGCAACCCACAACACATATCCTTATGCGTGAGAGGTTGAAGCTAGCAGATCTTTTAAACTCGAAGTTGGCTATGCCAGTCAGATGCCTACATTAAGTAGAGCATCGGCATGGTGAACCCCTGGATGGCGCAGGGTTCCACTGGATGGCCTAGGGAGGGACTGAGTTGGCCCAGGTCAGAAACACAGCAAGCAAAAGCTCCTGTGACCACTAGTGGTGGGATCTGGCCTGTGAGTAGCCACTGCACATCTAGCCTAGATCAGATAGAGAGACCCAGTCGTTAGAAATAAAGATAATAATAGTAATAAGTCTCTTAATCCTGATTAGAATTAAATGTTTTTATGCCCTTTCTGGGACATAAAATGGAGTAAAAGTCACTTCTGAAAAAATGTAAGTTGACTGGAAACATATCTTGAATGGCTGCCACACCAATTCAAACTGCAAACAAGTTACAGTGACTTTGTATATCCAAACATGAAAGGTATCTTGTCAACACAGATTCCAAGTGCTATACAAATATAAGAGAGTCCTGCTGCTCAGCCCTTTTTCAGGAAACAATTTCACTATGAATAAACTATTTATATAACAACTGCTCTTCTGTCAAGACTTCTATCTTTGTAGTCATTAGAAGGCACCTACTGGAGAGCTCACAAAACTCTGTTGTGCTTTTAGATAAAACTACTGAAGCATTAGTAAAGAAGGGTTTGTTCAAACCAAGTCATCTACAAGGCTAAAAGAGAATGCAATTATCATAACATTAAGTCTAATCAGGCACAGGCTTGTATAATAACTATAGTGATCAATTCAGAATATTAAGCATTTTTACTGACCTTAAGCATTTTCACTAAAGAAGATATAATATAAACCCAAATTTCTCCTTTCAGTGATATATAAATTTCAGATGTCTCATACATATTAGGTTTGAAGAGTTACTGTGCTAAATATTATATTCTATATTAATCTAAAAGTATTTTAGTTCCTTCTGCCGGCTGTTTTGCTACAGTGCTAGAGGATAAAAGAGAAGTTAAGACAAGGTTCTGCCCCCAAGAATGTTCAAGTCTAGTTATGGGAAACAAGATTAACAACCAAAAAATTAGCAAACAACACAAGGTATTATTATAACCAAGTGATAAGTAATATGATGTAGACCATAAATACAATAAGACATTCAGTGCAGAAGAGATTTGAGACAGAGGACCGACATTTAGAAATCAACACACTCCAAATTTGCCAAAGAAAACTGTATTTAAGGGTATTCAAAGACCTTAAGTAGAAGTAATCTACATCTTCAAATAGCACATTTAAAGAAACTAAATGTATGAACATTAAAATTAAGTCTGAAAACTCCTCAGATTATGTAACCAAAACATAATTCTCTTACTATCTAATTTCAAAATTAAAAAGGACTGGAAACTTGTCTTAATTGTTACTTTTTCTTCAACACCAAAACTAAATCCAGATACCTGTTTCAGAGTTTTTAACATCTCCAAAACAGACCAGAGCCAAATACTAGCTATAGCAATAAGACAAAAATAAACTGAGGAAAGAAGCATAGGCAAAGAAGAAAAGAAAAAAGATCATTTTGCTTACTTGGAAAACCCTAGAGATTCAACTAAAATTAAAAGAAACAATTAAGAATTCCCATAAAGTAACAGGTTATAAATTGTACCTACAAAAATCATCAGTCATTCTGCATATTATCAACAGAATCCATCAGAGAGAAATAATATAGGATAACTAAAATGTCTTATTGTCTACCAAAATACATGCGGGAATTAAATAAATACATCCAGGAGTATCTATTCCTCATTCACCTTCCCACCACCCTCCACAATTGAAGTCCCCTCCCCAACCTTGTCCTCCAAGAAAAAAATTCATGTGTAATGGAATTAGTATTATTACTATACTACTTCAGGGGCATCTTGTATTAGGTCATAAATGACTTCTACTATTAAATCACATAGAATCTTAGTGTTTAAAAGAACCTCAGAGCTCATTCAAATTCAATCCATACTTAAATAAGCAACCTCTAGTATAACTTGCAAATAGCTTACCAATAGAGGTCTTCACCCCTAGAGAGGGGCATCCACTGCCTCCCAAATCTACTTTTAGATCTCATTGTTAGAAAGTTTATCCTAATACCAAGCTAAATTGATTTTTTTGTAACTTCTACCCATTATTTCTAGTTTTATTAAGTATAATCCTTCCATATTATAGCTCTTAAAATATTTGAAAACAGCTGTTTTGCCCCTCCTCCCCAAACACCCCCAATTCTTTCAAGCAGTCCTCATATGACATGAACCTGAGGCCCTTTACCAGTCTTATTGCTATCCTTGGGACACTCTCAAATCTAATTACATCCTTCTGAAAATTTGGCAAAACCAGAACTAAACACAATATTCAAGATATGATTGTACAAGAGCAAGAGTATAGTGAGACTATCATTTCCCTAATTCCAGATACTATGTCTCAACGCAGTCTAATATTGAATTAGCATTTTTAACTTATGAGTTTATATATGAGTTTAGATTGAACTTATATATCACTAAAAAAAACCCAGATCTTTTTTCAGATGAATTATTATCTAATCACACCTTTCACAATAGATACTTCTGATGGGGATTTTTTAAAAACCAAAAGTAAAACTTTACATTTATCCCTATTTCCTATTCAATTTCCATCTTATTAGATTTGGCCAAGTGGACTTGCCAAGGACCCATAGACCACATAAGTTCAGAGCTGTGGCAATATGCACAGAAGGGGAAAAGGTAATTTGTGGCACTTAGAGAACCAGGCCTCTGTTGCATAGAAGGAAAGCTGAGAGTCTAGGACTTATGCCAGAGAATGTGCCATCAGTGGATATGGACTTTGTTAAATTGAATGAATTCTTCTTGGTTGTCCTTAGATGACTAGTGATAGGTACAACAACATTGAAGTTATAAAAAATAAAGCAAGCCAAGAATAAAGGGTTGTGGGGGCAGCTAGATGGTGCAGTGTATAGAGCACCAGCCCTGAAGTCAGGAGGACCTGAGTTCAAATCTGGCCTCAGACCAAACACTTGACACTTACTAGCTGTGTGACCCCAGGGTCACTTAACCCCAATTGCCTTAAAAAAAAAGAATAAAGGGTTGTGATCCTCAGGGAACTTCATTCCCAAAAGGGTACCCTGTTATTAGAAAAAAACAGTAGAAATTGGAGTTATGCAAAGGAGTGCTGTGTCACACTATAACAGATCCCAGGAAGCAGTCAATGCATTTTATTCTAAGATCCTGAAGGCACAACACGAAGATTTGGAGAGCCAGAGAAAATGTTAGAATAGACACAAAACGGATTCTACTGACCCAAAATTTATTCAAAGGTAAGTATTACCAGGGGCTGCTAGGTGGCGCAGTGGATAGAGCACTAGCCCTGGAGTCAGGAGGACCTGAGTTCAAATCCAGCCTCAGACACATAATACTTCCTAGCTGTGTGACTCTGGGCAAGTCACTTAACCCCAATTGCCTCACTAAAAAAAAAAAAAAAAAAAGTATTACTGACTGGCATTATGTACTCAGAGAATATAAGTAGCAAGCCTTTCAAACTTGTGTTGGTTCCAAATGGTGTGAAAAATGAATCCCCTAAAGTAGTCCTATGCATTTGAATTTGTACTGTTCAAAGTTAGGTATATGGTGTGCTCAGGGAAGACTAGTACCTCTGGTGTGAAGGCTGCCCAGTCCTTTTCAGGGCTACTTTTCACCTGTGGTGTCCACCTGTTTCATCCAACTCTCACCTGTGGCTCCAAGAATGAGTAGCATGCACAGAGGCCACACTCCAGTAAACCATTTACGCAGAGGGGATAAACCAGGTCAAGGGTAAGCAAGGGATCTCAAATAGACGGTGAGTGAGAGGAGTGTCTACCCCAAGCATGTGAAGACTTTCCCCAGTGGAATGGACAGAGGAGAACAGTTTGTTCCAATGGCCATGAAGGCGGCTGAAGCAGGCACCGTGGAGTGCTCAGAGCTTGGTTAGATGTTGAGGATGCCAAGCTCATCCACTGCATCTTGAGCCCTCACCAGTCGTCTTGATTCTGTCCTGCCGCTGGGCTGTGATCACTCTGGAGGAGAGAGTGAGGCCGACGACTTCGTGCAACTCTGCCTCACTTAAATCCAATTTGCACAGGAATCAAAGGACATCAGCCATCTTACCATTTTACCTATCTCAAAGTCCTGTGGCAACAGGCAAGTAATGAAGCAGCAGAGGCGGATACACTGGGAGTTGTGGTCACAATCCTGCATGTAGGTTGCCCAGGCCGTAGGGTCATTTCTCACTGGAAACAGTAGTGGCATTCGGCAGCCTCCTGGGTGTCTGAGCAGCCTTTTAAGGATCGTACTGCTCACCTCCTGGTGTGAGGAAGAAAAGGTGCCCTAAAAGTTGTCTGCTTACCAAACCCTGGCCCAATTACTGCAGCAGGCAGGGAATCCCACTCTATGGTCGAAGCACGCACACAAAAAAAAATGTACAAAAACATCTGCAAAGATGATTCCACTCACCATCAGCACATAGAATATGCACACATTTATCCAGTAGATCTGAAAGATGAACAGCTTTTGTGCAAGAGAACTCAGCAGGTATCACATACAAATAGCAGCCCTGAGTGAAACAAGGTTGGCAAATGAAGGCCAGATTACTGAAGTTGGAGTTGGATAGATACACTTTTTTCTGAAGTGGCCAAAGGGAAGGTGAGTGCCATGAAGCTAGGGTAGGTTTTGCAATCAAAACTAATCTAGTCAAGAAGCTTGTATGCCTACCAAAAGGAATGAACGACAGGCTCGTGACAATGCAATTGCACCTTGCAGGAAAATGTCAGCCACCACCATCAGTGCCTATGCTCCCACCATGATAAACCCTGATGAGGTTAAAGAAAAACTTTATGAAGACCTGGAGACCTTCATCATCAATATGCCAAAAGAGGACAAGCTTATAATTCTGGATGACTTTAATGCTAGAGTAGGCTCAGACTACCAGACTTGGAAGGGTGCTCCAGGGAGGAATGGAGTTGGAAACAGCAACAGCAATGGTCACTTACTACTGAAGACTTGTGTATCTCATGATCTTCTCATCACCAACACTGTCTTTTCTTTACCTAAATGCAATAAAACTTTGTGGATGCACTCTTGAAGCAAACATTGGCGTTTAATAGACTATGTGATTGTAAGGAGAAGAGACGAACAGGATGTGAGA
Source organism: Vombatus ursinus (assembly GCF_900497805.2). NCBI lineage: Eukaryota > Metazoa > Chordata > Mammalia > Diprotodontia > Vombatidae > Vombatus > Vombatus ursinus. The sequence continues at coordinate 561,516 of NW_020955184.1, forward strand.
GTGATGCAGGCAATGCGTGATGCAGAGTGCTGGACTGATTATAGACTTATCCTCTCCAAGCTAAATACTAGCAATCAACAAGAGCAGGGTCCCCAAGGCAAAATGACTACCAGAAGAATTAACGTCGACAGATTAGAGCTCTTTTCTGAACAGGATCAGTTTGTTGCTAACTTCGAGAGAAAGTTGAGCCAACACATAGTTGGCAACAGTAGAGCAGAAAAGGAGTGGGCAGCTTTCAGAGATTTGGGGCATAGCACTGTGTTTGCTCATCGGGATCAGAATGCTCACAAATATCAAAACTGGTTTGGTGAAAATAACGGGAAAATTCAAAAGCTGCTAAATTAAAAATGAGAACTCCACAGGGTTTACCAGCAGGACAATTCATCCATCTCTAAGAAGGCAGCATTTAGTTCCATCAAAAGTGAAGTACAAGCAAAGCTTAGAGAGATGCAGAATTCTTGGATCAGTAAAAAGGCAGATGAAATTCAGTTTTATGCTGATAGTAACAATCCAAAGCACTTTTGTGATGCCCTGAAGGCTATTTATGGACCAAAGACCTATGGTGTATCTCAACTACTCAGTGCTGATAGAGCCACATTGATTGGTGAAAAGAACATGATCCTAGAGAGATGGGCTGAACACTTACATAATGTTCTCAACAGACTGTCATCAAGCAATGCTGAAGCCATTGACCATCTCCCTCAGGTTGAAGTCAATCCCTCCCTAGCTGAAGTTTCAACTGAAGAAGAGGTTTGGAATTCCATTAGGCTCCTTTCATGTGGCAAAGCACCTGGTGCTGATCCTATTCCAGCTGAGATTTACAAGGTAGGGGGTCCATCGCTCATATGAAAGTTGATTGAAATTTTCCAGGTTATGTGGCAAGAGGAGGTTATCCCTCAGGAGTTCAAGGATGCCTCCATTGTCCATCTCTATAAAGGTAAAGGAAATAGACTGTCCTGTGACAATCACAGGGGGTTTACTCTTTTAGTCACTGTTGGCAAGATTCTTGCCAGAGTTCTCCTTAATACGCTAATCCTTTAACTTGGTGATGGTCATCTACCTGAGACCCAGTGTGGCTTCAGAAAGGGCTGAGGAATGGTCAATATGGTTTTTGCTGCCTAACAACTCCAAGAGAAATGCCAGGAGCAAAACAGAGGTCTGTACACAATGTTCATAGAGCTGACCAAAGCCTTTGATACTGTCAATTGTGAGGGCTTATGGAAAATTACATCAAAATTTGGTTGCCCAGAGAAGTTCATCACCATTGTATGTCAATTTCATGATGGCATGCTTGTTCAGGTTCTGGATAATGGACAATGCTCTCATGCTTTCCCAGTCACCAAGGGAGTGAAATAAGGCTGTGTGCTTGCTCCCATGCTTTTTAAGCATGATGTTTTCAGCCATATTGTCAAACCCCTTGAGGATGAACATAGCATCAAGGTCAGCTACTATACTGACAGTAAATTCTTCAACTTGAAGAGGCTACAAGTCAAGACCAAAGTAGAGGCTTGAGTGTTAGTGCATGATTTTATGTTTGCAGATGATTATACACTCAGTGCAACCTCTGAAGATGAGATGCAACAAAATATGGATTGAACAACACCAAGAAAATACAGGTACTCCATCAGCCACCACCACACCATCCATATATAGAACCATCAGTTACAGCAAGTGGAGAAGTTTTGAATGTTGTGGTAAGTTCATTTACCTTGGTAGTATACTTTCCAGCGATGTACACATTGATAATTAGGTTGACACACACATTGCCAGAGCTAGCTCAGTGTTTGGGAGGCTCCAAAGGAAAGTATGGGAAAGAAGAGGTATCAGACTGACTACCAAACTGAAGGTCTACAGAGCTGTTGTGCTGACGTATGCCTGTGAAACCTAGACAGTATACCAGAGCCATGCCAGGAAACTGAATCACTTCCAATCGAATTGTCTTAGGAAGATTCTGAAGATCACCTGGCAGCATAAGATACCAGACAATGAAATCCCTTCTCAAACTAAACTGCCAACCATTCAAACTCTGCTTCAGAGAGCACAACTCAGATGGGCTGGCCATGCTGTTCGAATGCAAAATGTACACTTGCCAAAAAGACTATTTTATGGAGAACTCACACAGGGAAAATGTTCACATGGTGGTCAGAATAAGCAGTACAACAAAACTCTCAAGGTCTCTGTTAAGAACTTTGGGATTGACTTATGACATGGGAGACACTGGCACAGGACTGCTCAGCATGGCATGCCCACATCAAAAAAGATGCTGTACTCCATTAACAAAGTAGAATTGAAATAGCTCAAGAGAAATGCAAGATAGGCAAACTTAGAAAATCCACCCCAGACTATTTGTGCCCAACCTGTGATAGAACATTCTGAGCTTGTACTGGTCTGATCAGCCACAGTCGGACACACTGTGACTTGACTCTAGCACAGTGATGTCATTTTGGTCCTCTTCAAAAATGAAGAACAGCCAACAACCAACAACCATTCAAAGTTATGATTATGTAAAATGTGGTAATTGGTTCCAGCCCCATGAAAATATGCAATGTGAATTTGAATAAAATGACCACATCAGGGGATTCAATATTCTCACTAATCTAGATCTAACTGTTTAAAGTTGTTGTTGTTGTTGTTGTTGTTAATCTCTGGAAGGAGATAGGAAGAATATGAGCAACATCCCAATGATGTCAGACAGCTTCATACAGTATGCACATATATACCCGATCAGAAGCCAGAGAGCCTCTATAATTGCAAAGTACTCTGGAATAAGTATTCATCTACATACAGCTTCCCCACCAAGATCGCCGCTGTTCAAGGTAGAAACTTTGAGAGCAAATTACTTAAAGAAGCGCTGACCTCGGCCAGAATCCAGAAGTCTAGCATTTTATACCTTACCACCATCTTACAACTTGAAAGCATTAACTCAATACTAGACATATTCAGTATGAGAGAATGCTCTTATAGTCTATTAAACAACCGTTAATTTCTAAGTAAACTTGCCAAGAGTGGGAGTGGCATATGCTTGTAGCCCCCATGCTAGGGAGACTATGGCTAATGGACCACTTGTGCTTAGGAATTCTGAGCTGTAGTGAGCAGGGCAGGACATCAGGAGGGTAGAATTTAGGGTAGAATTCTACCCTAAATAAAGATCCAATCTGCACACTTCTCATAGCCTAGAAGATTTTTGACCTCCAAGGTGAAAGGAAAATCACCTTTCTCTTTAAGACTCACAGTCCTTCTTCTGACCATGCATTATAATAGATAAATAAATCCCATTCCTGCCAGCAGAATTTCATTTCCCAGCCAGCAATTTTTCCATGTCAAAGAACTACCAAAGGTTATATTCAGAACATCTACTGGGCAAATGACCATTTTAACAATCTTGAATTCATTCATAAGATAACTGTTTCTTCAAATATTATAGGAAAAACTCAAAGTTTACTTAGGCTCATGAGATAAAGGACATCACCAAGTTTTATGAGAAGTCATTTATAACTTATTCATACTTAACATTGCCATCATTGCAAAAAATTAAGGGTCATGCTAACTAAAAATAAGGATAACAAGTATGACAACTCAATTTAAATATTCACCAGTCTGGGAAGGGTATTGCTGAACCGTCTAAGTCTAAGGTATGAATGAAGACTTAAGAGAATTTTCACTTTGCAGTGGGCTGAAAAAATTTAGCTAAGTAAAAAGGAATATTCAAAAAGTAAATTCATATACATTACTCTATTAAATATTGTGCATTACATTTCATGCATACATTGTTTTTATTTGGTAGGAAACTTATAGACAGGATTGTAATTGGCTAGTTTTCAAAATTTGGTTTTACTGCTAAATTGTTATCTGCCAATCCTTTTTGTTGTTGTTGTTGACTCATGGCCAACTGCTGGTGGCTTCATTTGGGGTTTTCTTGGCAAAGATACTAGAGTGGTTTGCCATTTCCTTCTCCAACTCGTTTTATAGATGAGGAACTGAGGCAAGCAGTGTTAAGTGGATTGCCTAGAGTTACATAGCTAGTAAGTGTCTGAGGCTGGATTTGAGCTCAGAAAGGTGAATCTGCCTGACTCCAGGCCTCTATTCACTGTGCCATCTAGCTGCCCTTGCCAATCCTTAGACCCCATATAACGATTAGTCTTGGACTGTAGTGATAAATATGAGCTGATCCTTAGAACCTCTATTTATCTCTACTGTCCAAGCCTAATCATCATTATACAGCTTTACATTGTTTTATAGCTGTGTGCTGGACACATAAAAAACAAAAGATATACCAGTCCACAATTAAAATAAACTTCATGTCTATCCATGATAAACCAATATTTAAGCTAGTTACCATATTTCACTAATGAACTGGTTGTCAAAGCAACCAAATCATTACATTCCTCATTACTCAAATTTAAATTACATAGGATCTGTTTTAAAATTTGTAAATAAACCCTTAGCTATGGGATCACACAAAGAAAAACAAAAGCTTGGTGATATAACAAAGATTATCCATAATGTGGGTCTACACTAACTGGCAATAATTTGGTGAATTTGGGTGAGGTAGATCATGAATTCTAATTGATAGTGGCAAAAAGTGAGAGAAAATGTGGCATTAGTGGGAAAAGGGCCAGCCACAGAGTCACCAGAGGTTATGAGCAAAATCGTCACCGAATGACTTCTACGAGAAGTGAAGCTATAAGGCCTTTTTGAATGCTGCTGCAGCCAATGAACGAGCCTCCTCTTTAGTTAGCATATGGTTAGACAACTGGAACCATGTCCATCCATGTTTCACAGTCTCTTCGAAAGCATTTCCATTCCATGTTATCATAACTCTCCTGGAGACATGCTCCTTAGGCTCCTCCATGTGGAGACACAAAATCTCTATGACACAATCTGGAGAGATCCTTGTCAAAATTAAAATTTTCTTTAAAAAGTGCTCAGAATACAGTGAAAAACTGTTTATTGTTATCAGGAGATGAAACCCAAGATAAAAGTACAAAAAGCAAATAAATAAGATTTACCAGTAAATAATGCTGGTTACTTACTTACCAGTAACAGCCATGAGTCAGGGAGGAAGTGGAAAGGGAATAACTTCACCAGTAGCAGCCAAAGTTAGACAAAGCAGAAAATTCTATCCTAGCAGTTCTCTCCTTAAGGGGGTCAGTGAGCCACTTAAGGATCCAACCACTCATGATTATATTCAGTACAGGACAGCAGCAGCTTCCACTTACAAATGGTTGACTGCTGGCACTGCAATGCATGCACGTCATCATCCTAGTGCTCCTTTCTTTTCTGTGGAGCGCCTAAATTCCCAAGGTTACTGCCTCTATGCCCCTAAGTAGCTTCTGTCTCTCATCATCCTTTAGTCCCTCCTTCAAAATGAGAAAAACGACACTTCCCATCTTTCCAATAAGGGGCTACACTAAGGAAGCACAGTTTGTCACTTTACAGGATCATCTATGTACTATTACTGATGATAGCTAGCATTTATATAGTGCCTACTATGTGCCAAGCACTGTGCTATATGCTTTACAAATATTATTTGATTTGATCCTTACAACAACCCTGGGAGGCAGGTGCTATTATTATCTGCGTTTTACAGATGAAGAAACTGAGGCAAACAGAGCTTAAGTGATTTGTCCAGGGTAATATAGCTATTAAGTATCTAAGATTGGATGTAGACTCAGGCTTTCCTGACTCCAGGCCCAGTGCTCTATCCACCTTGCCACCTCTAAACTAGATCTTGAATATGCCGGTATTTACTTTTTCAAAACACACTATAGTGGAAGTTCATGGTTATGAATATAAGCCTTGGTTCTCTGACATCAAGGTCAGGAAAACCTGGGTGCATATCCTACCTCTCATATATACTGCTTGTGTGATCCTGAGGCCGAATTTGAAGTCAGGTCCTCCTGACTCTAGGGCCAGTGCTCTATCCACCGTGCTATCTAGCTGCCCCTAGTTCTATACATTTGAGGAGATTGGAGAAGACCCACTTAGGCAAAGCCACTGTTAAATCATGGAGTTAGATGATGGAAGCTACCCTTTGTCTTTTTTAGGTGACTGAGATGGGGAGTTGTGAACTTCTGATGCAGTTAGTTTCTAATGGATATCTGCAAGGAAGAGAGTGACATTTCTAAAAGAGGTGAATTTGGTAGCCTGGATTTACGCCTCTCTCCCTACCCTGCCCGCCAGTGTCCTATCCACTGTCCCACCTAGCTGCCCCCTACAGGACTTATAGATTCAACATGTTAAAGTACTGTTAATCAGCTAGATTTCCGGCATTTAGGAGGGGCAGTGGATAGAGTGCCCAACATGGAGTCAGGAAGACTCATCTTCCTAAGTTCAAATCTTACCTCAGACACTTCCCAGCAGTGTGACCCTGGGCAAGTCAGTTAACCCCGTTTGTCTCAGTTTCCTCCTCTGTAAAATGAGCTAGAGAAGGAAATGGCAAACCATTCCAGTGTCTTTGCCAAGAAAATGTCAAAAGAAGTCATGAAGAGTAGAATATGACTGAACAACAAAATAAGCTAATTTTCTTCTTGTGATTTCAAAATATTTTCTCAAAATGACTAACATAGTACTAGACTTTAAAATTGAAGAACTTTTTTAAAATTCAAAGACTTTCTGTGATTGCCTCGTGTGGAGGGATTACCCTTACTCAACAAGACTAAGATTAAAATTTAGATTCTAGGAAATGGCTTGAGGCACATGGAAGATAAGTGACTTAAAGCCAAGCAGCCTCTATTTAAACTGCAAAACCCCCAACAATACTATACACCCTTTTAAATAGTGAATGGGTAGGGGGATAAGGCTATAAAAGGCCTTGTATTGTTTGGGTTCAGAGATACTGAGCTTTAAACCAATTTTAAAAAATTATTTCACTTTGGGAAAAACCATGCATGTACCCTGGGTGACAAGATCAAGACTCAAGGGTGTGTGTGACCATTTTGTGTCTTGCCTGACTTCAGTGTCATTACACACTGTAGGCTCTGAAAAGAAAAATGCAGCTTGCCCTATGGTAATATTTATCCAACAGAAACTATAACTCTTTCTTCTGATTGACCTACTTCCATTTTAATGTCGTAGTTCTGGCCAAGGATACTCTCTATGAGATCTTTGATCATCTTGTCCACCGCTGACTGACGTTCAGACTGAAGGGAAACAATTATTTCCTCAATACACCTTGGGACTTCTCTCTCTGGCAAATGCATTTCGGGTACTTTTTTTTCGGATTCCTCGGCTTGGGGTTCTTCCTCCTTTACTGTCTGAACTTGTATCGCGGGCTCCTCCGGAACCTTGACGTCTCTGATAGGGCTAGAGATGAAACTTTTTTTCCTTTTTTTCTCAGCCTGAGAACTGTAAGAAATGCCTTCTCTGCGGGGTCCCGCCCACCTCCTTTTTCTCAGCGAGCTCTTTTCAGCCTCGTGGTCACTTGTCATAGCTTCCTTATTTATGATTTCTTCAGCATGATACGAGTTTGGGACAGAAGAAGGTTCGCTTTTCCCGTCGCGTTTTGGCAAAGGAAGAGGGAACTGAGGAGTTGGTAACCTTCGCCGAAGAATAACTCGGGGGTATCTAGACTTGTGAGGAGGAGCTGGCTGTTTAAATAAAACAACTTGTTTAGAAGTGCCTGCTAGTGAGGCAATCACTGGTTTTTCCTTTCCATGTTGATACATGTAAGCAGTATTTTTCAAATAAAATTCTTTGGGACAAAACGTCTGGTTTCTAGGTCTACCAGCAAGTGACGTCATCTTTCTGCTCTCTTTGAAGAGTAATTTACTTCCTTGAATCTTCTTTCTGGGATCATGACTTTGTTTTTCTGTGTGTTGAAGTGCAGAAGAACACGGTTCAGGTGGAACAATCTTGTCTGTAGCGATGGCCTCGTATGAACTTTCTGAACTCTGGGAAGAGTAATTATTAAAATCTCTTGGTAGAGCTGAAAAGGCTAGAGGACTCCGTTTTGATTTCGATTCCTGTACCAGCTTGAATTTAAGGAAATCTTTCCTTGTTTGTTTGCGAACCTTCTCAAGTTCCTTCAGCATCTTCAATTCTTCATCATAACTTAGTCCAAAATGCTTTGGGACTCTAGACATTTTGATACGTGTGGCCTGTAAAATAAACAAAATGCATAGCTCATTTCTATATTATTGCAGATATGAAAAGCATATTGCGGTAGAATTCTGCAATGTTCTTTGAAGCACATATTAGTATTCCATTAAATTTATACTGTTTTTATTATATAATTATGTAAGACTCTCAATGTCCACCCCTTCACAAGGATTTTGGCAGACTCTAAAAGCTGTCTTAATTCAATGGGCGTTGTCTACCCTTTTTTGGTCCTTATGTTTCTTTTGGTGTGTGCCTAACATTCAAGGGCCCCAAAACTCAATTTTGCAAAACTGAATTGTAAATGACTTCCCATTAGGGGAGACTGCCTCCCTAGATCCCCACCTATTCTTAATTTGTCCCAGATTATTAGAATAAATAAATATAACAAGGAATAAAATGTCTCATTTTTCAGGAAGGGTGAAGCTGAAACACTTCCACAAGTTGTTTTTTTTTTAAATCTCTCCACTTTGTACAATCATTTCAATAATTACTTGTGAGAATGTGATTTCTAAATAACACTATGGGTTTGGGGTTTTCTAACTTTCTTTGGATAAAGGAAGTTGCTGTAGTTGGGTTCACTTTTCTTATATAAACAATTTTCCACTGATACTTCAAGGGAAGGATTTATTTCCTATTTATCCTATAGATAGCTTGCTTTGTATATATATTTGCTTGCATGTAGTCTTCCCAGTTAGACTGTGAACTCCTTGAGGCCAAGGACTGTCTTTTACCTCTTTTTGTATCCCAGCACTGAACACAGTCCTGACCCTTAGTAGGCACTGAATAAATGTTTGTTGATTGATTGATAAGAAATCAAAGTTGAATTGTTTTATTATTGTTCTTCTCTCAAAAATATTTTTCCAAATCTATTTTTATTGAGTGAGCCAACTCCATTGGGTTCTTTTATACTCATTCAGGACTCACATTAACTAATAAAAAATGCTACCAAACTAGTAAGATTCATAACTCATAAATTCAACTTAGTAGTGAAGAGGAAAAATATCAATTTACCTTCTAAACATGTTCATATTACTTTTCATTTTTAAATACTCCCTTTTATTCTTCAAAAAACATATTATATGCCAGGTACCATCCTAAACATTTTATATCTTCATGACAACCTTGGGAGATAGGTGCTATTATTATTCATGTTTTACAGATGAGGAAACTGAGACAGATTAAGTGACTTGCCCAAAGTCACACAGCTAGTCAGAGTCTATGACTGGATTTAAGCTCAGATCTTCCTGACTCCAGGCTTAGTGCTCTATCTACTGTGCCACCTCTCTGGCCCTATAAGAGAGTAAGGGAAGACTATAGAGTGAGGGAATGTGAGTAACATATAACAAGGCTGAAAAAATAGTTTGGGGCTAAGTTATAAATTGCTTTAAAAGCCAATTAGAGGAGTTTATATTTGATCATAGAAGCAATTGGGAGGCACAGGAGTTTATTAAGCAAGAGAGCAGCATGGTCAGATCTTCACTTAAAGAAAATCACTTCATCAGCTGTTGGGAGAATGATGTAAAAAACTCTGGGGTGAGGAAGAGTAACAAGTTGGGGATAATGCCAAGGTTAAACCTGAGAGAGGGGCGACTAGATGGCACAGTGTATACAGCACCGGCGCTGGATTCAGGAAGACCTCAGTTTAAATCTGACTTCAGACACTTAATACTTACCAACTGTGTGACCCTGGGCAAGTCACTTTACCTCACTGCCTCACAAAAAAAATAAACAAATAAACCTGGGAGACAAGAGAAATAGTGGTGCCCTTAGATATAAATATGGAAATTTGGGGAAAGGGTGGTTTAGGGGCAAAGAAAATGTTTAGGACATTTTGAGATTAAGATGTTTCTGGGACACCCAGTTTGAAATGTTCAATAGGCACTTTGTGACGTGTGAATGAACTTCAGGAGAGATACTGGAGCTAGATATGTAGACATGTAAGTTGTTTACATAGAGATGATAATTGAACCCATAAGAACTACTAACATTTTCCAAACACTAGGGCTGGCTCTGGATCACTTTCTCTTCCTCTGTAGCAAATGGTCATCCTAAATGTAACTTTCAGGCATTGATGGAAGATGTTATCCTATCCTCTTAAAAGGTGATGATTTTTAAAATTTTAAGGGTTTTTATACAATATTTCACAAACTAACTCATGCCTCTAAGGTTGCAAACAAAAATTTAAAAACCTATGCCATCCCTTCACTCCCCAGAAAAACATTTAATACTTTGTGGGAAAATAAACTTTTATTTAAAAAATAAAGCATGATATTTGAAAATAAAAACAGAGAAGCTGGCTGCCAAAATTTGATGCATTGTGGTTCAATAGAACAATCTTGTATTTGGAATCAGAGGAAATGAATTCAAATCTCAGCTCTGCCACTTAATACCAGTGCATTTGTGAGTAAGTCACTTACCTCTCTGGATCTCAGTTTCCTCATCTGCAAGTTAGGGGGTTGGCCTAAATGATTAACTACTGCTAAGGTCTCTTTTTTGATCCAAAATCTATGGCTATAGTTAAAAGACTATTTCTAAAGAGGAGTTATGAAGCATTTCTAAAAGATTAATTATTTATTATTATTATTTATTAATTATTACTTAATTCACCATCCAAATTCCAAGTGCTATTGCAAAGTACAACAAAAGTAGCAGGCAGAGACTTCATCCTCCTTGTCTCTGCTTGGTTCTCCATTTTTCTGTTTCTCTCAACTTCAACTGTATCTACATAGGTTAACTTTCATCCACTTTCACAGACCGTAATATGAAAGAGAAGCAGCATGACCTAACAGCTATAGAGCCAGCCTTGGGGTAAGGAAGATTTGGGTTCAAGACACATACATACCAGCTGAATGACCATGGAGCAAGCAAGTCACTTGTCCTCCCATGCATCTAAGACAAGCTGCCCATCTTTTTAGATGGATGAAATTAGCACGCTGGGAAATCTTTAGATAGATGAAATCATAGTTTTGCTTACTTTCCACCCCCGTACAAGTACAGTTTAACATTATCATCATATGACATTTTGATATGTTCCCTACTTTTAATTTCAAATGAGTTTGCACATTACATATTTCTTTTGTGGGGAAAGAAAAAAAACTCAGTTGAAGTGCTTTTATTGTGTTCCAAACTTTGCCTATATGGGGTGTGTGTGTGTGTGTGTGTGTGTCTTTCCTTTTTAAGTCAAAATGGGGAAAAAATGGATACCCATCCCATCCCCACTGTCTACAATCACTGGCTGGCTATCAGCTCTGCAACTAGGTGCTTTATATAGGACTGCTAGATAGGTTTCAGTATTGTACAAACTCACACAAATAGTGTTAATGTAGAGGGAAAGGAAATTTAAAATCTCACAGTGCGTTCTTCCTGCTACTTTTGGCCTGTTCCCAAAACATCCTTTTCTCATTTCTTTCACTGGGGGCCTGTCTCCCTTTCCCAGGTCCCTCTACCCCGCCCTGCCTCGGTCCCCACCCCCCCCCCCCCCACCTCCCACTTCTTTTTCTCAGCTCCATCTCTGCTCCACTCTACCGGAGTGGGAGAGAATGTCTCAGCTTGACATTTGCGCTGGTTCCCCTCCCCGAGTCCTTTCATCCCTCACCCCTCTTGGGTGGCTTCTTTCCTCCTGGTGTCTCGTAGTAACAACTTGATTTGTTCTCCAGAGGATTCCCTGCCCCCAACCTTACAAGCTGAAGGATGAGGTTGTAGGGAAGAGAGGACGCGCTCCGTTACCTAGCAACCAGGTACCGTCACCTGGCAACTAGGTATGCCGCCAGCCTTCGTCTTCCCTTCAGTTAGAAGACTGCTTTTACTCTTTCCTCTTTCTCTGACCTGGGCTCTGAGCACCTTGGGTCCGAAGAGGGACTTCTGCCGTTCAGTTCGCGTGCTCCAGAGGCAATGTGGGCAAACCCAGTCTTCAGAATAAAGCGCCCCCTGCAATGGCGAAGGAGGAAAGGACGGGAAGTTCTTTCCTCCACCTCCCGCTAAAGAGAATGTGCTGTAAAAATGGAATCCATATATGTATATGAGTATATGAACATACATACATATATGGAGACAGAGAGAGAGAGAGAGAGAGAGAGAGAGAGAGAGAGAGAGAGAGAGAGAGAGAGAGAGAAGGAGAGCAGTGTTGGTAAACTTTGGGTATGGAGTAGTGCATACGCTGTTAGATACAAGTGATGTGTTGCTTGGTTTTGCTGAACAGCTTTCCCCTCCCTCGCTCCTTAATCCTTTGCTTTAATCTTTGATGGCTGTGTAAAGATGGGAGATCAATATATTCTGAATTGAATATAATGTAAAAACAAAAGATATCAATAAAATAATTGTTTAAATACTAAAATGTGGGGAGAGGAGGGAAGAATAAAAAGCCTTGGCCCAAAGTTAGCAATACTCATAGCTGACATTTTAATATAACATTAGGGTCTTCTATATACTATTATCTTATTTGATCCTCACAAAAACCTGAGAAATAGGACCTCCCTTTTATTGGTGCAGAAGCTAAGGCTCACAGAAATTAAGTCACTTTGTCCTTGTCAAAGATGTTGTTTGACCCCAATCTCCTGAATACAGAGTAAACATAGTTAAAATCAAGAAGGTTGGAGTCTGATTGCCTGACCTCCTAGTCTATGGTTTATTTGTGAGTTGTTTGTTTTTTTTAATGAATATTGAGTCAGGAGACATTGGTTCAAATCCTGTTTCTGATGTCTTTTAGCCATGTGACTGAATAAGTTACTTAACTTCTGTGAGCCTCACTTTCCTCACCTGTAAAAGGTGGGTGTTGGACTAGAAGGCCTGAGGTCCAATCCAGCACTCCATCTGTAGTCTATGGTCCTATGATCTTTCTTCTTCCTCATCTCCTTTGCTTTAAAAGATCAAGCTAAAGTATAGTTATAATTAGATACATGTCAATTTGTAGAAAAGTCTCAATGGAGTGCTCAAGATCTATCTTTGACTACTATTTCATATTTTTATCAATGGAAGGCATGGAATGCGTACTTATTAAATGAAAGCTTTTTTACATTGGCTGATAAAATCAGGATAAAAAAATCTCAAAAGGCTAGAAAATTGAGCAGTAGCTTACAAAATGAAATTAAATGTAATGTACGCTTGTGTAGGGCGAGGAGAAATGTATTCCTCCTACACATACCCTCGAGGTGTGGCCACAGATGATGAAGTATCGATGTGCTAACCCATTTACAAAATGGGAACATCTCTCTCTGAGTCAGAGGGGGCAAGCAATTGTTGGGCTAGAAAGTAACCCAGGCTCTATGGGAAGTACAGACAAACAGCAGTTCCAGAGCTCAAGAGTTCAGAGCACTTGAGTCAGGAGCCAGCAGTCAGGGAAGAACCCAACTATTTACCTCTTGATGGTGGAGGAGATTTTCTCTCCTTCCTCCCCTCCATGCCACCATTGGCCATAATATCTAGCAGCCAGAAGGAAACACCCTGTCTATAGTCAATAGTCAATAGTCAATAAACATCTATTGAATACCAACTATCTACCAGTTATTGTTCAATTATTTTCAGTTATGTATGACTCTTTGTGATCCCATTTGGGGTTTTCTTGGCAAAGATATTGGAGTACTTTGCCATTTCCTTCTCTAGCTCATTTTACAGAGAGAATCTGAGGCAAACAGTTAAGTGACTTGTCCAGCTAGGAAGTGTTGAGACCAGATTTGAACTCAGGAAGTTGAATATTCCTGACTCCAGGTCCAGCTCTCTATCCAATGCAACACCTACTTGCTCTACTATGCTAAATCTGGAGCTGTCAGTTCCAGAGAGGTCAGGCCTAGTTGAAGGAACAGAGACCCACATCAGACAGATATTGATAGAGAGAAGAAAAAATATTACTGAAAGCCATCAGGAGCTGCAAGGACATCTGGCAGCAAAGAAGAGAGTCAGCTATGGCCTCAAGTAGTTTTGGCCACCAAGAGTTGGACTTCTAAGAGGAGCAGACTCTGGGAATTCAATCGAACAATTTATCCAGCAGAATTGCAGTCCCCAGGGGGGGCACTTTGTGAGTATTTTATTAGGAGAGAAAAGATATTGAGTTGGAGTGCCACCTGGTGACCAAAAAAATAAACTACATCCACCCCACTCCCAGCCCCCAGCTAGGTAAGTAAATGACAGACAAATCATATGTTAGCCTTTTCTGCCTCTTCCACTCTACCAGCGGAGTCCATGGGAATGAGCCAGGAACTGTTGCAATATTTGTTTAGTGTGCTATTTAGCACCACTATCACAATATCAGTTAAAAAAAACTGGGAATGATTAGCTTCAGGAAGTCTCAGGGGTACATATTATCTGACTTCTGGTATTTGAAAGTCTGTCTTGTGAAAAAGAGATTATCAGAATTGTTCTATTTTGCCCAGGCATGGTAGAATTAGGAACAATGGCTGTAAATTCCAAAGAGGGCAGATTTCAGTTCCACGTAAAGAAAAAGTAATCATCAGAGCTGCCCTAAAGTGCCTCCAGGCACTGTGCTAAGTACTGGAGATACAGAGACAAAAGTGAAGCAACCAACCCCTGCCCTCAAGAAGCTTAACATTTTATCCGGGAAGACAAGTCCATATATATAAATTAATACAAAATACAAGATGATATGGGGTGGGGAAGGTGAGGGAAAGATTGGTCAGAAGAAGGAAACCAGCAGCTAGGAGCTGGCAATGTAGCTGATTCTTGAAAGAAATTGGGGGTTCTAGGAAATTGAGGTGAGGGTGTGTGTGGGTGGGGGTGGGGAAATCTAATGCAAAGGCACAGAAATAGACCATCTATGAGGAATAATAAGAAAGCCAGAATAACTGGACCGTAGAAAGTATGAAGTGTGCATAATATGTTGGGGCCAGATTGTGAAACATGTTAAGTAACTTTTAGATTTGCTTCTAGAGTTGATAGCAAGGCACTGGAGCTTATTGACTAGATAAATGACAGTCATGCTTAAGGAAAATTGCTTTGGCAGATGTGTGGAAAATGGATTGGAATATGGAGAGATGTAAGGCTGAAAGACTGATGGGAAGGCTATTGAAATAGCAAGATGTGATGAGTACCTGAACTAGGGTGGTGACCATAAGGGTAAAGAAAATGGGAAGGATGTGAAAGTTTCTTTGTAGGTAGAAATAACAAGTTTTGGCAATTGATTCTATATGTGGGGTGAGTGTGAGTAAGGAATTGAGGCTGATACAAAGACTGGGATTGGATTGACTGGAAGGAGGGTAGTTTCCTTGAGTAATAGGGAATTTTGGAAGTTTGGATGAGATGGGGGGATAGAGACAAAATATCCAAAAGGCAGTGATGCAAGATGAGTTCAGAAGACAGGTTGGGGATGGATATATAGATCTAGGAGAGTCATCTATATATAGAGATGATAGTTAAATTCTTGGGAACTGATGAGGCTTTCCAGCAATAGAGTGTAAAAGGAAGGATCAAGCATTTATTAAGCACATATTGTATGCCAGGAACACTAAGTGCTTTATGAATATTATTTCATTTGATCCTCACAACAACTCTGAAAGGCAAGTGCTATTATTTTTATTTTATAATTAAGGAAACTGAGGTAGACAGAGGTTAAGTTGTTTGTTTAGGGTCACATCGCTGGTAAATGTATTAGGCCAGATTTGAACTAAGATCATCTTTACTCCAGGCTCCACATTATAGTCACTGAACCACCTATCTGCATCTAAGATGAAGAGAAGGCATAGATTAAAATAACGGGGAACACGTACAGTTAGATATGTGGCATATATGATGATCCCATAAAGGAGAATGAACATGAATGGTCTAATGGGTAGGAGAGGAGAGACAGAAGAGAGAATAAGGAGAGGGTAGTTGCTCAACAATATTAAATATTAAATGCAATAGTGTGTTCCAAAGAGCAATGGAGCTCAAGATGCAGCTGAGGCATTTGAAACATTCTTAGAAAGAAAAATGAGATATGAAGAGATTGCTTGCTTCTCAAATACCCCAGACAACAGAAATGCAAGAGGGGTAGTAGCTAAGGACAGAAACAGCAACAACAACAGAGTGACAACAGGGAGACCAGTGAGAAACTTCTTAAAAAGAGACAAAGAGACAGGGGTAAAGATGGAAGCCAAGTGAAGAGGTGAGCCTACAGCATTATGACAGAACGTGGTGAAATCCTGCCTGCAGGTGAATCAATGTTTTGTTTTGTTTTGTTGGGTTTTTTTGTTTTGTTTTGTTTTGGTGGGACTATATTACAAAATGGGTGGGTAAATGAAAGAGGAGAGGAACAAGGAAATAGAGGGGAATGTGTGATGTGCATGGTGAAATGAAGGGTTAGTAATGAGGGTTAGGTGACTCTGGTGGTTTCAGGAACAGAAGACCCTGCACGAGGTGAGAGAAGGACTAAAAATATGGGAGAAAGAGAGAAGCCTTGCTTTGGTGGTGGGAGGGGGATGTCACTGATGAAGGCTCCTATGTTTGTGAGGGAGATGGGGACCTTGAGCTAGATGTTGTGGTTGGGAACTGGTACATAGAACACTTTTCTAACTTCAGGAAGAAGAGAGTTGGATATCCTGGAGTTTTCTTGACACCTTGGAGAGTGGGAGGGCATGGACCCAGGAAGATTTTGAGAAAAATGGAGAAAAAAGGTTACCAAGGAGAAGATATAGATCGGTGGTGGGTTACATGATCAGGGATAGGGCAGGATATCCTGCCACAGGCCAATGTCTTCTCCATCACCTGAAGGAATGGGCCTTGTTCTGAGAGTGACATAAGAGGAATTCTTGGGGCAAACCCTATAGTAGCAGAAACTTCTAAGAGGGAAGGGCACAGAATGGATACCTCAGAAGTTTTATTCCATGAAGAATACAAAGAATAGAAAGAGACTAGATAATTATAAGGGCCAGAAGTCAAAGAAGGATCCAGAGTAGCCAGAAAGAGAAGATGGATAATGGAGAGAGTGAGAGAAACCCACTCTGGAAAGGGGCACAAAAATTAAAATTTAAAAATTAATGAGAAGTACTAGCAGAAGGGGAAGAGGGAAAGGGTGCTTCCTCTATTTGACTGAGAGGGAAAGAAGAAAGGGAAAAGAAGGAAAGAAAAGGGAACTAATAAGCAAAACCCCAAAGGAAAAATAGTAACTAACAGGAGGAAGGGATCAAGGGAGAGGGGAAGAGTACCATTGAGAATAGGACCACTTTAAGAAAGGAATAAGCTGAAGAAACTTAAAGAACCAGATACTATGTTTACAATAAAACAATATTAGAGACAAATGGAGGAAAATATAAACATAACTCTAGATGTGAATGAATTAAACAATCCAATAAAATTAAAGTGATTAGATTAGATAAAAAAACCTCACAATCTGTTCCTTATAAGAAACATATTTAAAAAACAAAGAAACAAAAACAAAATTGAGGGAATGAGGAAAAAAAAAAGTACTATGCATCAGGTGAATCCAAAAAAAAAAAGTGAGAGTTGCAATCATACTATCTGACAAAGCAAAAACAAGTATTCAAAAAATAAAAAAGATTAAAAAGCAAAATTACATTATGCTGAAAGGAATCACAAAAACAAACTAATATCCATAATAAACTTATGTGCCCCAAATGCCTTAGCATCATAAAAGAAATGTTAACTGAGATACAAGAAGACAGAGGCAGTACATAATAGGGACAGGAGACTTCAGTATCCCTCTCTCAGTTTTAGATAAGTCCAACAGAAAGATAAACAAAAGGGAAAACAAAGAACTGAACAAATTGCTAGAGAAAATATAATCGACAAAAGAATATACATATTTCTGCACCACATGGAATTTTTTTTTTTAAATGACCACATGTGAGGGAATAGAAATATTACAAACAAATGTTAAAAAAGAAGAAATAATTAATATACCTTTACAAACCATGGTGCAATAAAAAGAGCCTTTAGTTTAGGTATCACAAACAAAAAAAATAAAGCCAAATGGGAATTTATTAATAAAATTCTAAATAATGAGTCAGAGAACAAATCATAGAAATAATTATAGGAAAAATTATAATGACAAAAACAATATACCAAGGTGCTGGGATGCAGCTAAAGCAATCTTCAAAGGAAAAATCATATCTCTACAAACATACAGAAAAAAAGAAGAGAGAATTAATGAAATGAATATGTATTTTAAGAACTTAGAAAACCAACAGATAAACAAATCTAAAAAAAGCACAAAAGAGAAAATAGTAAAAGTTAGAGGAGAAATAGATTAGAAACAAAAATATAGAAATGCTAAATAAAAGCCTTTGAAAAGACTTTGAAAAAATTAATAAATTTTCATCTAATATGATTAGAAAGAAAAGGGCAGAAAATCAATGAAATAGCAAATGAGCAAAGTGAAATCACAACAGAACCAGAAGAAATAAAAGGAATAATTTGAACACTTTAGGCACTGTTATGTATTAATAACATTGAAAACACAAAACAGATGAATATCTTCAAAGATATCAAATACTCAAATTATCAAAAGGTCAAATAAAGATCTTAACTCAATCTCAGAAAAGAAAGTAGAACTAACTACAAAGGAAGTAGTAGTAAGTAGTAGTTGTCCTTTGTACTCCAAGAGGACCAAAATGACATCACAGCATCCATCTGTGGCTGATCAGACCACTATGAGCTCAGAAGGCTCTACCACAAGCTGGGAATAAATAGTCCATTTGAACATATAGAATAAAGATGTCTTTAAATTTGCACATCTCATGTTTCTTTTGAGCTACTGCAATTCTGCTTCATTCATCGAGCACAGAGCCTCCTTTGATATGGGTGCACCGTGCTAGATGGTCCTGTGCCAGTGTCTCCTGTGTCTCACAGGTACCAGAGTTCTTCAGAGAGACCTTGAGAGTGTACAAGGGTATTGCTTCTTCTGAGTTCGGTATGAGCACTGGCCCTGTATGAGTTCTTCTTTTAGGCATTTGAACTTTTGGCATTTGAACAACATGGCCAGCCCACTGGAATTCCATTTTCTACAGTACAGTTTGAATGCTTGGCAGTTCAGCTCAAGAGAGGACCTCAGTGTCCAGTACCTTATCTTGCCAGGTGATCTTCAGAATCTTCTCAATACAATTCAAATGGAAACAGTTCAATTTCTTGAATTGGTGAGGGTAGATTGTCCAGGTTTCACAGGCATACAACAACAAAGTCAGCAAAGCAGCTCTGCAGACTTTAGGTTTCAAAGGCAGCCTTATACCTCTTCTCTCCCACACTTTCTTTTGGAGCCTCCCAAAAATTGAGTTAGTTCTGGCAATGCATGTATCAACCACATCATACATGTGGCATGACTAAAAAGTATACTGTTAAGTGATGAACTTATCCACAGCATTCAAAATTTCTCCATCTGCTATAATGGTTAGTTCCATGTATGGATGGTGTGATGCTGGCTAGTGGAGGACTGTTTCTTGGTGTTAGTTGTCAGGCCAAAATTAGCACAAGTGGCAAAGAATCAATCCATACTCTCTTGCATTTCCACCTCAGAGACTGCACTGAGTGTACATTCACCAGTGAACAAAAAGTTGAGCACCAACTCTCCATCCACTTAAGTTTTGCCTTGTAGCCTTTTTAAGTTAAATAATTTATTATCACTGCAGTAGCTGACCTTGATACCGTTTTCATCCTCTTTGAAGGCATCCAACAACATCACAGAAGACATCATACTAAAAAGCATGGGAGCAAACACACGATGAGACAAAACTGAACGACTGAACAAGACAACATGATCCTAATACTTAAACCAGGGTAAGATAAAGTGCAGAAGGAAAACTATAGGCTAATATCTTTAATTAATATTGTCTCAAAAATTTTAAACAAACTCCTACCAAACAGATTAATTCATAAAAGAAATTGACCTAGTGCAATTTATGCCAGTGATGCAAGGATAGTTCAACATCAGTAAAACAACCAACATAATTAATCATATAAAAATTAAAATATGTGAAACTACATGATTATCTCAATAGATGTAGAAAAAGCCTTTCACAAAGTAAAATATTATTTTATGCTTAAAAACCCTGCAAAGTATAGGCATAGAAAGACCTTTTTAAAAAATCATAAAAGCATCTTTCTAAAACCAGAAGCAAGCATCATATATAATGGGGATACACTAGAGTCTTCCCCTATAAATATGGGAATGAAGCAAGGATGTCCACTCTTCCCATTCCTGTTTGATAAAGTGCTGGAAATGCTAGTCACAGCAATAAGAAAAGAGAAAGAAATTAAAGACATGAAGATAGGTAAAGAAGAGATAAAACTACTCCACATTTGCTGATGGTTTACTTAGAAAATCTTAGGGAATCAGCAAAGATACCAATCTAGAAAATTGAAAGCTTTAGCAAAGTTTCAAACTACAAAATAAAACCTAAAAAAATCAACAGCATTTCTACATAATATTAATAAAACCCAAGAAGCAAAAATAGAAAAAGAAATCCCATTCCCAGTAACCACAAAATGAATAAAATATCTGTGGAATTGACCTACCAAAGCACAAAGAAAACATATATGTTTAATTACAAAGTGCCTTTTAAAGAAATAACGAACAACTTAAACAGCTGGAGCAATATTTAACGCTTGTGGCTAGACCATGTCAATATAATAAAAATGACAATATTCCCAAAGCTAATGTGTACTTTTAATGCTATACCAATCAAATTGCCAAGGGGATACTTTATAGAATTTGACAAAATAATAATAAAATTCCTCTGGAAAAACAAAAGATCTTTAATATCAATATAAATTATGAAAAGTGGGGATGATGGGGGAATAGCACCTCTAGACCTCAAATAATATTATAAAGCAGCTGTCATCAAAACCATATGGTATTGGTTAAAATAGAGAGAGAGATCAATGAAACAGTCTAGACAAAGAAGAATAAAAAATAATGCAAGTCAATAAATCAACGCTTGATAAAATAGGAAACATAAATTACCTAGGGAAAAAAGACTCATTTGATTTTTTAAAAAAAATTTAAGAACTTCTGGGAAAACTGGAAAGCAGTCCAGCAGAAATTAGGCTCAGTCCAACCCTTTACATCTTATTTTGCAATATATTCTAAGTGGATATGCAACCTTTAATATTAATGATCAGATTATAATAAAATGAGAAGAGAAGCAGATCATATGTCATCATAGCTATGGGTAGGAGGTGTATTCTTAACTAAACAAAAGACAGAGGCATTTGTAAAAGACAAAATAGATAATTTTGATTACATACAATTGAAAAACTTTAGCACAAGCAAAATTAATATTCCTAGGATAAGAAGAGAAGCAGTTAAATTGGAAAAAATTTGAATCAAATTTTCTGATACGGGTTTAGAATCCAAGATATGTAAATAATAAATATGTATAAGACAGTCATTCTCCCATCAGTAAGTGGTCAAAGGATATGAACTAACACTTCTCAAAGGAATTGCAAAGTATTCAAAACCAGTCCAATCCATTAAACACATCTTCTATGTGCTAGGAACCAGAGTTCCTATGTGCTAGGGATATAATTAATAAAAAGAAAGATAGTCCATGTCCTCAAGGAGCTTATAATCTAATGAGATGAGGCAACATGCAAAAGAAGGCGGGAAAGTGAGGAGGGGGAAGACCAGGAGATACCTGGCAAGGGAACATTTTGCTCCATGCAGTTAAAACCAGGTTGAACAGTAGGTGAAAAGTAGAGTGGGCCCAAAAATCCAGTTTCTGCCTTCTATTAAGAAAGACATTGGGAGGAATTTGGTACTTGACCTTCCAGCCTTCCAACTAGAAGGGAGAAGAGGTTGAGGGAAAAGGTGTCTGTCAAGGTTTGAGTTAGCTGCATGGCTATGTGGCTGTGTGTGTGTTGTGTTGTGGTTTGTCCTTCATTTTCAAAGAGGACCATGACTTCAGGGAGATGATGACATGACTTGCAATTTACTTTGATTTGAGTAAGGGAGGGCTGTGTAAAGTCACCAGCCTCACTGAGATTAGAGATGAAGAACCTAACCTGGGAGGATCATCTTGTTTTGTGGAGTTGAAACCAGGCAGAGCAAAAGATGGTGGGTGGATAGCCACAAAAAAGAATGCTTCAAATAAGAAGAGAAATGCAAATCAAAATAGCTCTGAGGTTACCTCATGCTCTTCATATTGGCAAAAATGACCAAAAATGGCAATTTTGGGGTCATTTTTGTCAGACTGCTTTCCAGTTATCCTAGCAGTTTTTTTAGTCAAATATGTTTTTTTCCCCCTAAGTAATCTCAGTATGGGAGGAGTTGTGGAATGATAGGAACACTAATACAATGTCTGTGAAGCTGTGAAATGATACAACTATTTTGGAAAATAATTGGGAAATATGCAAATAAAGTGACTAAGTTGACCAAGCCCTTTGATCCAGGGACTCTGTTGCTGGGCATATACCTCAAGAAAGCTATTGATAAGAATAATGTAGACCCATATACACCAAAATATTCATAGCAATATTTTTTTGTGCTAGCAAAGAATTGAAAACAAAGTAGAGGATCATATATTGGGGAATGACTCAACAAATTATGGTACATGGATATAATGGAATATGATTGTGCTGTAAGAAATGATGTATGTGATGAATACAGAGAAGCATGGAAAGATTTACATAAACCAGTGCATGATCAGAGGCAAGAAAATAGTATACATATTAACTACAACAATATAAATAGAAAGAACAACCACACACCTAAAAATACAAAACAGATGCAACAAAATTATAATAAGTATCAAGCATCACTTAAATAAAGTGATATGAGAAGATGCCTCCCCAAGCCACCCAGTTATATAAGACCTTCATATAGGATTTTTTAAGCCTTTCTTTTTTTTTTCAAAATGGTTTTACTGATGTTTTCTGTTTCTTACATCATCATAGTTATCCCTAGTATCCCTTCCCTTCTTCCCTTCTAGAGAGCCATCTTATATAACAAATCATGTTTTTTTAAGGGGAAAAATATCAGCGCAACTGATCAATAAATTGAAAAAGTATGAAAACATATGCAACGTGTAATACTTATGGATGTTTCACCTCCACAACTGGGTGGCTTCCCCTTCTCCCCACCTCTCCTTGCTTTGGCCAGAGAAGGACCTTAAGAAACTTTGAAGGGTCAAGCTGATATTGGACTTCCCATCTTCCCTTTGTTGTCCTTATAGTATTGAATTAGCTGATAGAAGAATCAAATCAGACAGGATATATGTAGATTCATGGCTCCACAAGAAGCCCAACAATGAAATGACATTATGCCTATAGGGAGGTTCTTCAGCATTTCCACAAAAGGAAGAAAAGGACTTTCAGCAATAGGGAACTATGGGTTACACCTTTGCCACATGTTCACTGTCTCTAAGCTTGAACCCACTTTTCCCTGGACTCTGTATAGACTTGTAAGAGTATGTCATAGACTCTTTGGGGGATATTTCATGCCAAATGTTTTGTGCTACCTTGGTAAAAATACTCTTTTCTAAAAACTACTTATGGCTGGCTGACTAAATTGATTCTCAACTTATAATCGTGGTGGGTGTGCACTAGCAGTGGCTTGAACCTATGCATTAGGGAATATTTCCTTATTCCTCAGAGATACCCCTAGATTCCTGATGGGGAGGTTGTATAGTAGTCTTTTTCTAGAGCCCAAAATTCATCTATGAGAGTGATTGTTTCGCATAAGTGTTTTCAGAGCTTGAACGGACTACGTGTACAGGGATATATTTGCTACTTTTGATGTTTGTAATTAATGACAAGTGCCATCCTTCCTTTACAAATGTAAATGAATTAACAAAGTGCCTAATATGCATACACACATTAGCAGTTGCCTCATAGCCCCTCTCCTAGATGTAAGACACTGCAATATAGGAAGTACTGAACAAAGTTTTGGCCCTCAGTGAATGTTGCACCTCTAGTGTGCCTTAGAGTCTAGAGACTGGCTCAGGGAAGTTGAATTAGATCATAAATTCAAGGTCATGGACAACTTTAGCCTCTGTTTGTAATTCTGCCATGCAGCCCCTTGTGAGTTCATGACCCCATGTGCAGAGAAGTAGACTCTTGGACCCTGGATTTAGTTCTTGGAACTAAATCAAGTCCGTGAAAGTAGGCCCTTACTGCTGCGAGAACAGGATCAATAAAATTTTAGATTCTCTCCCTTACTTTTATTCTTCTTTTGCTCCCTCAACCAATTACAATACTCAAACATTCTAAAATTTACATCTAGGACCAGAGATCACAGAAAACATCTCGGTTCCCCACCAATCAGGGCCTTGGAGATGTTAAAGAGGACTGATATATCTGGGATATGGGACTATCATATAAAAAGGGAAAGTTTAGAAACCATCTTTGCTACTATCCTACCCCACTATGAGCTGACTTTACATCACTGACAGCCATTCCAGACTGCTAATAAAGGCTGATTCAAACATTTGTAGCATACCCTGTCTCTAGTACTTGACCAAATACTTCCCGTATTCTCTGTCCACTTTCTCCACACTACTTTCCAGTTCCCTTTATATGTTGTCATCCTCCATTAGAATGTAAGTTCCTTGAAGGCAAGAACTGTCTTACTTTCTTGTTTTTGTATTCCAAGGATTTAGCACAGTGCTGAGCACATAGCAAGTCCTTAATAAATTATCATCTGATGTCAGAGAAATCTGAAACCATAGGTATTCGGATCCATCAGATTCAAAATGCTTTTTTCTTTAAAAACACTCCTTTTAATTCATGCCCTTTAGGAATATAATTTTTACCAGTCACTATCATAAGCATATGTTTTTTCAAAAAGACAACTGTTTTAACACTTGCTAATGGTCAGCAGAGATACAAGTTCTATAGGTTTAGAAAGTGATTGATTAACTACTCCATGAGAGTAGGTTAGATACCTTGGAAACCCACTTTTATCCCTTCATGGCATTAATAACATTGACTTGGTATATGAAACCATCATCATCAATAAGCATTGTGTCCAATTGTGCCCAGCATTGTGCTAGATGACATACAAAGAGATGGAGGCACAAGTTCATATCCTCTTTCAAATGTATCTACCAGAAAATAATGAGCAATAGAAGAATCTTAGTCATTAATGCCCATTATTATCAAATAATAGTTATCTCATTAGCATCCATTGCACTTAGCTGAGCACCTAAAATAATGACTTCCATGCATTTAATTTTCTTTTTTTTTTTAGTTTTTAAAAACATCTCTGTTAGTTAACATTACAGCTATGTACCTCAGCCTGTGGACAGAGATGCTGTATCATAATAAATCAGTGAAATATCACTCTGTCAAAAACATGATTTCAGTCAGTCAGTCAATAAGTATCTATTAAGTCCCAATGTGCCAAGCATTGTGCTAAGCACTGGAGATACAAAGAGAGGCAAAAAACAGTCTCTGTCCTAGAGAAAATAAGCTATATACAGGATAAGTAAGAAATAATTATCAGAGAGAAGGCAATGGAATTAAGAGGGGTTGGGAAAGACTTCCTATAGAAGATGGGATTTTAGAAAGGACTTGAAGGAAATCAGGGAGGGAGAGCATTCCAGGCATGGGGGACAATCAAAGAATACTCCTAGAGCTGAGAGATGGAGTGTCATGTTTAAGGAATAGACCAATGTCACCAAACTATGCTTCTATCACTTTTGAACCTTCCAATATATGGTTCAACCTTGAACATAGTGATTATTTTAAAGTTATAGCAGTAGTGGAACTATCAGTTACTTCATAGAGATCAATTCATGTCCAGGAGGGGTTAAGGTTAAGGCACAGCTCTAGGCAACTAGTTCCCAGAGAAAACAACAGAAAAAAAATGTAAAGTTCAGGATCTGCAAGAGGCAGAAAAGTTTCCTCTCTCAGGGAGACAGAATTGTGTTCCTCATCTGTGGTAATTGAACTCAATTGGTTATTTCTAGGAAGACTATATTAATAACTAGCACTTCTATAACTCTAGGATCACACAGAACCTCTCGCTTTACTGACTCCAGGGCCAGCACCCTTGTCTACTATACCAAGCTGCAAGTTGTCATAAAATTCTGGATCTTTATTTCTTTCTTCTTTCTTTCTTTTTTTTTTCAGACAGCAGCACTTGAATTCAAGAAGAGAAGAAAACAATTTAAATACCTAGCAACATTAGGTTTTACCACTGATGACTTCCACAGTGATTAAGAAAAAAATCTGCCTTCATGAAAGTCTAAGGTGGCTAAAATGTAGTGAAATGAAACAAGAATAACATGCTAAAGGCTTCCTCCTTGGTTTAGACTTACTGGAGCCCCATTTATGGGGAGGGACCAAAAGAATAGCAATCCAGAGCTCACATTGTGGTAGAAAGAGAGTTGTCTTGCCTAATATTTTCACATGTTAGTCTAATATATGCTTCTTTCAGGAAGAGAGGGGCATGAAACTTTAGTATGGTGTTGAGTTTAATTTGGACACAATTCATTCAGTTTACAATTTTAAAATTACAATATGCAATAACTGGCCAAAATCCTCTCTAAAAAGGGTTCTATCCATCTTTTAGAATTCCTTGATAACCCAGGTTCAGTGTGGAATGTTTTGAGTAATCATCTTTAGGCAAACACAGCTCAAGCCCCATCCAGGGTATTGTCTACCAACAGACCAGGCAGGAACCTCCATTGCTCCTGAAGCAGGTGGTGGTGGTAAAGTGGCTAGAGGAAGAGGAAATAAATGTTTCTTAATTGTCAACTAGATGACACAGTGGGTAAAGCCCTGGATCAGAAGTCAGGAAGACCTGAGTTCAAATCCCACTTCAGACTCTTACTAGCTATGTGACCCTGGACAAGTCATTTAACCTTTGTCTACCTCAGTTTTTTCATCTGTAAAGTGGGAATAATAATAATAATAATAGCACCTACCTACCTGCCAGGATTATTGTGACAATCAAATGAGATAATATTTTTAAAGTACATTACAAACCACAAAAGCACTATGTAGCTAATAATAGCTAATAGCTAGCTGCTATTATTATTATTTGAAGTTCACTCTATTAAAATTTTTCACTTTGCTAGGCAGGCACGTATAGGTTGAGACCACAGAGGCTGCTGACCTTCAGCAGTCCCTATCTTTTAACCTTTTTTCCTGGTTTTTCCTGGGTTCATTGCTTTGGGTTGTCTCTCTCCTCAACAGCAGAGCTAGGCTCTATAGTACAGCAAACCTAGAAGTCTCCTCATGCCTGGAATGCACTCGCCTCTCACCTCTACCTCAGAAATCTCTCACTTCCTCCAACACTCAGCTCAAGCACCATCTTCTACATAGAGCCTTTTCTGATCCCCCAATGTATAGCGCACTCCTTCTCTAACTACTTGATATGAACTCTATATTTAATCTGTATATACCTATGTAATAGGAGACTGGCCTATATGCAGAATAATACTGATGCAATTTCCCCTCATAGAAGTTTTAGAGCCTGCTTCTGGGGAAGTTGCCATGATGTATAATGAAAGTTCTTTGGAGAGACTTTGGAATATGCAAAGATATTCAGTAACTGGCTCTGGTCAGCTAACCACCTGGCAGACAATAGTTTCTTTGGTTGGCATAAAGCTGGGAAACGAGACCAGGAGTGCCTTCAAAAAGGCATTTGCCTGCTTTGGCCTCTATCTTAATTAGATCTCTAATCTTGATTTGACTTCTCTTTGGTTGAGTTCTTCCTGCTAGATGTCATCCACTAAGAGTAATGCGGAAGGGGTGATGCCTTGGGCCTGTTCCTCATTTGAAGCCATGTGGCCCCATGAAAATGGCCCTCAGTTCTTTGTCTGCCTCTGCATTTGTTCTTTTGTTTCAGGTGATGGAAGTTCACCTAGGTTGGGGAGTCTGGTGGTTAAGTCTACACTGGCTTTAACAGCCAGCCCAACATTGGTTCTCCAAGAAGTGAGATCAGGACCCGAGGTAAGTAAGATGAATACTCATTTGGTACTCATTCTGCATTTGGATGTGAACTTTGTGGGATCAATGCTATGTAGAATCTACATTAAGTCTGAACTCACTCTTTCTAGGAACTGAAATGTTACAAAGAAGAGTGTACCCCTATGGTATTGGAGGAGGAATGTTTATACTTTAGTTCTTGCTATACCTTTGAAGTTATTATCCCTTTGCAAAAGCTAATTAATGCTAAATGACTAAATGGAAGTTCATGACTAACACTAGGAGAAACACACCTGGAATGGGGCCTTGAGCTGGTGACATCAGAGAGGAAGTGCCTCATACCCTCTGGGGATGCCCCTACAGCTCCAGTGGGGAGATAACGGTGGACCTACTCTGAGAGAGTGAGGCCAGAGAAACTGATAGAATGTAAATGCCTTGAGGGTAGGGATCATTTTTTTTTCTATTTGTATCCTCAGCACCTAGCACAGTGCCTAGAACATTGAACCATAAATCAAATAGCAAAAAACTTATAATTGGTACAAAATAGCAAAGTAAATAACAAGGGAAAATCAAATATAATACAATCATTCTTAGCCCCATGCACAAAGGAGCATAATTTCCCATAAGACTCCCACACTGGTAGGGAAGGGAGCACCACCAGAAAAATGCATGTTCCTTTGTAAGAAAGGATTGCATTGGTTCTGGAACAGCTCTTTTAGCTCAGGCCCTTGGCAATCATCTTTGGTCTTTAAAAAAAAAAGTAAACAATATTGAACTCTTCACAAATTTGTGTGTCACCCTTGTGCAAGAGCCTTGTTAATTTCTGTATCGTTCCACTTTTAATATATATGCTGCCAAATCAAGCACTCTCACTTCTTGATTTCATCTAATACAGTCCTTTTAATGTGACTCCATCCTTGAGGCTCCTCTTGCCATTTCCATTCCATTCTGCCTCCAAAAGGAAAATTCCACTTAATTTTCACCATATGTCATTGCTGTGTCTCCATGGCTGCCATTCATTGCTTCTCTGCTAAGCTGCTACAGTCATCTGGTAGCCCTATCATCTACTTTTGTGGTTTCTTCTTCCTTAGGGGTTGAGGGAAGATTTTGATCAAGTCCTTTATTTTTATATACCTATCAATAATTTTCTGATATATACCTTTCCCAACATTACCCCTTGTAATAAAGAAAAATAGTTAAGCAAAACTGACAAAATGATAATGCTTAACAGCATATGCAACTTTCTGCCCTTACAGTACCCCACTTCTCTACTCAGAGGAGATAATTGTGTCTCATCATTTGTTCTCTGGGACTAAAGTTGATCATTTATAACCTACCTGACTTCAGCTGCCCATTGTTATTCTTTCCCTTTACATTATCATGATATTTGTGAACACTGTTGTGATTTTGCTTTTGCATTCTACATCCTATGTTTCTAATATTATATAATATTCATGAGTTGTGACATATTCAGCCAATCCCAAATATGTAGACATCTACCTTGTTACCTATATTTTGCCACCACAAAACTACTCATGCATAAATACACTGGCATAAATACTTGCTTTTTTTGTTGTCATTATTTAGTTCTAGTAGTGGGATCACTGGGTCAAAGATATATATGGTTGAGTGAGTTTTCTCCCATAGTTCCAACTTGTTTTCCAGAATGATCAGATCATTTCACAACTAAAACAACTTCGTTGTTGTGTGTTTGTGTGTGTTTTCAAAAAAGTCCACTTCTTTACTTTATCATCTTTGGCAATTCAATGTATAAATAAAACCTCACAGTTATTTTAATTTTTATTTCTCTTAATATTAGGTACCCAGAGCATTTTATATGGTTACTGAGAGTTTATATTTCTTCTTTTGAAATGAACAAACACTTGTAACTTTTGAGCAGTTATCTATTTGAAAATGAGTCTTTCTCATATATGTACATATACATTCCCATTAATTTTCTATATATCTTGGATAACGAATATTTATCAGAGGTACTTTATGCAAAGATTTTTTTTCCTAATGAACATCTCTTTCTAGTCTACCTGAATTGATTTTGTTCATGTAAGAGCAATTTAATTTTAGGTAATTAAAATTGTCTCTCATCCTTGATGATGGTCTATTTTCCATATTTGCAAAAAGAATTCCCTTCCAGCCATAAGTCTGGAAGTTACCTTCTTCCATTCTTCTCTACTTTATTTTATGATAGGTAATACATAGATTTGTAGTATTATAGCTCAGCTGGAATGAGTGTTGTATAGCTAGATGGCTATCTGATCTGAGATTTGGCTCACCCCATTTTCAGAGAAACCATGGTAATGGAGAGCAAGAAGTCAGAAGAGGGCCTTGACTGCACTTCGAGTAGCCTAGTGGAGGAGGGCAGGCAGGCTCTAGGACAATTTCTCCCTTGCTCTCCAAGGATGATATTTGGCCTAGAATTATATTTATTTACCACAGATCAAATGCTGGTAGTCCAAGGAGTAGGATGCTCTCTTTAAAGGATTCAAAATAGTGAATTCTTGCCCTGATATCTGACAGATCTTTGGATCTATCAAACTCTAAGCTACCATGCTCATTTGCTTCTACATATTGTGTACCTAATCTGTTCCATTGATCAGCCACTCATTCTTATCCAATACCAAATTGTTTCAGTGATTACCAGTGAGTAATATGTTTTGAGATCTGGTACTGCTAGGCTGCCTTCCTTCATGTTTGTTTTTTTTCATTGATTCCTTTTCTAGTCTTGACCTTTTGTTCCTCCAGATGAATTTTATAATTTTTTCTAGCTTTATGAAAGCTAGAATTATTATTATGAAAGAAAGATTATTTATGAAAGAATCCTTTGGTAGTTGGATTGATATAACACTGAATAAATAAATAAATTTTGATGGTATTGTCATTTTGATTATATTGGTTCTTTCTACCCTGAACAACTAATATTTCTCCAATTATTTAGATTTGTCTTTATTTGTGTAGAGTATTTTTAATTGTTTATATAATTCCTGTATGTGACTTGGCAAATGGAATCCCAAGTATTTTATACTGTCTGCAACTATTTTTCATGGAATTTTTCTTTCTTTTTCTTCCTGCTGGGTTTTGTTGGTAATATATAGAAATGCTGATGATTCACATGGGTTTACTTTATATCCTACAACTTTGTTAAAATTGTTAATTATTTCAACTAGTCTTTTAGTTTACTGTCTAAGGTTCTCTAAGTAGAGAGAGGGCCTTCAGAGTCCCAAAGAAGTCAGTTTACACATGGCCAACAATTACACACAGCCTGTGTCAGGCCTGGAGCCACCTCCTGTTTGGTATCCATTTTCCTTTGGTATAGAGCTTTGAGAGATCTCAAAATATCAGAAATCCACACAGGAGTTTGCTGGCAGTAGAGCCTGGTGAAGCACCATCACAACATCACAACCTGCTTGACCCAGTTTAGTAGTGGATTGATGGCAGCCAAGATCCCATGACCTATAGCAAGAAAGGGACTTGTCCAGTGGTTATGTTGCATTTGGAAACAAACTTTGTGGGGGCAAATGCTCTTTAACAACTACTATTAAGTTTGAGCCCACTCTCCCCAAGGAACAAGGTGGCAAAGGAAGAAGTTCACAGTGGTATTAGAGGAAAATTATTTTCTGTTGGGGGAAATAGTCTTCTCTTCTTACTATAACTTCCTAGTAAATATCCCTTTGTAAAAGCTAATTAATACCGTTTTTCAAAAATTATATTGAGGCACAAATTACTGGGTTAGTCAATGATATAGGCAAATAGTAACTCCAACTAGTGTTTGATATTGAAGAGAATACCCAGGAATGGGGTCTCAAACTGATAGCATTACAGAACATTTCAATTCCTTAGGGGTATCACTAGAACCCTGAGAGGGTCATATCCTTTGGTGTCCATGAGAGTTGGAATAAGGGCTCCCAGAGTCCGGAGGGCTACATTTACAACATCTTAGCTTTAAGAACAATACTAGCCAGAGTCACCTTGTGGTAGAAGCAATATCCTCCTCTCTCCCCCACCCCTATATAAGTTAGGCTGGTTTTTCCTTAAAAACATTACTTGAGACTAGGTTGGCTCAAGAGACTAAATTAGGTTTAGATTGTTAGTGTCACTTACTCATTGATGGGGGCACTCTGATGGTGGCTGGTGAATTATGATGATGCTCAGCTGAATCCATTCAGAGTGTCCTTGATGCCTATCCTTTGTTGAATAGCGCTCTTCCATGGCTAAATAAACATCTTTTTCTTAATTGTTGAATGACCTCCTTTTGTTCCAATATTGAGCCTTAACTACTAGAGGACTGCCCTGAATCAGGTCCAACCCATAACACACCTCTAAATATCTCTGTAATTACAAATGACTTCTCTTTGCTTCTGGAAACAAAGATCCACCACTCAGTTCACTCAAGATACTAAGTCAAGTCTCTTCTCAATATTTATCTTTCTCTTTCCCAAATAAAAGTTAAGATAGGTTCATGAAGACAGACAATATGGAACTTCTTTCTGTCTTCTCTCTTAGTCTTTATCTAGAAATGACAGGTAAATAATAAGATTTTCTCAAGTCATTCTTAATTGACTCTCCCCAGATTTACTTCTCATCAAGTTGTCTTTATAATGTTCCTTCATAAAATAATAGTTGATAGTTTGAAGAAGAAAGAATTTTCTTCACAAGCTTTCCATATATCCTCAGAGAACAAAATTGAACTCACACTCTCCCTAACTCCATAGAGAAAAGCACTTCCAAAAAAGTTAAAATTGTAATTTTTGGCGTTTGCTCTTAAAGAGATGATAACAGTTCCTGTAAGTCCTCTGTAAGAAAGGCTTTTGGAACAAATGTTATATATAGAAGATGAGGCAAAATTTATTTTAGGAGTAGAAGACAGTAACAGTTGGGGGAAATCAAGAAAGGCTTACCATAGAAGGTGGCACTTGAACAATGTTTGAAGGAAACAAAGAATTCTAAGATGAGAAGGATTACACAGGTCTTTTTAACTTCAAGTTCAACACTAACTATAATGTCATTCTTGTATCTCATCTGGATGATATATAAAATTGTTGCTCAGGAAACTGTCAAGACTTCCTTCCTGACTAAAGGAAAAAAAAAGTCCCAAATCCTTACTTCTGGCTAGGTCACAGAAAGTAAATTCCCTTTACTTTCTCCTTGTACCAGGGCCTAAGCTATGTGTCCTTGCCCCTCGCTCAATCCAGTCCAAAATGTTTTAACACCTGTTCTGCTTTTTATTTGCCCCTTCTGTGATGCCTAGGCATCTAGCTCCCAGGCCAGGCAAATTGTCTTGATGTTTTGATATTATAAAGAAGCATTTAGTAATGCTGGAGGGGGTAGAGTTGACCAACCCCTGCCATGCTCAGGCTATCTCTGCAAAAAATCTCTGGCCCCTTTTCATAACGAAACAAAGTCTCTGGATCCATTCATAAGACGTATAGAAAGGAATGAGGGGTAAAGGATAAAGAAAGCAAAATCTGCCACTCCCCCCCTTAAAAAAAAAAAAAAAAAAAAAGGAAGGAGCCTGAACTAAATCAGCCATAAGGCCTAGAATGAAAAGTTATTTTGCCTGGAGTTAGTAACTAGTATTTAGCATTCCAATCACACTTAGCAATTGAAAAGGGTTTTACTTAGGTATTTTTGAACTATGGGTAATGCAGAGAAGGTTTTAGTTATTCTGGGGGCAGAACAATTTCTTTCCTAAAGATAATTATGTATGAAAGTTGCCTGGACTTTGTAGCCCAAACATTGGGCTTAGAGTACCAATGCCCTGTTTACTCTTAGCCAAACTAAAGGTTATCCCTAAGTATACTGTAAAATCTGAGCTTGCATTAAGTGATGATAACTGCCTGCATATATAGGCTTCTTAGATCTGACCCCACTAATATAAATCCCTACACATGCAAGAAAAAATGAATAAGCACCAAAATTCCTTCTCCTCGCCAGGGAAATAAAAATAATTTTATTCTAGCTACTTAAATTTTGATTACTATTTAAAGCAGAATTTTCAAAATTAACACTTTTTTGGAGCTTTCTTTAATCATGCAAGTCTTTTCTAAAATTTACAGGGTATTATTGAAAGAAGCAACTTAGTTGCATTGCCTTCTAATGTTAGCATGCTTACTTAATACAAGAATTTTAATCAGTTGATGCATTGTCACCTTCAGCAGATGCATCTATATCTAGCAAAAATCCTTGCATGATTTAGTCACTCAGTACACTTTATTATTTTTCTAAATTAGGTTTCAATATCAGCTGAGTTTTCTTGTACAGTTATGGTAACATTTAAGGTTTTTTTAAAAAATACTTTGAAATGGAAAGAAACCAAGAATTAAAGCAGTGTCCTATTTGTATTAAGTCCAGCTAGACTTGGACTTCCAGAAAGAAACATTCTGAGGAAATTTAATATTTCCTTTTCAAAAGGTAGCAACTCATTTTTCCCTTTGGCTTTAATGTTCTTCTTTTTATTATTATTATTGAGTGGCAGTTCACAGTTCTCCCAGAAAGAGCTAGGGGACATAGGGACTTATTTTTGCCTTTAGCTTTCTGAAGAAAAGGTAGAGGAGGTGAATTATAGATTATTGAGCTAAAGAGGTCTTTGGAAATCATCTGGTGATCCCTTTCATTTTGCAGAGAAGAACAGTAGGAGACCATTTCTCACTAGAAAAGACAGTAGCAACTAGAGTCAGGATTCAAACACGGGACTCGACTTCACAGCTAATTTGATACTTTTCGCTACCTTTCACCGAGGTGAAAAAGAGATCCAGGGTAAGCTCCAATTCACTTTAAATATTGCCTCTAAATCTCTACTAAGCGTTCCTTTGGTTTCCCAAATCCTCGCACTACAATTTCCCCTTCCCCATTTTCTTCAGGTGGTCCTTAGACTGGGCACACTGACTGCGCTCTAGGATATGAGAGGATAAGATATGATCTGTTTGCACCTTGCATTTAACCATTTTTGTTTTGTTTTGTTTCAAAGGGAGGAGGGTGGAAGTACCAGCGTCTCCTCAGCATCTCAGCGTAAGGCATTTTCATTCATTGTCTTCTGACTATTTCCTCTGTTCCTTCCCTCACAGCTTTCGAGCACAGAATCGACTGTGAGATGAGGGCGTAGGAGACCCAGGGACTTACCAAAGGTGTGATGGAGCAGTGCTAAGCATTGTTCTCCTAGGTAAGCCAACTCTCTGAGCTGCAGAGATTTTTAAAAAGCGGGAATGCAGTGGATTCCACCTCTACCAATCACCTTCAAGAGGAAATCTCCAGAAGTCAACGACCCTCAGCCACTAGGGGCTCCAGCATGCAGAGCCTAGATCGGGGTATTCTAAACCTAAAGTCCGGTTTAAAACAAAAACAAACAAAAAAACCAAGACTTTGAGATCCATTTTACTCCCTTTTTAATCTTATATATCTCATTCATTTAAAAATAATATTTTGAGAAGAGTGTGTGGGGGAGGGGGGATACATAGGCTTCAAGACACTGTCAAAGGGGTCTATGACATGCAAAAAGATTAAGACCTACTGCTCTAGATCTTTATCTTGTCTTTTAGGAACTCATTGTCTAAAAGCCCCACAAGACGCTAAATAAAGGCTGTTACTAAAGTTACATAGAAATGGCAAGTACTGCGAAGTGTGAGAGAGAACTCTGGGTGGTAAGAGCACTTCCTTTGCTCTCTCTTCAGCTTTTTATAGGTCAAAAATAGCCGTAATTTGTTGAATAAGTGGGTGCAACGGACCCGTTTAGATAGTACCTTTTTCCCTCATCAAGAAAAAAAAAAAATTGTGTTAAATAAAACTCGAGTACTCTATAGTTGGATCACAAGATCAGCTTACCCTAAGACAGTGTGATTTAGTAGAAAGTGCTGTAGACTCATTGTCAAATCTAGGTTCCCATGTTTGCTCCTGCTGTCACTATGAGCAAAGTCATTTAAACTTCCTCGGCCTCTAGTTACATCATGCAGACAAATGAAGATAATAATGCTTACAAAGTCGTGAGGAAAGTACTTTAAAGATCTTAAAGCAACATATAAACATTTATTTGCAATGGCTGTGACAAGATTTTCTTTAAAAAAAAAAATTATTAATCTTAGAGCTCCGACCTTGGAGTCAGGAAAACCTGAGTTTAAATCCTGTCTCAGACCAGACACTTGACACTTACTAGTTGTGTGACCCTAGGCAAGTCACAACCACAATTGCCTCGCCAATAACAATAACAATAATAATAATAATAATAATACATCTTGTTTATACTTAAGTCAAAGTAGATGAATGCACCCAAATATTCCATGCCTTCATTACCCCCTATACAAATGGAGCCTTGTCAGAAAATGAGATCAAGAAATTCGATAAAAGGTGTCATGACTGGCACAACTTGAGGTAAAAAGATGGATAGCAAGTAAGTGCCCTTACTAAAAAGAGTGCAGTAGACCCGGGGAAATGGTGTTGCTCAATATTGTCTGCGGGGCATAGTGGAAAGAACCGACTTCAGAACCCTATAACATCTGCTTCTGACACATGGTGGGCTGTGTGACTAAGGAAGTCACTTAACCTTTCAGTAGTTTAGAGACTACAAGTTGCAGAGAAGGTGCTGACTTGTATTGGTAAAGGAAAGTCTTCAACAGGAAGTTTCCTACTGTAGTGAAACCATAGAAGTCCAATTCCTACTCTCTTAATATTTGATGAACTTCTAAAAATGATAATCTTAGAAGCTCTATCACAAGGACAATTCTAAAAATATTCAAGGAATTCTCAGCCATATTCATCAAAGAGTTTTGAAATGTGCAAGGAAATTGTACAAGTTTCAATTTTTTTCCTAACAAAGTACTAACATTTTGGTCTTACTTCAAGGAAGTACAGGAAGGAGAAAGAAGATATTTGCAAAGACGGCATTATTTTCTTGGTACAGATTTTGGCAGTGTAGAAAGCTTGCTGGAGTTGGTGGTGTAAGAAAGATATTGATTTGAATACCACTTCAGATTACTACTTAAGTAGCCATGGGCATCATTTAAGTTCTTCGAACTTCAATTTTCTCATCTATAAAATGGGGATTATATCTACATCACTGGAGTGTTGTGAAAGCTCAAGTGAAAACTTACGTAAAGTATTCTGCAATCCTTAAATCTCCATATAAATACCAGCCATTATTGTATCTTTAAGAAAAGTAGTTTAGAGGAAGAAAACTAAGGATTCAATTAAAAAAAGAAATCCATTCCTGTGACTTATTCTACTCATGTTTTTTGGAAAGGCTTTCTCACCAAAAAAAAAATGTATTACTATTTCAGTGTCTGTGTTCTTTCTGTTTTCTTCCCCTATTATATTGCTCTTGTTCTCACGCTTCTCCTTGTGCCCATGGCATGAGTAACATGTCCAAAGAAGTTCATTCCTGTAATTAAAAATTGATTTTATGATGGTTCTTTCTACTTCGTTTTCCCTCTCTGGTGAATCCCTCTCTCTTTCTTATCACCTTGGTACTTTGAATTAGTTGTAAGACTTCTGCCAGTGTTAATCTATAGGTCCAGAAGGTCTTTTGTAAAAACTTTTTTAAAATGTTAATCTAAATTCATGATACCTCTATGGCCAAGAATATGCCTTCCATCCCTGCTGTGTGGGAATATGAAATATCTTTCCAGTCTTGCAGTGAGCACCTGCTTAAGAGCACACTGGCTCTAGCATTTTGACCTGGGAAGCTACAATGATGATGACTCTATGTCTAAATTTCCCATTTTATAGAGTTAGAAATTCTGAAGTAGCAACCCTGTTTGCTTCATCCTAGAAAGCAGGAATTATCCAGGAGATACAAGGTCTTAATTGATGGATTGTGATTCTGGTGGAGTCTCTCAAGCTCTTGGTACTCTAGGCAACCCTCTAAGATACAGAGAAAGTGATGACCTGCATTAGTAGAGGGAGTTTACCTCACCAGGGAAGTCTCCTCAATCAATTAAATCCCAGCTCTAGTCCCTATCCCTATCCCTAATTGACATTATGCCTTGGTTTTTACAGCTTTTCTGTCTGTGATACTTTTTCCACAGCTGCTTTTCAATTTATGATACTTATAGTGCAACCAACAGCTAGAAAAAAGAAAATTAGTTCTATTTGACAGAGATTTGCTTTTGTCTTCTAATGAATCTCCTAATACTATTTTCATGGCAAATAAACCTTCAGGAAGAAAGGTTGACACTTTGGGTCTCTGATTAATACCTTGCAACAACACAGCAGGTTCTTGCAGGGATTTGGTGGTGCCCTGAAATGATTAAATTACACAGAGACAGGCTGTAAAATAAAAGCATTTGCATCCTAAAAGTCAGAGTAATATTTAACTTAAATGATCTAATTTAAGGAGCACTGTTAGTTACCCTCATAGAGCTCAGCTGCTCAGCAAACTGTCAGTGTCAGTAACCTGGGCATCATATCTGTGACCCTTAGCAAACATACACACATTGGCTCCCCTAAGCTCCAGGTGTGTGTGAACTCTGCATGGCTGTTTGCAAGATGTCTGTGCTTGCCAATTTTATGCCAACAGAAATAATTTTGTAGTTACAAGTCTTTTCCTTCTAAATTTGTAAGCTCTGCTTTATTTGTTTGCCAATTTAAACAGGTAATTTAAACACAGGGATTTCCTTTACTACTAAAGTTTAGCACTTTGGTTGATGGAAAGTTGATGGGTTATTTAACTTTTAATCAATATCTATTGAAAAGCCAAAGGGTCATCTTTTTATTTGTGGAATAAAGTGAAAAAATGGGCAATGTGAAGAATATGACTACCCCCAGAAGCCAAAGAAAAAGAATTTTCTCACAATTTCTTTTGGAACACAATGGTTGGGTCTGATGTGACAAAGGTATATAACTATCACTTGCTGGGTATAAACTTTATACAAGTAAACTCATCAAGGCAATAAATGCTAAAAAGGAAAATCATAGAGATATAATCAGAATGTTGTGTCTCTGTGTGTACACAGTTTTATATGTACAATTTCCTTCTTGCTTTCTTTTCCTACCTTCCTTTTCTACCTCCTCCCCCAAATTAGATTACATGAAATTGATATTGCTAGTAAACACACATTCAGCTGTAGGAGAATGCCTCCAATTCCCTGGTTTATGTTCAGACAGCAAAAAGTGAATAGAGTTTGCAATCAGAATTGAGTTAGCAACCTTCCTCTGATGCTTACTAGCTGTGGGGACCTAAGCAAGTCACAAGCTCCAAGTCCCTAAGGCAACTCTCTAATTCATTGATGGGTTGAGATCTGCTGGTGCAGTGTGCTCCTCATGCTGATGAAATCACAAATGTTCCAAGTATATTCAGGTAACCAGCATACTGGAATTAGTGGGATCCACAAAATCATTATTAATGAAAGTCATTGTGTAGCCAAATAGACTATTTAATATCATTATTTCAGATGTTAATTCAGTTGCAATCTAAGGCTCTCCATCCATGTTTTGGTATATCTATCCTACTAGATGTGTAATAAACCATAAAAATTTGAACATTTGCCCTTTTATTTTTAAAACTTGCCCTTTTTCTGAATTCTTTTTAAAATTACTGCATAAACCTTAGTAAAAAAAATAGCAATCAGAAAGTACATTATTATTAAAAAAGAATGCCTCCATTCTTAATTGATCTATTAAAGAGTTAATGGTTCTTATATGGAAAAAATTAACATAAGAATAGAGATTCAACCTGCAATTTCATTAGTATAGAGAACTCTGGGACAAGGAAACTCCTTCTACAAATGC
Organism: Vombatus ursinus; assembly: GCF_900497805.2. NCBI lineage: Eukaryota > Metazoa > Chordata > Mammalia > Diprotodontia > Vombatidae > Vombatus > Vombatus ursinus. The sequence goes on from NW_020955184.1 coordinate 601,158, forward strand.
AGGTTAATATCTTTTCTGCAATTTAGACAATGAAAAATTATGTGACACAGCCAGTATATATGAAAGGTAAGACTTGAACACAGGTCCTCCTGGTTCCAAGGTTGCTCTCTACCCACTATTCTTCTTTTTAAAATTATGATTAATGACATAAAGTTAATGAAATGCTAAAAAAAAAAAAAGCTGGCTATGCCATAACTTTAAAAGTTTCTAAACTAAAGATTTTTCAAGAATAGTATAATGCATAGTTGCTAAAATATCAGATTTTCTATTACTGTTCTATTATCCAATATCCTATTATAATCCCAGCAATCTAAAGGGTAGTGGAAGCCTATAATTAAGGAAATCTCTGAGTTCTGAGTTCCTTTCCTGTGATCTGGATCACTATAAGCATGCACCATTATCTTTTGGGGACATTTAAGGTCTCTTCTGCCTTGAAAAGGCACTGAATAACTTCTAGAAGACTTTTCCAGTGTGGAAAGAGACCTGGATCTGGACTCAAAGAACCTAGGTTCAAATCCTGCCTCTGACCCTTACTACTCGGTAAGTTTTCTTCACCTATACAATGGAGGGGGGGGGGGGGAAGAGGGAGGGAGAGGGTGGACTTTGTGATCTCTAAGGTCACTTTCAGCTAGAGATCTCTCATCAAAGCTTACCTGTTCAAGACTAAGGTAATTCTTTCAGGAAAGGGAATATAATGCATAGATTTAGACTTGGAATTTATCTAGTCCAATTCCCTCATTTTATGAAAGCAGAAACCAGGACCTGGAAATGTGATTTATCCAAGGTCACACCCAAGATAGGGGTAGAATTGTAGACTTAAACCCAAGACTCTTGACTTTAAAACTAATGATCTTTCCATTGCACCACAGGACCTCCCACTTTATTAAAAACAAACAACAAAAGTTTACAAATTGCTTTTCCCAAATGACCCTGTGAAGGCAATGTGGCTTTCAAGAATATTATACGCATTTTACAGATGAAGAAGCCCAGATGCTCAACAATTCAGTGACTTTTCTGAGAATATTCAGGAAGGCAACTCTGGCCTCTCTATGCAAAGTCATGAATTGTAACTAACCACACAACTGAAGAATTTAGTAATCTTTATTCAATTCCAAAAGTAGACATAGAATCCCACTTTTTCCTACTTTGTGGACAATAGGAAGAATTACAGAGAAAAAAGGTGTGTATGTGGGGGTGAGTGTCACAACAGTGAGGGTCAATCTTGACCCTTTACAAGAGACTTTAAATTGTTAGACAGGAAATTTGATTCAAGATAAGGAGAGAGCTTTTGTTCTTTTGAAAGGAGGGAGATGTGTGTTGTCCTATAATTTCCATATACTTGATAACTGCCTCCTTTCTAACGCTGCCTTACATTTGCACAGAGCTGATAACAACATGGGTAAAGCTGCAGAGAAATGAACAGCCAGTGAACTGCTGTCAAGGGAATTACCTCCTGAACATTTCCAGGCTCCAACACATGCTCACAGCTCAACCAGTTCACCAGAATTCGCCTTCTGGTGGCAATGATTTCCATTCTTCCTCACTCCCTTGGAGAAGTTGCTCTTTCCGACGGTATTTGTTTGGCAGTTACTAAGATAGAAAGTCGCCGTTTAAATCCTAGTTCTTTTGAAGAGATCAAAATATGGGCTGACTCTGGAACAACAGCAGTTACTTGCAAAAAGGGTTTTGTAGCCTACGGCTAAAGGGAGGAGGGGGAGCAGGTCCGGGTTTGACATCCTGCTCCTTGTACTAAATAAATTCTCTGCGTATAAAATGACTGGTGTTTTTTTTTTTTTAAAGGTTTAGAGGAAGGGTGGCAAGATTGAAGAGTGAGGGGCTGGGGGTGGTGCAAGAATGTAGGGGGGAACGGCTAGTGGGAAAAGAAAGGAGGAGAAAGGCGGGGCGGAAGAGAAGAGTTTGCCAGGTGAGTGAGAAGGGAGAAGGATGGAGAGGAAGGGAGGAGGGACAGGAAGAAGAACGAGGTGGTGGGGGAGGGAAGCGGGTCTAGATGCGGGGGACAGGAGGGAGGGGTAGAGCAGAAAGGAGGAGATCTCCAGCAGGTTCTACCTGTATTTTTTATCGCCAACTTTGTATAAATGGGTACAAATACTTTTCAAGTAAAGTAGGTGAAAGAGGAGGAGAAAGCCCTAGAGACACCGCGGAAAAATAGCTGACCTTAACGCCACTCCCCAAAGGCATCTTCCGAAGGGTCCCTAATGCCCAGTCCTATTGCTTTTCTCCAGAACCTGGGATACTACTGCCTAGGTTTGGAGTTTCGCACCCGCTTTGTGAATAGATCTGTTAGCCAAGTCTTTTCAGCAGTTGGGTGGTGGGGAACAATAGTGACCCGATATTGAAAAGGGAGAGCTGCAGCTAACCCACACCTTACAGACCAACCAAGTCCAGCCTTTGACATGCCCGAAGAATTAGATGAAACCACCACGCACTTGAAGGTTTCTGCCCTTCACTTTCAGTAACACGCTGGAGATGGGAAAATAGTGGGTATCAAGCACGGTCCCCATTACATTTAAGGATTGCCGTTGTTTCTAGATCCTAATAACACCGAGAGCACCGGGAGGAAGTCATTTTACCACATTAAGAGGCAAACCTCAGATTTCATTAGGACAACTGAGTTCTTCCCTTCTACTGGGGAGACTTAAGCTTCTTATCTAAGGAATGGAGATAGGCACCAAACCATACCACAACGGGCTTCCAAAGAGGAAAACTATGTGGCAAATCCCACTAGGGATCCACGGAGTAAACATAGTGTTTAGTTGGCTGGGAAATCCTGCCTGATAATGACCAAATATAATGAACAGAACAGATCAGCAAATAAATGGGGGGGGGGGGGGGAGAAGGAAACAATTCCCTAGAGGAGGCTGGTTCCATCCCATTGGAGTCAAACTAGAGGTTCCCTCACCCTGTGTGGTGAACAGAGTCCCAGCCTGTCACTTACAGATTGCTAGGTTTCTGTGCAGTCAGATAATATTGTACTAAATCTCTGCTAAGTAGAAGCAAGGATAATCAAAGGAGCACAACAAAACTCCTCACCTAAAAAGCTAGAATGTTAGATAGCAGAAGACTATGTGATGTAGTGTATGTTGAACCTGGAGTCAGGGGAGAAATATGGAGGGTTGAATCCCATCATTGACATTTATTAGGTGACCATGGGAAAATTACTTAACTTCTCTGAACCTCAGTATCCTCATGTGTAAGGCAGGGTTGGGTGTTAATAATACCTGTAATTGCCTACCCTTAGTAAACCATAAATCATTCTTTCCTATCTCTTGCTTTTCCATGACTGTGAAAGGTCTCAGAGCCGTTCTGAATAGAATAACATTAAGAGAGAAAAATGGGTATAGAAGAAAGTTTGTAGTACTTGAATTGCCTTAAAGTAAAGTAGCCCATTGGGGCTGAAGAAAACAGGCAACAATTTCATCTTAAAAAGTTCTCTAACATAGAAGAAGTGTCTCTTTTACCCTTTTTTGCCCTAAGTTTGATGTAGCTTTTCCCCCCTTTCCACCTTTGTTATTGAGTACTTAATTAAGACCTTTCTTTTTTGCTCCACCATTCATTGGTGGATCCATTTTCAAAAAGATAGAATCACAGACTGAGAGAATTTCAGAGTTGAAAGGGTCCTCAATGGTCATCTCGCCTAACCTACACATGAAAGGAACACTCACCATAATTGTGGTCATCCACTCTGCTTGAAGACTTCCAAGACTCACCATCTAAGGAAGCAATCCATTCTACTTTTGGATAACTCTAATTGTTTGGAAGATTTTCCAGATATCCAGCTTAAATTTGCCTATTTGAAACTAGCCTAATCCCTCCTCATCACAACAGCCCTTCAAATACTTGAAGGCTCATCAAATTCCCCTTGAGTCTTCTCCAAGCTAAATATGTCCAGTTCCTTCAACTGATACTCATGTCATGGACTCAAGACCATTCACTGGTTCCACTCCTGTGGACACCCTGAAGCTTATTAATGTCCTTTTTAAACTTTGATACCCAGAACTGAAAATAATACTCTGATTGAGGTCTGATGGTGGTGGATTCTAGTGAGATCATCACCTCCTTATTCCTGGAGACTGTGCCTCCCTTAACATATCCCAAGATTAGCTTTTTTTTTTTTAAGCTGCCACTTCACTGTACTGACTGCTGTTGATCTTGAAATTCACTAAAAGCTCTATTTCTTTTTCAGAATAACTGCTGTCCAATCATACCACACTGATTATTCACAGAAAAGTAGCATACACTCTTAGGATGCCTTTGCCTTATACTCACTCCCAACTAAACCTTTGTGTTGACTATTTTGTAACTCAGCTAGCCTAGATTTTAGTTTTTCTTCACACCACCAGGTCCTGATCTTACACACAAGAAACATTTTGAAACTTAAATAGCACGTGTCCAGAATCAGATAATTTTGGCCTAAGTATAGGACTAAGAAATAATTTCTCTTTTCAGTGAAGATTTTTAGATAATTCATTAAAAATAAGAAATGAAGAGAGAAAGATGTGAAAGGGGATATCTAAGGAATTCAAAAGGGTTGATTTGGCAGGAAGATTTAGGAAACTTTTCCAAAACATGTTCTGGGTACACACAAGCTAACTGAAGATCGATACAGAAGAGGTGCTTTCAAAATATGGGAAATTGACTTTCTTTGTATTCACTGTGCTTAGCACAGTAAAGCTTGCTGACTATCAATATTTAGGGGGAAAAAAATTTAAGGCCCCATACATTGAGTGAATATAAATTGTGACGACTCATTTTCAAGACTCTGGAATTTTCACTTGGTTGATAATTAGGGTAATTGATAATTACCCTTGATAATTACCCTTAAGCTCTATTATACCTAATGATCTTGAAAAAACATTCTTTAAGAAGGGACATCATAGAGATAACTATACTTCTATTGATTCCATATCTATGAGATCAATTCTGTGCCTTAAGCAACTATATTTAGAAACCACAATCAATCAGAAAGTCCCCCAAAACAGGAAATATGTTGCTCTTTCAATACAAGATCCCTATATCACTACTGTGTTACTGGCACGCTGATGGAGAATGTATGTTGCACAATAGAGAAACAACAGGAGGCGCTATGACTGTTGTAATCTGGTTTCCAAACCAAAAAGAAAACAAAGACAGGGTAGATAACCTAGTAGCCAAAACAGTTTAGCTTCAAAAGATACTGTTAGGAAATTTCTTTGAATTGTAATTCAAGTTTTGTAGGCAAATAAGGACCACTGTCTCTGCCTGCCTGCCTGCCTGCCTGCCTGCCTGCCTTCTTTCCTTCCTTTTTTCCTACCTTCCTTTTAAACAAATAGTGCCTCAGGAGGTAGTGAGTTCCCTCTCACTGGAGATCTTTAAGCTAAATAACCAGTTGCTGAATGTTTTGTAGGATGTTTCTTTTTCACCTATGGGTTTGACTAGATGATTCTGTACTTCTGTGAAGTTAATTTTCTTGGACAAGTCAAGTCTAGGAAGTTTTGGAAAGTAAACTAGGAACCAAAAAGTCCCGTTTGGCATTTTAATTCAAAATTGATTTTCTTTACCAACATCCTATTTTACAAACTTCCACCTCCAAAGGTATTACTAGCTTTCAATGGAATAACTTTGAAAAATACTCAAATAATTTTTAAAAATTGATGGCCAAAGAGAGCAACAAAATCATTCACAGTACTTGGAAAGAACAAGAAAAGTTTCTTTAATAATGTACCTGAAGTTAGCGTCCATATGCCTTTCAAGTGGAATTAAAAATCTTGCTGCTGACATGAAATCACACAAAAGAACATTGATTTAATAAATTTGTTTGTTTCAAAGATTAATGTCTCTTTCCAGATTTTAAAGAAGAGTTTAAAAGACAAAGAGTAGAAATAATCATTCGTATTATATATATATATATTATATATGAAGTACTTGTTTAGAAAAGTCAAAACAAGCTTCTTAAAATAAGATTAGTAAGATAAAAACCTATGAAAACTCAAGGTTGTTTTGTTTATTCAGAATCATTTTTTGCCAGAAACTCAATCAAGGAATAGTAGAACAAAAAAAGAAAAACCTCTTTATCTTTCATAACATCATAGATTTGGAGCCAAAAGGGACCTAAAAGATCACCTAGTCCAATTCCCTTATTTTACAGATGAGGGAACTGAAAGAGGCATAGAGAAGTTAGGTGACTTGCCTGAGATCACACAAGCAGGAAGTAGCACAGCCACTATTTGAACCCAGGTGTTCTGATTTCAGGGCAAGTGCTTTCCATTGTGAGGGAAGAGCTAGATTCCAAGTCAAAAAGCCTTGGGTTCTAATCCCTTTTCAGACACTTAATAGCAGTAAGACCTCAGGGCAAGTCACTTAAGTTGTATCTGGGGGGTTACTCAGACGTCCAAGGTTCCTTCTAGCTCTAAATCTCTAAATCAATGACACAAGTAGCCCATGGGAGCGTGCGTGTACACACACACACACACACACACACACACACACACACACACACACACAAAACCTCTTCTCTTATCATTCGTGGAGTTGATACCACTTTAGACCCAGACTCAAGCAAAAAGAAAAAAAAATGGTTTTCCGTATTGCGCAAGTCCTGTCAACTTTATGATGACCTATATATATATATATATATATATATATATATATATATTTATGGAAGATTTCTCACCTCTAATCTGTAGTAGCCATGGTAGACAGTAAGGCAGGAGACTGGAACCTTACCAATTATAGTTTAAATAAGTTATCGGTGAAAATGAAGTTATGGTGGAGGTGAGGGGCAGTTGGGGGAACAGTGTTTTTTCTAGTTCAGATATGGACTCTGAGAGGATCTTTCTCTTTCAAATGAGTCAGATGATTTAGAGAATTTCAGTCGCCCCTCCCCCCTCAACCCCCATAGTCCCCAACCTTACCCTGACCTTTCTCTATTAAGGAAAACTACATAGCATGCCTCCAGCCCCTTTCCAATGGGCAGAGGAAAAGGGGGGAGAGAGAACGCGAGGAAGCAAAAATAGTTGCTTCCTACTGCCTGCCCTAGCACACAGACATCTGCCCTCATTTTCTTTTTTCTTTTTATGATTGTTTCAGATGACAAGGGGAGTGGACAACCCAGCCAAGAAAAAGATGTCATAAAGATATAAAATTATTACAATGACTCACCTGCTGTAGCCGCAGGTACGGGTTACATTTCAGTGCATCCCGGTCTGCAGCTAGCCTGGGTATTCTGGGGTTGGCTTTAACGTCATTTTGGGGTGACTCAGATGACTGGATTTCCAGTGACAGAGCAAAAACTATTATTATTTTTGTAATGAGGCGGAAGCTGGGGCGAAAAAAAAAGTCCTGGGTTTGGAGCACATCAGCATCCTAGACCCTTTTGACTACAGAAAATCCCAGGTTTGAACTTTGGGAAGTTGAACAAGGAAAAGGGTTGAACAAGGAAAAGAGGCTTGAGAGAAGGCGATGTAGATTTGGGGGAGAGAGTGAGAATAGTGGGCGTAAAAAAAGACTCTAAGCTGGCATTACTAGGCTCTGTGATGGGAGCCGTTCCCAAGTAGCCATCTGGAAAACAGTAGGGTGCCCAAGTAAGGGGAACCTCGATTGCAGTTTAGTGAACACAGTCTTCTAATCTCCAGGCTTTGACGCCGGCTGTCCTTTGACTTTCAATTCTCACAGAGCCTTCCACGCCACTAGCGCCTCAGCCACAGCATTCATTTAGGGAGATCTGTTATCCTGAGGCCGGCCCCACTTTTTTTCTTTCCGAAGGAGAATATTTCCCTTTTTGTTTTCTTCCCACTTCCCTCTTTCCTCTCCCTCCAAGCTTAAACCAATTACGTTGCTTTGCAAATAAAGTGACGCCTTAGTTTGGGGGAGGGGGCGGTACGAGAAGGAAAGAAGGGAGTTAGGGTGACCGAGAGGGAGATGGGGTGGGAGGAATTGAGAGTGGCTGGTGCCCGTTTGTTTGCAGGTGCATCTTTGGCTTTGTAGGTGCAAGCGTCTTTGTGCAGCGGACAAATGGGGAGAGGAGAAGGAGGTGGGCACTTGGGCGACGTAAGATCCACATCAGCTCAACTCCACTCGCATCCCAGCCGGCACTTCCTCACTTTCTCAAGTGTCTCTCACCCACGACGCTCTATGCCCGCCTTTCCCTCTCCCCAACCCTCCCCCCACCAGCTCCAATAAAGCATACACCGGGAATTGGCTTCCTCCTAGGTGGGGTGCTGGTTTGGTTGGTGACTAGGGCTTTTTGTAGTGTTATTATTGTTGCTGGTTGTTTCTCCTCCTTCTCTCTTCCTTGCTGCCCGCCGCTTTGCAAAGGGCTGGATGATTACACCGGGCAGGTTGGCTCCATGATGTTAGGTACGGTGAAAATGGAAGGGCACGAAACTAGCGACTGGAACAGCTACTACGCGGAATCTCAGGAGGTGAGTGAAGCTGGGAGATCTGAGGTTGTTGCTCATGAAGGCGAGGAAAAGAGGATGGGGCACTGGGAATCCGGGGAGGACAAACTAATTCGTGGGACTGGGGATCTTTTAGATACTGCGACGACAGCTAACCATGCCTAGACCTGGATGAACGAAAACAAATCATAATCTAAGGACTGAAATTTGGGGTCAAATGGATCAGGAGTTAGAGAGATGTCACCAGGTTCAGAAAAAGGGTTTAGACCTTTTGAGGAGCAGGAACTCGGGGTTTTGTAGGTCCTGTCCTTTGGGGAAGCACTTGCCTCCACGAAACGGAAAACTGGAGTACAAGCCCTGCCACAGTGTAGGCAGGCAGGGACACGGGCAAGTTGAAAACGAACCCTTGGAGAAACCAGAGCTTCGTTGCAAGGCTGATGCTTCCATTTCCTGCCGCCCCCCCCCCTTTTTTTTCATTTCCAAATATCTCTCTGGCCAGAGTAGCTGAGTAACTAATGGACCCAAAGGAATCAGTCGTTCATTCAAAAACAAAACAAAAACTTAATCTTTTATAAAGATCTTTGAGGAAAAGGCTCCTAGGTAGAACCACTGGGTGGCGACGGTGAGAGATGAATAGGCCATTGCAGACAGAGAGAACCTGTTTCTCTTCATTGTAGGCCCCCCCCCCCCCGGCCCCTTTGCGTGACTTTGAGTGACTTTTTGACTTTTATTTTACAATACGCAAAAAAGAATATTGAGAAAAAGTGGCTAGGCCTACCACCTACTAAAACTAGTTTTCTCTTGAAATTACCCTGATTACTCAGAAGATTTATTACACTGGTACTTCCTGGACACATGCATTCAACCTGCATTTGCTGAGAATTGTGTGTCCCTGTGTAAAAAGTAATACGAATCTCTAAATGCCATAGACAGCTTAGTATAGCAACAGGAACTATTTTCATAGATAATATGGTTGCATTCATTTGACAAATATGTCTTTATCTGTATATACAATGTTCACATATGCATAGCGAATATTTAAACATGAGTAAACTCTAGCTCATGTAACCTTTAAATACTCTTTAATTCCTTTTTCTTTTCTAGAGAAGGAAGAAGATAAAACATAATTTAATGACATTTGCTTATAAGAATCAAATATCCTTTTAAGTAAAAGTTAGCAATTTCCTGCTTAATCTTCTGAAAAATTATGATTGTTATTCCAGATGAATTTTCAAAATATTACTGTGAAGTGCTTTAATTTTGGCATAATTTTTTAAAGAATGCAAACTTTTTCAGCTGTTTATTCTGTCTCAGTCATACTGAAATTCTTATTTCTGGTCAAAGAGCTCCTATACAGGTTTAGGCTGTGAATACAAATCAATAAAGTAATGTATGTCTTAAGTGGAGCTTTTAATGAATAGAATTAACATTTGAGAAATTTTAAGTGGCTGAAATTGTTCGTTTCCCAGCTTCTCTGATACATCATCAAGTTTGCAGCTAACTGATAAAGCTCTCTGCTTTGAGGTCATGCTTTACAAAGATCAAAGTGTCCATTTTAGTATGTCAATAAATATTACAATTGAGATGTGCTGTATTACCATACTCTGGAATATGTCGAGAGTATTAGAGAAAGAGGGGAAATTATTACAAATATCTGAACATTTTCAAAGGGGTTTTATATACTTATCATAAGTATATTCCAATATACATTGGAATCTCCTCTGTCTCCCCTCCAAATTTATTTTAAATGTTAATTTGCACAAACCTAACTTAAATTTGATGGTGATTTTACAAAGTTATGTGGAAATTAAAAAAAAACACAAAACTACCATTTGATTAAGATTTTTGAAGGCCCATTATGCTCTACATTAGGAAAATGAATGACTCTTTCCTTCATATTACTTAGGTAATTTCTGGTAAGAAATAGTACAGAAATACTGTGCAGAGAGACAGAGGAAACTGAAGGAGAGAGTGTTGGTTAAAAAGCCTGTTGCAACTCCAGCCTTAGGCCTTGCAAATTACATTTGTTAAGTAACAAAAGGAGTTTTCACTCTCTTTGGTCTTTTTTTTCTTGAATGAAGATGTTTCTGAAAGTTGGTTTCAGTATATATAATATGAAGAAATATGTTCTTTTTGTGGACAACAAATAAAGGATAAAAAGGTTTTTGGTTTTTAGAGGATTTTTTTTTGGTGGGGGGATATTTTCTAAAAGAAATCAGATTTAGGATAAAAGAATAGAGGAAGATACAAGGGTAGTCGGAAAGTGAGCTTTGCCTAATTTCTGGTATTAATAAGGTTCACACCCCTCTTTCTGGGCCATGTTATATGTTAGTATTTCCTCCATGCTTGTGGAAATTTGAATTTGTTTTTCCTTTTATTTTTTTCCTCCTTGCTCCTCTGGGGCCTCATTCTTTGCTGAGTGTAGGGCAGTCTATAGATTATTTATATGGTATTGAGTGGTCCTTTGGATTAGAGGGGAATGCAGGTGGCCTTAGGTCAACCCATTACCCACACCCATCACTCATCCCCCTCTACACTAGCTCACTCCTCTTTATCTTCTTTTACTCTCCCCACTGCAGGCCTACTCCTCGGTGCCCGTCAGCAATATGAATTCAGGTCTAGGCTCCATGAACACCATGAATACCTACATGACTATGAACACTATGACCACCAGCGGCAACATGACGCCAGCTTCTTTCAACATGTCCTATGCCAACCCAGGCCTAGGGGCCGGACTAAGCCCGGGTGCCGTGACTGGAATGCCGGGGGGTTCAGCCAGTGCCATGAACAGCATGACTGCTGCAGGGGTGACCGCCATGGGAGCAGCCCTGAGTCCTGGAAGCATGAATGCCATGGGAGCTCAACAGGCTGCCTCCATGAATGGACTGGGTCCCTACACTGGGTCTATGAACCCCTGCATGAGCCCTATGGCATATGCCCCTTCCAACCTGAGCCGCAGCAGAGGGGATGCCAAAACCTTCAAGCGGAGCTACCCGCATGCCAAGCCCCCCTACTCATATATTTCTCTCATCACCATGGCCATCCAACAAGCTCCCAGCAAGATGCTAACCCTGAGCGAAATCTACCAGTGGATTATGGACTTATTTCCCTACTACAGGCAGAATCAACAGCGCTGGCAGAATTCCATTCGTCATTCGCTCTCTTTCAATGACTGCTTTGTCAAGGTGGCTCGCTCTCCCGACAAGCCTGGCAAGGGCTCTTATTGGACCCTGCACCCGGACTCTGGCAACATGTTCGAAAACGGCTGCTACCTGCGCCGTCAGAAGCGCTTCAAGTGCGAGAAGCAAGCTGGGGCGGGAGGCGGCGGCGGCGGCGGCGGGGGCGGAGGCGTAGGTGTAGGCAAAGGAGGTCCAGAAAGCAGGAAGGAGCCCCCGGGAGGCTCCAGCACGAGCTCCAATTCCCCGTTACATCGCGGGGTGCACGGCAAATCCTCCCAGCTGGAGGGCGCCCAGGCGTCGGGTCCTGCGGCCAGCCCCCAGCCTCTGGACCACAACGGGGCAGGGGCGACAGGGGGCGCCCAGGAGCTAAAGACTGGGGCCTCTTCTTCGGCCCCGCCAATCACCTCTGGGCCAGTGGCGCTAGCCTCGGTGCCCCCCTCCCACCCAGCACACGTCTTGACACCCCACGAGTCCCAGTTGCACCTGAAAGGGGACCCCCACTACTCCTTCAACCATCCCTTCTCCATCAACAACCTTATGTCCTCCTCGGAGCAGCAGCACAAGCTGGACTTCAAGGCCTATGAGCAGGCTCTACAGTACTCACCCTATGGAGCAGGGCTGCCAGGGAGCCTGCCCCTGAGCAGTGCCTCCATGGCCGGGAGGAGCACAATTGAGCCTTCAGCTCTGGAGCCTTCTTACTATCAAGGTGTGTATTCCAGACCGGTCCTAAATACTTCTTAGCTCCTGTGACTGGTGCTTTTTCTGGGATGGCCATTCTGGGAACAGGAGAAATTAAAAAAAAACAAAACCATTCATGAAACCCCAATAAACTTTTTATTTCACGTTTTTGCACAATCTCTTCCCCCTCCAGTGCAAAGGACTGTTACTTTATTATTGTATTCAAAACGCGTTGTGTATGTTATCATAAAGCAATCCAAATAACCAAACACAAACTAAAATCCTTCCTGCAAAGTTTAGTGATCCACAATTGTATATAAAAAGATATTTCCTCTTGTTCTTCCTTCCCTCCCTCTAGTCCTCTCTCTTTCCCTGTGTATTTAAAAAAAAAGAAAGAGGTGGTCAAACTTGTAAAATATTTGTGTGTGGTTTTTTTTTTCACTCTCTTTGCTGTCCAGCTTCCCAAAAGTTTACAGGTATGTGGCAATGCTCTTAATGTTAAGAACCCAGATAAATAAACAAGTAGATTTGGGGGCTCTTTAAAAATTATTGAAGGATAGCACTGTTCTTAATGTAGCAAAACACAAACAGAATCCAAGAATCAGAGTTACTTTTTTAAAAAGATTATCTTTCTGATACATTCAGATAGCTGTTGACTTAAAAGGATATATATACCATGTATAATTTCTTAATACATAGGTGCACATACATGTATATCCTCTCTGCTTGCCTATGTATATGTGGTCCTACATATACCTAGGTAATATACATACTACGTCTTCAAAAGTTGCCTGGCCACATGATGTTACAAGGACCACTGCTCATTTGGTACTCCAGTCCCTTTCCTTCTCACCACCATATAGACCTGAGAAAAATTGCTTAAAAAAAAAAATGCCCACACGTAGCTCTCTACTCTTTGATTTGCAGACTATCAATGACTCAACGAGCATCAACTATGTGTTGGCACAGTAGGAATACAAAGACAAAAATAAAAGAAATTTGGTCATTTTACTCTGGGGTCACTTAACATATAAAAAATAAACCTGTGTATTATGTCATTATAGAAATGTTATTTTTTCAGAAAAAAAGAGTTATTACAGCATTAGGAGAGAGACAAGGTATAGGGTGCCTCATTTTGAAATCTGGTCCAAGATCCCCAAATTATTTTTATTGTGCCACTTATTGCCATTGTCCACTTGTTTCATCCAGTGTTAATGCACCTTCCACAGTTTGATGTGGTGTTAGCATAGCCAGATGGATTTTTATTATTATTCCTGTTTGCTTTCTCAGTGTTCTTAATTTATTGCATGGTTTGTATTTCTTTCTTTTACAGATGATATTGCTTTAAATGATGGTTAAAATAACAAATTAAAAGTTTAATTTTTTTAAATGTGATTGTAATGGGAAATATTTTCATTTAATTAGCAAAGAAAATAATCGAGATTTAAAGCTGTGGAGTATGTTTTTGATCACTTGCAGTTAAGGACTTTAAATAAAGCAAATGTTAACAAATAAGGATTTCTGCTTTCTTGCTATTGCATGCTGGTAAAATATAAGACCAATATTCTCAAAACAAAGAATTGAATGTAAGAGGGAAAGAAAAATTATCAACAATCAAAACGGGTGTATTTATTCATAAGAATGCCTCTAACATAAGTAAACTCAGTTTTCCCATAGAAAAATGACTGCTGGCAGAACCGGCATATGCAGGCTGAGACTAGAGGAATTCTAGGAATCAAGATTATAAAGATTATTTTATTCTGAGAAGTGTTGACTTCCATTTTAAGAAAGGGAGGTATGCCACGAGATATGCTTTATACAGCAAAATCTAATAACCTATATTTAAACCATTTTCCCCCTGAGGGAGCTCATCTTGATTTTTCCTCCTTATTTGAAATGTATGCAAACATAATGAAGTACAATTGGACATAATTAAAATGACAAAATTAGCAGATCTGGTTAATACTGTTCTTATTTTAAAAAACAGAATAGTGCTAGATACAGCGAACTCCAAGTGAAGGAAACAGAAATAAGGGAGTTCATTTCTGCTCCTGATCAGTTATATGTCTCGGTTTTCCAAGGTATTTGTAATTCTGTATATTGTAATGATTTTAATGTCGTCGTTTCTAAAAATATAGTCGCCAGGACTCCGAATTGGCGATTTCTATTGAACTTCAAGAAGCTTCAATGAATTTCACAGCAATACTTAGTTATCCACGATCACAAAGTCATTAATCTCCTTTGATAGCAGGCTAGCTTTCCAGTTCACCTATTTCTTTGTCAATCTTGTGCAGATTGACATCAACAGTAACAACAGCAGCCCAAGAAAAAGCTGATCTCAGGCGAGGAGCCTGTGTTTGTGAACTCTGTCACTTAGAAAGGTTTGAACTTGAACAACTGTTTGATCATTTGCACCCCATGCAGGAGAACAAGATAATAACAATTGTGTAATTCTCTAAATTATAGCATAATTGATTTTCCAGGTGAAAGAAGGAAAGATCACTTCCCCATTTAAATATCTAGAGCTCCCAATCACCTTTATTCAGACTACTGTCCATCAGAGGGGACGGAAAAAAAAAAAAGACCATTACTTGAGTAACTTAATTTATATATGATAACTAAGGTGTAGAAGGAATGCCTAAAGACCTAGACAAAGGGGTGGGGGAAAACCTGTAAATCCCAACAATTCTCCACATTGTAGTCGTGAAATTCTAATTCCAAGTACGATACAAACGCGTGGCAAGGAAGTCAGTGGTGTTAAAGGCCGCGGTATTTCACTTTGCAGCTGGTTTCATTTTTTTTTTTTTTGTTTCTTTGTTTAAAGCTCAAACTTTTTTGTTTTCTTGTCTGTCTCTCCTCCCCAACAAATTATTAAATTAATTTCTTGTTCCATTCTGCAGCAACTGAATCTGTCTTCTATAATTCTTGTTATTCTATTTAGTAAGCGCTTTAATTTGAAGGTGGAGAGAACCCCTCCAGTCAGCTGGTGGTGGTGTGCGGCGGAGGCAGCGGATTTTAGCGATAGAACTTGGGAATTGTGTTTACTTCTCTAGGACTCTGAGATTTGGATAAGGAAGGTGGCTCAGTGAGGAGTTGAAAAAAGAGCCCTGCCTTCCCGCAGCGCCCACTAAAAGGTTATGAAAGGCCAAAATGGCAAAACTTTAATAAGAAAGTGGAAGCCGCAAAACATTCACCCAGTCAGATCATCGCATCAGGGCACGAGAGCCTCAGCTGTCTACCCCAGAGCTCTTTAAAGCGATTTCAGCATTTTTGCACTTTTTCTGGCTCAAGGGACAACTGTGCAGTGGAGGGATTGTTGGAGGCGGCAGGGCAGGGAGTGGCTGAAAGGCGAAATTGTCTGCACCTCCGAAGAAGTGCAGTTATTCATTGTTCGCCGCCCCACCCCCAGAGAATAACGCTTTTGTTTGGCCTCAGACCTAAAAGTCAACAACAAAAAAAGAGGAAAGTCGCCTATTTACTGCTCCTGTAAGCACAACTGTGCCTATTTGCTGCGAAGGCTCTGGCTGTTAATCCTCTCCTTGGAAGCCTGCAACAACAGAAAAAAAAAAGAAAAAATCCCTGGTTCTCTGCGTTACGGAACTTAGTGCGAAGCATCAAGCTCTTGCTGGAGCAGTTGTGATCAGGAAAGGAGGGAGAACGTTGGTGGATTTGATGGGTTGGCTTCCAAGAATGTTGCTTTCCTGTTTTCTGGTGCGAAAACATCTACTTTTTGCCACCCGGGACTTACTAGATCTTGAAGTTCTGAGATAAGATTCAGTGTCCTTTCAATGGAGATGGTGAAGGCTCAGTTTCGTTCCTGTACAGTTTTCTGCGTTTTCACAATTTCTTCTGGGGAACTCTCCCCTCCCCCTTTTCGGTAGAGAAGAGAAGGGAAGCATACTTCCTATGTAATAAAAACGTAAAAGAATTTAACTGAACCATAATGCCATTACGATTCTATGGGAGAAGGAATTGGACATTAGGGAAATTTTTCAAATTTTCAGCAAGCACCAGTAGTGATGTAGTGGAGACATGGGCACTTTAAACCTTTTAGTTCCCTGAGGTCAGGTATTTCTTTTTCACCTGTGTATTTCTAGCACCTAGTACATAATAGCCGCTTAATAAATGTTTGTTGAATTGAACTGAAAGAAAACTGGACAACTAGGGAGTGGGGGGAGGGGAGAAAAGAAGAGGCCAATTCTAGCAGTCAAACATTGAGGAACTAACTCAGTAATGCTTTTAGATAGATGCGAATTCAGTTACAACATAATATTTAAGATTGTAGACAGAATAGAAATCTTAATGTGTCATTCATTGCCCTTGGTCCCTTGCTTTACTCTATAGGAGAATGAACTTGTGATAATAATCAAAAGAAACCAAGAGATATAAAGCAAAACCCTCAGAAAAAAAACAACTTAACTTCCAGTTTCAATTTTTTTCTAATTGATCAAGACAGATTTTCTTGAGAAGAAAATTAGATATTACAATATTTTAAAAATCATATGCCTTCTCATATTATTTTCTATTTGAATCAAGTACAAGAACAATTTCTGAAGAGATTATATTTTTAGAAAATCATACTTTAGCATTTTATAAGTTGGCCTCCATCTCTGTGTAAATTAAAATAAAACTTTTTTTCAAAAAAGTTAAGTGATCAATACAAACCCTTCTAAATGTACCCTGAAGCAAGTAAACCATACCCAAATTTAATTAACCTTTTCTAAAAATCAATCAGTCTTATTTTGGTTTAGCAGTAATACTGTAGACTAAGACCGTATTGCAGTGGTAATGTACATAGTAGCTACAAAGCATTTTCATTTGTAATAAACCAGAATGTCAAGACAAGAAAAAAATTGCTTAGAAATTATGTAATCAGCATTTAATAAAATTGTATTTGCATTATTTGCCCTCATAACTTTAATTGAAAACTATTTGCAAATTAATTCATGCTGAATAATACATATTTTTTTTCACTAAAAAGAGTGAAGGGACAAAGGCATTGTAATATACTGGGTTACAAAGATGTTGGTTTGTGTATATCTCTATGCAGTTAGGGATTGCCTAGAAATTGATGTTAACCGGAAAAGCCAATACTATCTGACTCAAGATTGGAAATTGTGCAATAATTTAAAATTCAATTTTCCCTTAATGAGAAGAATTCAGGGTATATGCAAGACAATCATGAAAGTAAATGTAAGAAAATGTATACAGAATTGAAAGCTGCTATTACATACCAGGTTTAAAAATAATTCTCTTTAAAAATATGAAGTTAAAAACGTCTCACTGAGTATTTTTATATATTTTTTTCCAATCGATTGTAGAAAGCATTTAACATTACACCAACATTTAACAATAGATTAGTGGAGGTCGTCTTGCGTTTCGCTCCATATAAATGCCCTTCGAGGCTAAAGCAGTTCTGTTTGTATTTCTCTTCTTAGTGTCCAACAGAGACTCACTGGGATTTTAGATCTCTGAACTTTGGACAGCTCAACTGCCTCCCTCACCTTTGTTTCTAGCTACCACCCGAGCAAACAGTTTTGGGCCCCCCAAAAAGTCCATGTGGCTTCATCTTAAGATGTCAAATGTATTTATTTCTTCTATTAAAAAGATCTTTCCTTTAAACCGGGCAAGAAGGGAAGATGTCTCTTACAATACTTGCTGCCTCAATTTCATTTTTTAAGGTACTGGCTCTTTTCTATGAGGAAAAAAGCTCCGAGTTTACATTGAAAGTGTGTAGCTTTTCATAAATGAAAAAATACACCCCCCACCCCAGCCCCCTCATTCAAGTGAATTTCTCCTCTGCCCCTCCCATTTACTTCTCCAAAACAGTTTTGAGGCTCTTTCTGCAAGTTTCTTAGCTATGACTAGACATGTGTTTTCTGCTGTGGAATCTGGAAAATGGATCATTCTGGAGTGGAAGAGGCTTTCCAAACCTGGAGAGTTCAGAAGGAATGTTGGTTATGTCACCAAGATCAAACTCAGAAGCCAAACCAAATGGCTAGAGTTTTAAACATATTTAGCTATTTTGCACATTAAGTTGACTTAGGGTTAATCGGGTCGTTGCCTAATTCATCCTTCCCCTTCCTTCGCCCCTTCCCATTTAAAAATATTTGTGGAAAGTTTAGAATTTCTGAAATTAGGAAATATTACATGAAAAACCCCTTAGAATACCTTGATTGGAAACGGACTGAACATTCAAGTACGAATCTCACCAGTGTAGGTTGGGCTTTCCCACTTGGATTTTTAGCTACATATTTGATTGCAAGATCATGTTCTGGATGAGCTATTTCACAGCAAGGAGACGATATATAATTAGTTATTTTAAAATACAAATGCTTTAATAAGAAAAGTGTACAGGACTTTTTTTTTTTTTAAGAAACCATAGTACATATCACGCGTAACCCAAATGGGAGTCTATCCGTTTGAGTCTATTGACACTGGAGATTTGCTGCTCTTGAAGGTGATTCAGGTTGCTGGGGATGGCTTTAGAAAGTTCCCACTGCTGTTTCCTGCATGTGTACACGCCCAGCGCTTGTGAGCCTGCGTATTTCATTACTACAGCCTGAGCTGGAAAAAAAAAAAAAATGGTACAGCCCAGTAACAACAGAGCAACCCATGCGACTCAGACCCAGCCCCGGAACACCAGTTCTCTCAGCGTCCCCCTGCCAGTATATTCCCCTTGGAGGCCTCCGATTTACTAGCTAAAATTGAAATGAACCGTGCTGCATTTCAAATACTTCTTCCTGATTTTTTCCTTTCTCCTTGGAATCAAACCTTATCGTGCCTGACAAAAATTAACTGATAGGGAGGGTCTTTAAAAGTAGGTGGAAGGAAGAGTAGGTCAGTTGGGTGGGTGTCCTTCAGAGGAAACCCTAACCTCAACAGCAGCATCTCTGGTAGGCCTTTCGGTTAAAGAGCCTAGAAATTAATGACTGGGGAATGGAAGGAGGTAGGGTAATTTCATGTTGGGGTAGCAGAAGGTAAATTTGAACATATTCAACAAACTTTCCAGATAAAATGACCTGATGTTAAGAGGCAGTCCTCAATTTAGTTCTGTGCCATACATTCTAGGAAGCTCTCAATAAATTGATGTCGATGAGGATAATGATCTCATTGTTAAGTGTCTAACTTTTTTTTAAAAGGAGCTCCGGTCTGGGACATAATCTCTGACCTCTCTGTTACATCCTTGAATTTGACTTTTCATTTTATATTCTGAGGAAGTCCAAAAGCTAGGTGCATTTTCATGTTACAGAGATATTTAACTATACCTTAAAGTGCTACTACACGCTCTTATTATCTCTGAATTATTATGTCTGAATGGGTAATTCTCAGTTCCTGCAGTAATTTTGTTGTTTCTGAAATAAACAATTTTGAAGATTTGATTAAATGTACCTTTCCTTTAATGTTTGAATAACTACTCCCTTCTTTTCATGCACTGTTATGGGCACCTTCATACGTCCATAATTAGGCTACTCATTTGAGATATGTGGAGGACTTTAATGGCTAAATTTAAAAAAAAATCAACAAAGTGAGTATTCCATTTCTAATCGAGTTTCAAGAAGTTATCCTGAGTCCTTAAAAAAAAAAAGTGCTGGATCTGTGAATTTGAGTTTCTCTGTCTGACGTCCCAACAGATTTAAAGCACCAATCATTAAACGGAAGCCCCAGTGTACACCACGAGATAAACGTCCCGTAACCACAGTAAAAGCAGTCTTTATGAATTCAGGTAGCCCTATCGGGGTTCCCCAGTCTCGTCTTTAAAGCTGAGATCAGCTTCTACTGGACACTTCGGAACCCTTAAGGCGTTTGCGGCACGGGCCAGTAACCTCATTCCTCCCTCCCTTACACAACTTCTTGCTGGCCACCACCATTCCCTCTGTTTCCCTGCGTAGCCCCCACCTTCTCCTTTCCCGTTCAATTGTTCTCCCACCATCCCAATTAATGCGGGACATATGTTATCCACAGGCATCAGGGCGGTTGGAGAGGCTCAGCCAGCCCGACTTGTTGCTCAATTGCATCGCCTCATCAAAAGGTGCCGGGCTTTCTTCAGCCTTATGGGCCGCGATGTGAACAACAATGCCCTGTCCCTCTCACTTCAAAAGCGGCGATCAGAGGAAAGGCTACCCCAGAGAATTTTTTTCTCCTTAGCTTTTCATTCCGGGTTTACACTCCTCCCCCCCCCCCAACTCCTTGTCCTGGGGTGGGGGTGGGGGGTGAAGAAGGAAAAAGAAAAAAAAAATAGCAGCCACTACAGGGCTCGGGCAAGCCTAATGCCCTTTGATGGGGATTGAATTCATTATCTCCAATAACACAATTGTGCTTGGCCAACGAAAAGAGCAAAGTAATACTCCCTAGCCCCGGCCTAAGGGGGAGAGGGAGAGCGCAGGAGGCCTGGACACAGGGGGTGATGATGGGAGTTTCTTAAGGACAGCTTGGGGAGGATGAAGTGCACACCTCCCCCACCTCTGAGGACGGACCAGGAAGCTCTATTCGGTGCCTTAACTCTGCACCAGGAGCATGGGTGTGTCTCTGGCCCGTCCGAGGAGGCGACCTCTCTTACTCTCTTCCCCAAGGTTGTTGAGCTAGTCGGGCTTTTGCTCCTAGCTAGATGGAAGAGGAGACCAAGGCGGGAAGCTTTAATTTATGCATTATTTTTATTTCATATATTTGCCCCCAAACCCACCCCCATTTCTCGCTCTTTTGCAAACTGTGCAACCAAGCAAGGCAAGCAGGTTGTTTACTCTTCCTCCTTGTCTCCAACTGCTGAACTGTTCCCATGTCTCTGAGTCCTTAGCCTCCAAGAGGGCGCTAGTGACAAATTCTGTCCTCCCTAAGCGCCTGAAACAGACCCCCCGGACCCTATCCCTAGGGCTACAGCTGAACTATCTTCTTTGCCACTTGACCTGGCATTATTAACACCTATAAACAAGCCCTAAAAGATCCTCTCTCAAAGTATTTCAGACTTCTACTCTCTTCCCTCACTCAGAACATCCCCCAACTACAGTTAACCACCTCTCTCTCCGTCACAGTTAAAAGCAGAAGAGCTATCTCCTACTGAACTAATCACAGCATCAAATACCAAATAGTCCAGCTCTGTTAGTTCTATGGTACTATCAGCCCCTTGCCCCTCCGCAAGTTCTGCTTTCCGTTTTGATCTTTCAAATTATGGGTAAGGTGAATGAAAAGAGTTGGTTAATTCGAATTTGACGCAAATGCTCCCATCTCAGAAATTTTTCCTCTTCCCCCTACCCGACCCCAGCACCTTTTGACTCAGGAATAGAAATGAAAAATTAACAATTTTTTGGGTGTTACCTAAATTGTACTTGAATCCTGTATCCCCCCACTCTCAGTTATGGTCAAAAAAAGGATCCTTCACTATGCCTCTCTAGAGCATATTATTAAATACTCATTTTATGCTCCACTCCTACAACATCATCTTCTTCTTAACCAATATTTGGATCAAAAAGCAAACAAATCTTTTATCTAACAGCTTTCAAACATCCTTTCATAGAGAATTATCAGAGAAACAAAGTTAGGAGAAACAAAATTAGAAACAAAAAGAATGACTCTTTACTTATACTACTTTTAATACTTATGAAATGCTATTTGAAATATAACCTTATGGACTACACATTTCTCATAGATTGGTATTAGTCTTTCTAACCTTAAATAGACATATTCATGTTCTTCAGAGAAAAGGCCTAACAGCTTGCAAAAATGCAAAGGGATATATTGAGTAGATTTCACCAAAGCAAAAATAAATAAATAAATTAGTGATCTGATTTTGTCTAAGCCAACAGGAGTTTTTCAAACTTAGGGTTTTTTAGCTATGCTCATCAGGTCATGTGGGGTGCTTAATTCTCTTCAGTATTAAAGGGAATTACTTTAGCAAATTCTTTCCATTGAAATGAAACAGATACCCTTCAGTTTTTAGGCTTAGGCATTTGTGAAAAGAAAAAAAAATCTTTCACTGTAGTAGGTAAGATCAAAGAGAATGATCAAACTTTTTTTCCTGTATATAGAAGGTGAACACAATTTATGATTGGAAATTCTTGTATCAAAATTTATTTAATGATTCTTATTTTTAAATTTTCCCTTTGAAAGATGTTTTAAAATTTTTTTTTACTAGAAATGCCCTCAGTCTTTCATAAACATCTCTGTAGGATGGAAAAATGTTCTTTATACTAGTCATAAAACCCCAGGTCCTTTTGGAATGCTTAGAATACATTACTTTCCTTCCCTTTTTTATCCTTCCTTCCCCCCCACTTTCTTTTTTCTTGTTGAACAGTAGAGGTGGATAGAGCCTGGTGTCCCAAATCAAGTCCATTTTGTAGACAGCTCTGCTTTGATTAAATCAATTGACAGCACCAAATGGATTTTTAATTTCTGCCCAAATTGTGGTACAAGTTCACAAGTTTTCCACCTATAGTAAGTCGCTATGCATTTGTTGCATATATTACTTTATACTTGGAGATACTTGGGAAGGTTGGCAATAAATATTCAATGTCATAAAGACAAAAGCTATCTACATGACTTACCTGTGTGGATTTTCTGCACAAGTATAATTAGATTCCAGCATCACATCTATGATGAAAAGATGTCAGCCTAATATATTTATCTATCCAGTTAATGACAAACTCTTACATGGTACTAATTCTCTCATAAACACAATTCCTTTTGCAATGTCATGAATACTTAGGGAAGAAAAAACCAACTATCATAAGTATTAGGGATTTCCTGAGTTTCAATAGGTAAGTTTTTAAAATGCATTAAATTGCCATTTATCCACCAGACCTTATAGGGTATTTTGGGGATATGTTCTTTTATCCCACAAGTAATTTGTATTGTGCAATAGCAGAAATACAAAATGTGCCTTCAGGTAAGGAATTTACCTCAGGATGGATAAATTCCCAATAAATAAGAATCATGTTTTCCTATACATGTCTCTCTATATGAAATGGCCAAAAAAAATTAAAAGAAAGAGAAAATATTAAACACTTGAGCGGAATTGAGGAATCAGTGTCTTTTAAAATTTCTACCCCAAAGCAAAGCATATTTAAATGGCATTAAGGTTCACTGAATAATAGGACCATAGAAAATAGAGATGGAATGTCTTCTAGTCCATCCACCTGCAGGATTAGTGCAGGATTATTCTCCACAGAATATTTTCTAGCCTTGTCCAGTCTAGATTTAAATGTCAAGAGCAGCAGGATTTCCACCTCTTCAGAGGGGAGACTAATAGATCTAAGTTATATAGCCCTACCTATTTCTCTATCATCTATCCACATATTAAAGACAATTTATGCTTACAAGAAAATAGAATTTACTGAATGAATATTTACCTCAATATTAAACCTAATATTTTCTTTAATTTTGAGTATACTCTGAAACCATTTGCCACATGTATTTATCTACTTTAGACATCTAAATTCATGTTTCTTTTATTTTTCACCTATAATCAATTCAAAATATACTTTCATTTAATTGATTAATTTTATTATAGTGCCCTATGACAAAATGACCAAATTCAGAAATTTATTCACAGGTCTCCCATTAATTGAATACCAGTGTGGGAGCAGTGGGAAGTGGAAGAAAAGGGAAAGGGGAAACAGAATATGAGGCAAGAGTGAGGTGATTACAAAGTTGAGTAGAGTTTTTTAAACATCAACTATAGATTTTCTCTAGAGTCATAACTATCAGACACAAGATTTATCCCACAAGCATGAAGCTTCTTTGATGCTTAAAGGTATTTCTAAGAAATTTTATGCAATCATAAGAATTTGTCTTTGTAGCTGCTTATATTATAAGAAATTTTTGTGTGTGTTAACATAAAAGAAAAAAGATGCATTGCCATTCTATTGGGCATATTATAGTGTATTTATTACAAACATAATAGATAATGAGGATGCTAGGTTTTCACATGCTATTGTATAAAAATATTTAAGGAGTGATCTATATTGTATTATAATTGTAGACTTGCCTTATAGTTACTTAAGCAAATCTTAATTTAAGCCCCCAAAATGACCTAACACTGCTGATAAGGTAGAAAGAATTTTTAAAATATTTAAAGGGAGACAACTCTTTGGTATCCTTATTTATCAGAAAATTGAAACAAGAAAATTACACTAAGGTTTAAAATCAAGGTTGGAACTAAAATTGAGTCTCCAGGCTTCTAGGCCTTTATTTTAACTGCTAAGTCATGATGTGTGACTCTTAGAGAACTGAAGATATACAGGACTATGTCATTCTATAGGTTAAGCTCATCAGGCCTTCTCATCTGTTAAGTTACAATCTCTATCCTGAATCAGACAAAAGGAAAACAAACACTTATCTAATCTGATCAACAATCCATACTTTGGCTATGGGTATCATAGGAAAGATCAACAGATTTGATCTGTCAGGGGCACCAAATTGTGTCTTCATGAGAAATAGCAGAAGCTGATGAAATACAATTATCCTGGGGGAAAAAATCCTGTTACTTAAATTATCTTTATCTTATAAAATAGGAAAAAAAAAAAACAAGAAAAACCAAAGGACAAAAAATTGGAATTGTTACCATAGTAAGAGTTTCTCAAAGACATTTTTATTTCTTTGAAATAGTAATATGAGTAATAAAATTGGCAAACTTTTTATGTCTACGATTTCATATAATGTAAAGTTGTATAGGTGCTTGTTTTCCCATAGGTGCCATATCTGGGTCCCTTTCAAACAGAAAGGTCAATCAAGTCTATACTTGATTCAGATGATATGTGAGGTGACAGTAGGTTTCATTTGTGTACAAGTATTAGAATAATAGCATTTAAACTTAGATGGGGATGTCTAGTCTACCTCCTACATTATACAAAAGCAAAATCAGTACAGGACTGGCCAAGTGACTTGATCAAGGTCATACAAATATTGAGTGACAGAACTGGCTTTTAAACCAAGGTTATCTGACACCAAACCCAGTGATATTTCTATCACACACACATACACACACACACAGAAAACAAAACCCCTTTGTAAATTCAGTATCTCAAAATTCCCCTAAAGAAGGATATTTATTTCTCAAGTAGTCTTAACTATATATTTTAAATTAACTTTATATTCATTTGAAATTCTTACTGCAAAATTATTTCTGCTCATGGAAGAAACAGCTATTTCAAGGGAAAATATTAAACACAAGAGTTCTTCATTCCTCACAGCAGTTTAGAGCTTCTTTCAGTGATGTATCATTCCTTTCTGTATCTGGGTTTGCTTCAGCAGCAAGAGGACTAGAAGGGAGGGCAGAATGCTCAGTCAGGAAACCTAAAAAGAGGGAGAAGACAGTGATGTACTTTTAGGACTACACTCAAAATCTCTGGGGTGAAAATGTTTCAGGATGAAGGGGAGGGACAAGGTAAAATGGAAACCATACTAAGACGAAATAGGAAATTTATTTCAGAATTCAGAAGAATAAATCTGTTCACAAGAAGAAAGATTTTGACAGGGAGAAACTGGGGAAAAAACAACTTATAATCATTGAATAGGAGAATGAAGAAAGAAATGGAAAGAGGAAAAACTACAACAGCAGAAGCAGCAGCAGGTGTTGGATAATGTGTAGACACATGGACAGAGGGATTGAAGGATTGAGAGATGGGGCACAGTCAAATTAGTGGCTGGAGAGATCTAGTCAGAATGTACTGAGGAAAGACAAGGAGTGAAAAGATTTGGTGTCGTCATAGCAACGGACTCAGCCCCGCTCCCCCTGAAGCCCATTCATCTCTGAGCTGCCGGAACACGTTTTTAATTAAAGCGTATAAAAAGTTGTTTTGTAAGGACTTCTCATCCGATTGGTTTCAAAATAGTTAATCAGGCTTCATCTCCTTTTGATGCTCAGAAGAGCATGGGATGCAGCATGTACAGAAACTGCTGCTATGGCTGTGGGAGTTATCTCTCAATCATACCTAATACTAGGAGAGGGAATGCATCTAGTTAGTTAGTTATACATAAACACTAGGGTTAGAACTAAGGTGGGGGTTGGGGAGTAGATTTTGTAGATTCCCTGCTTTGACAGAACTCATTCCTGAACTTACCCTGCTAGGAGTATCTGCTATAACTGGCTCACAAATTTAACTTTAGAAGCATCAGGATTTTTCCTTGGGAGATATTACACCAAAACTTAAGAACTAAGGCTCCAATTATTTTGGTCAAACACTACTCAACTTCAGTATGCTTATTGTAAGAAAAGATTTGCTGTGCTATTGCTATAGAGACTAACCAATAACTTGAATAATTTTGTTTGGGAAGAAGAAAGGATTCTCATCTCCAAATCCTCCACAGTTTCATCATGTGTATATGCATTTCTATATGTACACACATACATATCTACACATATATGTATATATGCACACATATCACTAGAATTTTGTCCCTTTAATGAAATGAACAGAGGAAAAGAGAGGAAAAATAGATCATCTCTTATCTATTCAATAATGGCACACTTCTAACAAGAGGCATCTTGAACTTTTTCCACTCTTTGAATCTTTCCTCTCAGCCTGGGAAAATAACTTCAATCTCAACTCCACCTACAGAATTGACACCATCATTTGCCAGCTTCCTCAGTGTATCTCTGTGTCTATACCTATCTTCTTTTCCTTTTAGAAGAACCAATAATCCAGGGAGGGAGTGGAAGGAAGAAGACATGAGAGAGAAACCACTGCTAGGCAGGGACTTCTGAGGGAGGAAAGAGGGTGGTGTAGGAAGTAGGCCAGGTTAGGAAGGGACTCATCCTCAGATGAGTTTGGGAAGGCCTTGACGGAAGGAACGAAGGGAATCTAGGAGGAAAAAGAACAAAGAAGGAAGGGAATGAGAATTTATTAAAGCAATCCTGAGATAGGTGTTACTATGATTCTCATTTTATAGGTGAGGGAACTAAGGCAGTTAGATGTTCAGTGGGTCGTCCCCGGTCACACAGCTAGTTAAGCTAGTAAAGTGTCTGAGGTTGGATTTGAACTCAGATCTTCCTGAGTCCAAGTTTAGCTAATGCTGTCTTGAGATTCCACCTATATTGGTTGTGGCCTTCATGTTCACTGTACTGCAGGAGATTTTCATGAAATCTGTGGTCAAGTGCTGTCTCCAGCTTGTGACCCTACAGTACAGTTACGGACCACCAACTTCCTAGACTCTAGGAGGATATGGGGGTAAGACAGTCATCTTCCTCAACCCCGGGATATGTAGCAGAGAGTCAGCTGGCCCTGGGAAAGGGACAGAAGGGTAACAAACTAGGGCCTAGGAAAAGGAGAAAGGGTGGTTGCGCTGTGAATGTGGGTCAGAGGGCCATTGGAAAAGGAAGTGTGCCCTCTAACCTTCAGTGCACTAATGAAAACCTCAATTGTACCCATCCTAGTTAGTTACGACTTTATTCTTTTTTCCAATTTCAGCGGAAGAATGCCTTCCGTGTCTTGCCTCCAAGACTAATTTCACCTGAGGACTCATTCCTATCATCCTCTCTTTCAACTTTATTGCCCACTTTTCTGGTATTTTTAATCTCTGTCTTTCTTGTAGTTCTTTCTCTTCTACCTTCAAATATAATCACTTTGTCTTAAAACACAACACATGCACACACTTTGTGAATAAATTCTATTGCTCCTTCTAATTATTTCTCTTCTTATCATTGTGAAACTCAAATGAGAAATCTAGAGATCAGAACCTGAGAGGCAGAGGCAGCAGAAAGTATGTGTTTCTGAGGATTCAGAGATTAGGAGTGAGTGCTGTGTCTTCTGAATGTGCTTCATCCCCTGACATCTTTGGATGAGACTATGAGTCTATGAATCCAGTCCCAAGAGACCCAGTCACCATCTTAATCATCTGTCTTGGTGTTGTAGTTCTTAGGAAGATAACTTATAAATCAACTAGTCTAATCCAATCATTTTATAAATAAGGAAACTGAGGCTTAAGTGACATTGCTGTTTAGACATCTTCACTTGGATCAGCATCTCAAATTCAACCTGTTTGAAACTGAACTTATCATAAAATAAAGGGCAGGATGAACTTTCATTGATAAAGGAAGCTTCCAGATAAGGAAACTCTCCAACTTAATATCTTATAGCTAAGGTTTTTTGGGTTTTTTTTTTGAGGGAACTGGGGTTAAGTGACTTGCCGGGGTCACATCACTAGTAAGAAGTTGGATTTGAACTCAGGTCCTCCTGATTTCAAGGCCACAGCTAATATTCTTAACCAGAAAGTCCATGGAAAGATTTCAAGGGTTCTGTGAATTTGAATGGGAGACAAACTTACACCTTATTTTCACTAATCTCCATTGGAATATGGCATTTCCTTCAATTACATTATTCTGAGAAGAGTTCTATAATTTTTACAAGACTGCCAAAAGGGTCTATGACACAAACAAAGGTTAAAGATTCATGTGAGAGATGCCTTAAGCACTAAAAAATTAATTGACTCCCACAGTTAAACAGATAATATTTGTCAGATTTGGTCCCAGATCTTCCTGATTGTAAGACCAGCTATCTGGCACTATGCCATGCTGCCTCTCAATGAGCCAATTTTATTTCACCCCCAAACTCCTTCCTCTTTCAAACTTAGATAATTTTGTAGAAAACATTATCATACTTCTTGTCACTATCTTTACAACTTCAGAGGTGTCCTTGACTCTTCAATTTCTTTGACCCCCTCATATCCAATCACATGTCACCACATTTCTCAAATCCATTTACTTTTCTTCACTCTTATTGTCACAATCCTAGTCCAGGTCTCCATTATTTCTTACCTTAATTGTTGGGGGGAAAAAACCCTCCTAATTAGCCATCCAATGTCTAGTTTCTCCCTACTTCAATTCATGGCCTCCATGCTGCCAAATTAACATTGCTACAAGTTTGACCAATGTCATGCTCAGGGGCTTCCTGTTGCCTGGAAGACAAAATACAAATGCCTCAAACTAGAATTTTAGGTCAATCACTTTCTGTTTTCCATCTATCTTTCCAGATTATTTCCTATTATTCTGTTCTATTCCATTCCTGTTATACATGTCATTTCCTTCTCTATGCCTTTGCAAAATTTCCCCAATGCCTAGAATTCACTGCTTTTTCACCTCCACTTTTGGAGTCTGTAGCTTCTTTCAGGATTTGGCTCAGGAGTAACATCTTATAGGAAGATTTTCCTGTTCACCAGTTGTTATTACTCTATCCCTCCTAAAATTACTTTCTATATTATTATCATCTAGTAGAATGTAAGCTCTTTAGGGAAAGAATAGTCTCATTTTTCTCTTTTTATTCCCAGCACCTAGCACAATCCCTTGCATACAGCAGTTGTTTATGAATTGATTGATTTATGTCCATTATTTTCACTCTTCATCAACAATCTTTCCTTAATCTTTTGCAATATTCTCTTCTTATTGAAGTCAAAAGGGAACTTTTCATCACCTCACAGAATCACAGATTTTGAGAATTGTCATTGGTGGTCATCTAGTTTAAACTATAAATGAAAGGAATTCTCGTTATAACATGACAGACAAATGGTCCTCTAACCTGCTTTTGAAAGACCTCCAAAAGAAAAAATCCACTACTTCTGATGCAACCTATTCCATTTTGGGATAACTCTAATTGTTAGGAAGGTTTTCTGACATTAAGCCTACTTGTCCCTCTTTGTATCTTATCTTTGATATCTGATTCTGCATTCTGGGACCAAACAGGATAGAGACAGGGATAGGGACTTATCAATACCCTTTCTAAAATGTGCACTCAGAATTGAAAACAATACTCTAGTGTACAGTGTATCCCAGTACAATACAGTGGTACAATCATTACCTTATTCCTGGAATTTCTGCCTTTCTCGAAGTTGCCCAACATAGCACTAAACTTTTTT
The DNA here is from genome assembly GCF_900497805.2 of Vombatus ursinus. Taxonomy (NCBI): domain Eukaryota; kingdom Metazoa; phylum Chordata; class Mammalia; order Diprotodontia; family Vombatidae; genus Vombatus; species Vombatus ursinus. Next base: position 631,252 of record NW_020955184.1, read on the forward strand.
AGCTGCCACATCACATGGTTGATTCATAGTGAAATTGTTGTCAACCAAGATCCGCGGAAATTCTCGAGACAAACTGTTGTCCAATCATGCCTCCACCATCTTGTATTTGTGAAATAGATGGGTTTTTTTTTTTTGGCCCAGTTGTAAGGATTATATTTATCCCTGTTGGATTTCAGATTTAACCCAATGTTCAAGTCTGTCAAGATTTTTTTTTTTGATTCACACCCATGTAGTTTTTTGCTTTCAAGGTTTCTCTTGCCTTTTATTTTTGTTTAAAGATTAAAGCGCTGATCTTTTCATCAGGAATTCTTCAAAGTTCTCTATTCTATTAAAGTTAATTTTTCTCTAGTAGGATTATATTCAGTTTCATAGGATAAATTCTTTGTTCTAAACATTTTTCTTTTGTCTTTTGCAATATCATATTGAAAGATTTCTTTTTATTCTTATTATTGTATGATTCTGACTTGGTTCCTTGGTACTTGAATTCTTTCTTTCAGGTTTCTTGCAGTGTTTTTTCTTTCTTCTGGAAACTGAATTTTGTCTTATACCACTGGGGGTTTTCAATTTAGGAAACAACTAACCTAAAAAAAACAGGTTGAGGAGATATAATTGAAAAATGTTCTGATATTATTTCATAGAATCATTGAATTCTATTCAACTTTTTGAATTGAATTCTGAATTGAATTCTGCTGTATTCGATTTTTCTTGGAGCTCATTACTTGGATCTTGTTTTCCATTTCTCTTCTGAGCTGTTTATTCTCCTTCAAATTTTTTCTTCAACAGCTCTAATTTCATTTAAAAAAAAATCTCATGTGATTTCTTTTATCTACTCTTCTAATCCTTGTAGCCAAGTCATTCTTTTTTTCCTGAAGATTTACTCATACTTATTGTAAAGTCATTCTTTTCTGTTTCCTCATATCTCCAGAATAATTCTTTAAATTCTGACTTTGTGTCGGATTTGAGCTCTCTTTACTCCTACAGCCTTTGACAGGGTGGGCCTACTTTGTCTTCCATGCAGTTTGGATGCACTGCCATGACTCTGCAATAGTTCTGGGTGGAGTGGTTGGGACCAAGTTCCACCCCCTGCCAAGGTCTCTGGCTTCAGTCTACATCTCCAGGTAGCGCAACATTGGTGTTGGCCTTGGCCCTGTGTCTGTCTTCTTCAGCAACTGGAAATTTATGAAATTCTTTATGAAAAACTTTGCTAAGATCTAGATAAATTATATTTAAATATTAATGACAATGGTTCAGTTAACACATCAGTCAGTTCTTTCAGATCCCAGGGATGTAGTTAAGTTGGGCCAGATGACTTGAATACATGAAGGACAACCAATTGCTCTTTTATTCTCACTCTACTTTTATTTTTGGTATCAACTCTCTGTTAGCCATTTTGGTTTTGTCATGAAAAAAATCTATTTGAGAGAGAAAACAGAAGCAAAAAAAAAAAAAGAATTAAGCAGAACTGTTTTCTGTCTGTTGTCAGTAATCATCATCCTATCCACCCTAAGCAAAGGTCTTACCTATCTTTGATTCTTAGTTTTATTTAAACACAGCATTAAAAAAAGAAGCTCAATCTCTTTTTTTCTATCCATATCTAGCCAAATTTGGCTCACTCTGTTTTAGCATTCCTCACTCTTTTTATGTTTTATTTATTAACTTTTTGAAATTCTGAACTTAAGAAGTACCAAGTAAGATGAATATTTCCATATGCAAAATAGAATAGAAAAAAGAGAATTATACATGTAGCTGTGAATGTGTACTAAACAAAGCTTGTTTTTTTCTTTTTGAGTGTATGTAAGAGCTCTTCTGGTAAGGTTGGATCAGTTGCCTTCAAGGAGGCCTAAGTTGATGAAGACTCTGGGAGTTCTATTTTTGAGCAGGAGGATTTTTATCTTAGGATCAGAAATGAAGGGTGGGTGTTCCAGAACATTGGGCACAGGAGAAGTTTGAAAAGTTTCTCTGGAGAAGGTCAAGGCAGGAGTCAGAGAGAGAATCCTTAGAGAGTGGCAGCAGAAGATGCTGACTCTTCCCTGGAGATTTAGAAGCCTCATAGGGGCTAGAATCTTTTTCTTTTCCTGACTTGTAGTTTGGCTTAGTAAAAGAATTCAGTAGAGTGACTGAATTCTGGCTCTTTGAAGAAACTGCTAGGACAATGGTGAATCTGCTCCACTCTCTACTTCTCCCTTTGTTCTATTATCCCAAAGGCAAGGTTGATTGCTAAAGATTTCTTTGCTATTTAAACATTTTGCCGACTGGTTCTTTACTTTTTAAAAATAGATTGATATTCAAAGCAAAGATAATTAATTATAAAGGCTTTCTCAGTTTGTATTCTTGTTGTAGAGACTGAGGGAAAGAAAACTTGTGTGTGTTTAAGGACCTACTATTCTAATGGCTGGGAGATTATAATCTCAGTTTAGTGATCATTTGGTTGACTAGGGGCTTCAATCATTTCATGAATATTATTTGAAATTTGTATTTAAGGTTTTTTTTTAAAGCTTTGAGAAAAATGAAGCCATTTGGAACTAGGACCTTCTACCTACACCTAAGCTAAAACCCTCTTGAGCTAATATTATTATTTCCAAGCAGATTAGCCACTTTGTGATTTTTCTCCACCCATAAAAGAGATGAGGAGAGGAGTAGAGATATCAAAAGTGGGTCATGCCCTGAGCCAGATACAATGACTTCTTATGGACAACATACATAACAAATCCAACATGATGTTTTCAAGACTGTCCTGCCTTCCTGACTGTGTTTCTAATAGTTCTTGTGTCTATTCTCTTCTGTGTGTTTTTTTTAATGCTTCAATGATTCCCTTTTCTAATTCTTCTTAAAAATAAAGATAATTATATCATTAACCTTCCTTGTCCTTCACAGCAATCCCCACCCCAAATCAAAAAACATATGCATAGTCAAACAAACAAATCTCCACATTAAACTTGGCTAGAAATGTAGGTCTCATTCTTCACTTTGAGTTCATCATCTATCTGTCATCTTTCTCTGGGTTGTGCTCACTTCATTCTATATCAATTCATACAAATATCCCCAGGTTTGTCTGAAACTGTCTTTTCTTCATTCCTCACAGCATAACAATATTCTATTATCTATATATCTATTATCTATATACCACAATTTGTTGTCATTTCCCCATTTGATGGTCACCGCCTTGGTTTTCAATTCTTTGCCACCAGAGTGGCAAATTCAATGTATAAGTGGGTCCTTTTCCTCTTTTAAAGAAATCTCTTTAGGTGTACCTAATAGTAGTATTGATGAGTTAGTGAGTATGCATAGTTTTGTGACTTTCGGGGCAGAGTTCAAAATTGCTTTCCATAATGGCTGGACCAATTCTCAGCTCTGCCAATATTGTACTAGTGTGCTTGTTTTCCCGGCATTGTCATTTTCCTTTTTTTTGGCCTTTATTTCCATAATTATTAAAAATTATTAAAAATTGAAGAATCTTATATGCCTGTTGATAGCTTGTATTTCTTACTTTGAGAACTGTCTCTTTATATATTTTGAAACCACTTATCTTTTAGGTAATGGCTCTCATTCTTATAATTTTGAATGAGGTCCTTATATATCTTGGATATCAGACATTTATTGGTTAAAACTGGCTTCAAAGTGTTTTTTTTTTAACTCCACAGTTAACTATTTCCCTTCTAATCTTAATTCATTGCTATTTGTATAAAACCTTTTAAATTTTATGTAATCAAAACTGTCCATTTCATCTTCTGTGATTCTGTCTCTTACTTGGTCATGAACTCCCAGAGTGAAGCTTGCTACATCCTCAGGATTCCAGTGTATCTCTGAGGGACAACGGAATTAATTTTTCTAATGGTGTCAGCCTGAGTCCCTATTCTGGTGGACTCATCTAACTGCTAGTCATCAATGATTAATGTCCCCATTCCATTTAACCAATTAACATAAAAGAGACATTTACTGCAAAGATATTAAAGCTTAAAACTGCACTAAGACTTTTGGGACACCCTCTATAACAAAGACAGAAATACTAACATTTTCCCTCAATACCTGGGACAAGGGAAGGAGAAAACATATTGTCCCCTATGCCACCTTGATCTCTGGAGAGAATAGCCTCAACCTAAGGAAGTTTCTACATAGCATTAGCCCTATCAAGTTTACTTGCAAAAGCAGTATAGCTGATGGATGTAAAATTTGCATCTCTGCTATTGCTGGACTTTACTCCTCACCAACTCTACAGCTGCCAGACTTCTGGAGGCTGACTCTCTTGACTTTCAAAGTTCATGAGGTTATTCATAGTCATCTTCAATCTTCTCCACCTAAAAGTAGGAAAGAATAGATACAACAGAGAGAGAAGTAATATCAGGTTAGTCAGTTAGTCAACTACTATGTGCCAGGTAGTAAGCACTGGGGATACAATGAAAGGCAAAAAATATTCTCTGCTCTCAAGGAGCTCAGAATCTGATAGGGAGACAACATGTAAATAATTGTGTATAAACAAAATATGTACAGTATAAAATGGGGATAATCTCAGAGAGAAGGTGCCAAGATTAAGGAGGGCTGGGAAAGTCTTCTTGCAGAAAGTGTGACTTTTGATGAGACTTGAAGAAAGCTAGGCAAGCCAAGTGATATAGATGAAGAAGGAGAGTATTTCAGGCATGGGAGATAGCCAGTGAAAATTCTGGGAGTCAGGACATGGATTGCCACATGTAAGGAACAGCAAAGAGACCAGTATCACTGGATTATAGAGTATGTTAAAGGGAGTAAGGTCTAAGAAAACTAGAAAGGCAAGATAAACTCCAAATGGTCACGTGACTTAGACATAAAGGGTAATACCATAAACAAATTAGTGCAGCAAGGAAAAACCTTGGAGACAATAGAGAATTTATTGAGTAGCTGAGGTGAAATGATCATATCTGTACTTTAGGAATATTAGTTTGACAGCTGAGTAGAGGATGGAGTACAGATGGGAAGAGCACTAAGGCCCCTCCTCTACAAGGAGGTGCTCAGAGGCTTTTCTTACCACTACTAGATATAGAATGTCTGCATATGATCCAAATTGGGGTGGGGGGCAGGGAACTTTAATCATCCATCATCATTTCTTTCTAGAAGCAGGCCTCTTCCATCTGGAGCTTTCCCCCTGGTATACTGCTTTTTAGTTTGGAATCTGCTACTGCTAACTTCCCTTCCTTCATATTTTCATTATTTCCCTAATAAATAAATTAACTTATTTAGTCCTATCATTTTTATTTTCATGACTCAAATTGATATCTCTCCAATTATCTAGGCATTTTTATTTTTAAAGTATTTTAAAATTACATTTATATACTTCTTTTATGTATCTTGGTAGGTAGACTTTTATATATATTGTAGTTATTTAGAATGCATTTTCTTTTTCTATTTCTTCTTGCTGAGTTTTATAGGTAATATACAAAAAGAGTCCAGGGATGTGTTGCTAAATGTTTAACGACTGGCTTGCCAAAAGAAAAAAAATACATTCAACACACTTTTAAGTTTTATCTGCATTAATACATTTTCTCAACCACTTTCTTAATTCTAGGCAATTAACAAAGTAGTAAATCAAGCCGTGATTTGTAGCATTTGCTGATTTCTGAGGTGTGTACATTAACACTGAAAATTTAACCAATGGGATCTCAAGAAGTTGGTTTGAGCTCATTCCTGTATGCTCCTAAAAAGGGTGATACCTTATACATTCTGAAACTATTTTCAAAGATTGTGTCACACTCCTATTCATCTTCTGATATCAGGCCAACCTTCCATACTTTTCTTTTTAAAACCTAATTTGGTTGGTGAGTTGGTGATTTCTCTGTGCAACCCCACAAATCTTATTTTTCCTCTTCAATTTTCCTCTTTGTGTCTTCAAAATTTCATGCTTGAGCATTTCCCTCCTCTTCTGGGCTGACTTTTCCTCTAGAATTTTAGTTTATGGAATATCCTTCCTATTCTTCCTTTGAACCATTTCAAATCTGCTTTCCTAAAACTTTGAGCACATATCAAATATTCTTGGATTTCCTCTCCTTCCCTAACACAAACTTTAGGAGGAAGTAATCTCTTCCTCCTAGACAATTGTATTATAGGTTGATGAATTTTCATAATTTTCCCCTGAACAACGAGTTCCCTTTTTGTAAGTGAGAATCAGATCCAGAATAACATTTCTCCTTGTTTGTTCCTCTACCTTTTGAAGGATGAAATTATCATCAAGTTAAAGCAAGAAGATTTTAATTGTTCTGTTTTTGACAAAAAGATAGTTCCAGTACATAAAAAAAAATTCAAGTGCCATATTCACTATCGTAGTGAGGGATGTAGTTTATCAGGGCATCATTGATAAATTGACTTACCCCTAGCCTAGATGGTGAAATTACAGAAGATAAAGAAAAGAGACAACAGAACATTAAGTTCTTACACAAAGTCTAAAGACACTCTCTAGTCAAAACTGATGGAATTAGAGAGCAGCTAGTCATTGTCTGGCCAATGATTGAGCCATGCCCCTAATGATCCTTTAAAAAGCAAGACACACTTTCTAATTTGGCAGTAGAGGCAGAATGTGGCTCTGAGAAGTGTGACCTCTGGCAACAGGGAAGAGAACTAGTTACAAAAGAACATACTTCTTGAGAGTAAACTCTTCCTTGTCTCTTGGAGGAAGGAGAGCAATAGTACAGGAATAGTATTTTTGGCCTCTCTCCCAATCCTGGGTCTTACAGCAATTCTTTCTTTGTTCACCTTCAGCAAAAAAGAGACCTTGATTTGACTACTTAATACCTTTTGTACTCACTTCAGTTCAGTTCAGTCCAGCAGCCAATCAAAAAACTTTTCTTCACCACGAAGTAGACAGGAAACAGACTTATAATAGATGCTCTGAAGTGAGGTGCAGGGCCTTCCATTCTATGTCATGCCATCTTTCCAGAAGCAGCTAACTGAACCACCCCCTCTCAATCTCCCATCACCATGAGTTGCCAGCAGGCAGAGTCCATTGTACATGTTCCCCAGTCTGGGCCATAATTTGTAAAGATGGATGTGGATGTGGAACAATACAGACAATGTCAGATTGTTCTGATACATAGGTTGTTTTTACTGCACTTTTCCTCCTTTTTATTCTTTGTTGCAATGGATGAGTGATATCAAAAGATATCAATTACAATTTTGTTTAAAAATCCTGCTAGAACTGCTTTCAGGACTTTGGGTAAGTCACTTAATTTCAGTTTCCCCATCTTTAATAATGAGGTAATTAAACTAAATGATTTCTAGAGTATCTTACAGTTCTAAATTTCTATGATACTATGAGAATGTGCTGTTCAAAAATTTTGAATGATTTCCCATTATTTCCAGGATAAAATCCAGTGACTTGGTGAAGTCCATGACCTGAATGAATCTACCACTGGTCACAATGTCATCTACATGTATGAAGGATTTGGGAAGGTGGGGTGGTTTACAAATATTTAAGCATCATTAAAGAAGGAGGCTATAGAATAGTTACAAATTAATTGGCAACTGGAAGTACTTTGGCATAGAAATAAAGTAGAATGATTTGATTTATATTTTATGGATGAAATGGGAGGATTTGGCTGTGGTATGGATAGAGGGGGAAGGATGGAGAGGAGGAGAATGAAAGTGAAATATAGGGATAGCTGTGGGTGAAGTTAGGCAAGAAGGAGGGTGAAAAACTTATTTTTGCTCTGCTCTTTTGCCATGTTAAATTTCACAATCCCATTCGGAAATAAAGAAAAATACCATTCAACATGTAAAGTTTTACTGGGACAATAGTTTTGCTACGGAGAAAAAGTAGGAGATTTGTGATAGGTTGAGGAGAAATGGTTGAGATAGTGGAAGGAAAAAAGGTAGTCATATAATATGCATATAACTGGTAACTGAAATAATAAGGCCAGATCTCTGGAGGATAATCTTAGTAAAGGGTTGTGGATTTTGGGTATTCTAAATGTTAGGGCATGGGTGGGGAACCTGCAGCCTCGAGGTCACATATGACCCTCTAGGTTCTTAAGTGTGGTGCTTTAACTGAATCCAAACTTCACAGAACAAATCCCTTTAATAAAAGGATAAAAATAAAAATAAAAATAAAAATAAAAACCTCTCTAAATTAGGGTTAGCGTAGGGTTAGAGCAATAGTGTTCAAAAAAGGGGAGGGCAGTAGCCATGGCATGACACCAGTGTGTATGATGAATCAATCAGAGAGCGGAGGGAGGAGTTACATCTCACTTGTCCCATGACAGTCAATCACTGGCTTGTTTCCAACAGAACTACACATTCCAGTTACCCACTATGGCTCAACATATCTCCATTTCATCCCTTACAGCTGCTGACCTCCTGTTGGACTTCAGTATCAGATCCCCAAAGAAATTATAACCTAATCATCTGGGTTGAGCAGCTGGGCAGACAAAATTCCTGCTCAGATCACTTTGTGGCTGTGGCAGGGGCCAGACTCCTTGCTGCAAGTTAATGGTCAATGAGTAAGTCCTCTCCCTCCTAACTAAATTTAGGTGAAAACAAGTCACTTGAACTGGATGAATAGGCATAAGTGCACAGCAATTTGTATGAGAGATTTCATTACAATTCTTATTTTTGTTAAGAATGAAAATGGATTTTTACTGGGACTAGTTAACAAATTGTATTCCTCTAATGCAGTAGCCTTCAACCTTTTTGATCATTTGTTTCATCAGTAACCAGTCACCCAGATTTGAAACTTCAATTTTATTCTCAACTCCTAATTTTCCCTTATCCCACATATCTAATTAGTTGCCAAATCTTGTCATTTCTGCCTATATAATATCTCTTGAATCTATCCCCTTCTCTCTACTTACACAGTCACTACTATAGTTTAGGTCCTCATTACCTTTCACTTGTATTATTGAAATAGCTTCCAGATTAGTTTTCCTGATCGTCTGCATAGCTGACAAAATGATTTTCCTGAAACAAGGCTTAACCATGTCACTTTCTTACTCAATAAACTCTAGTGGCCCCTCTTGACTCTGGGATTGAATATTATTTCATTTTTATCACATCTCTTTAATTTCTACTTTTTATGATGAACATCATTGAATATGATTGTACATTTACATAATTTACAAATAAATAAATATATTTTGAATTTTTGCTCAAAATTTTTTTTACTAATGGGGCAAATAATCCTGCATTGGAGGTATATAGTTTATTAACTAATCCCAGTAAAGATCCACTGTCATTCATATGTTTAGGAGTATTTTACAATGTGCAATCCAATCTGAAGTCTCATCAAATTAAACCAACCAGGGTCTGCTACATATGCATAAACTTTAAATAGTAGTCTTAAAAGGAGATTCTCTTGGTCTTTCTTATAGCTTGGATAGGCAAGATACTTCTTCTGATTTTTTTAAATCCCTCTTTCACATGCTCTTTCAGAAAAAACATCATAGGCTACTTAGAATTCCCAAAGACCAAAATGCAAATATTTCTAAAGGTGAATTACTTCCATCTAACTTGTCTGTCCTATAAATGATTTGTAAACAATTAAATGATTCATTTGTTGATGAGGCTTAGAGTATGACAACTATGTTTCTTTGTCTGCCATTCTTTATCCCATTTCTAATGGTTATTACCCATCTTCCTGATTATCAGTCTATCTATCTACCTACTTAACTATCTATTTATATATCTATATCCAAGTATACATATACATATATACATAGAAACACACATATATCACAAACCACTGAAGTACACAGATCAAGTATTCTTGTCCCTATTTGACAGATTAGGAACTAAGAGGTTAAGTGACTTATCTATGTCATATAACTAGTATCAGAGCCAGGACTCAAACATAGCACCTTTGAATCCAAGTCCACTCCATTTTTCACTACATCATGGATGTCTGTACATACCAGCATACCCATCTTAGAATTGTGACAGGGCCACCACACTTTACAATTTTCTTAGTGTATTGCCCCTTAAATTTAAGGCATTTACTAAACACTTTGCTTTCATGATGATGATATGCCCTACAGGGACATAAGAGGAAATTGGGCCAAATATTAACTATCTTCTCTCCTTTTTCCCAACTCTTTTATTTTAATCACCCGACAAGCACTTTTCAGTGTCTGCTACGTGCCAGTTTCTGTACTAGGTACTGGGGAAACAAAGACAAAAATGAAACAATCCCTGCCCTCAAGTAGCTTATATTTTTGTCAGAGGAGACAACATGTACGCTTGTAAATATATGCAAAATAAATGCAAAGCGATTTTAAAACTTCCATAAACTATTTTTTAATTTAATTTTTTTATTTAACAAAGATCTATTTTTCTCCTTCCTTCCTCTTCACCTCCCTCCTTAAAAAAAGAAAGAAAAACAAAACTCTTTTTAACAAATCTTCATAGTCAAGCAAAACAAATTCCCATATTAGCCATGTCCAAAAAAATTGTGCCAATCTGCACCCTGAGTCTATCACTTCCCTGTCAGATGGTAGGCAGCATGTTTCATCTTGAGTTCTCTAGAATCTTAATAGAGAGCTTAAGTCTTTCAAAGTTGCTAGTACAGAGCAATTTTAATAGATATCTATAAACTACCTATATGCATATGCACCAAGGAATTTGGTGATCATCATTCAATATATATTGGTAAAATGTAGGGGCAATGTCTTAGTAAGTGAGAGAAGAGTAGCACTGATTTCATTTATGTTGGTATTGTTTGACTTGGGGTAGAATTGGTCAGTATGAATGTGAAAGTGCTGTGTGGGGATGAGATGAAAGTTGCTAATATTTAGGATTTCATACTGCTGGCAACAACTATAATCCAAATAATACAAAAATGGTGTCAATATCTTTATAACAAAAACGTGTGAAGTTGAGAAAAACTCTGAAAACAACAATTGCTTTTCACTTTTGATTGGAATATGCTTGTAAGAGATCATGAGAATCTCCCTAATGCAGTATGTACCTCTTGTGTGTTAATCAAAATGCCTTTTTTCCCCCAGATAAAATGGACAAAGAACTGGACTCAGAACTGATTAGGAGGAGATTGAGCCAGATCTCATTTTAAGAAACTGTACAGTGCTTTTAATGTTCCTAAGTTGATCACTGCCACTAGAGTCCCTCCCCCTTTTAAACAACATTATTTTACTATTCTTGCTCTGAATTATATAAGAGCACAATCTTGCAAAAAATCAAAATTGCAGGTGATTCAAGGAAAGAGAAAAAGAATTACAGAATTTGAAAACTGTAAGTACAACCCATAACCACAAAAAAATATCCCAACTAGTCATCCTGCTTAAAAACCCCTGAGGAAGGGGACTCTACCACTTCTAGATGTGATCCATTCCACTTTTGGACAACTGCAATTGTTAGGAAATTTTTTCCTTACATCAAGCCTAAATTTACCTAACTTCCATCCTTTGTTCCTAGGTCTGCCCTCTGGGCACAAATGGATTCTTATCCCTTCTTTATGGGATAACCCTTTCAATACTTAAAAGATACTTAAATTCTCCATGAGTCTTCCCTTGTTTAAGCTAAACAACCTCAGTTCCTTCAACTGATCCTCCTGCATGTCATGGTCTAAAATCCTTCACCATCCCAGTTGTTATCCTCTGGACACTGTAGATCCTCTTCATATAGCATGGTTCCCAGAACTAAACACAATAGTACAAGAGCTATCTGATGAGATACAGTTCAATGGGACTATCATTACCTTATTCCTGGAAGCTATCCTTCTCTATACAGTCAAAGATTGAATCAGCTTTTTTTTTTTTTTTTTTTTTTTGGGAAGGGGGGCAGCTGCTACATTATGCTAAAAATGTTAGATAGCACAGAGGTAAACAAGGAGCCCTGGGATACTCTACTGGAGGCCTCCGACCATGTTGATATTGAACCATTAACAACTACTCTGAGTCTGGCCATCCAACCATTCTGAATTCATTTGACTGTATTATTATCTAATCCATATCCTTCCATGTTCTCTGCAAAATGCTGTGAGGTACTTTATGAAAAACCTTGCAAAGGCCCAGGTAAAATGTTATCTATAGTATTTCCCTTATCTACCAATTTAATTAACCTTCTAAAAAAGGAAATGAGACATATGGTAGGTATAAGCTATTTATTAGCAAGAATGACTAACGTTGAGTGATATAAAATGTCATCAAAATCATGTATGGCCTGAAAAGGAAGTAGATTTTGTAGTGAAGATGAGAGATAATAGACTGCCAGTGTGTACAAGTATAAATTAAATATTGAAAAGACCAGATACTCTATGGAGGACTTGTAGAAAGATCTAGAAAAGAATTAGACAGCATGAAAGGAAACATATAGGTCTGCATCTGCACTGACAAAGGGAATACTTATGTTGATATTAATCCATTAAAATATTGGAGGTCTCCTGAAAGTTACATAAAACTGGTTTAAAGTTTCTCCAGGGGAAATGAGGACATTAAGTTGGGTATACTATAGGCATAATTTACTAAATTAATCTTAATGCCTTAAATTCTACATTTAAAAAGAAGTGTAAGATAATGCAATGTATAACCAAAGGATGTCATGGAATCTTCAATGGGAGTTTTTAAGTAGTTACCTTTGGAGTTGTTTTGAATGCAGTATGGTCAAGCGTCAGATTAAGTGATACTTTCAGATCCAGTTGGCACATGTTCTGCACTTATTTCGTGATTCTAAGCATATACTTTGACTCAAATTTTGTTCTTCCTTAATCTGACAAAAGCATTAAAAATCTAATTTGGGTAATTAATATATTTAGTTTTAGATAACTGGATCACATTCTTATTTATTTTCATTTTCAATAAAATAATTTGTTCATCTTTTTTTTTTAGAAATGTTAAATGAAAATCTATTTTTTTGCTTACTTTTTTTTCCATTGGTTTGTTATCATGGGTAGCTCATGAAGAGGGCTAGGTTATAAGGAATGGAGGTTTGTATTGTCTTAAAAAGAGCACTGAAATATTTGAATTCTTTAAACACATAAAAAGAATTATAAAGACTTCAAACAGATCTTAAGAAAAAAAGTGGCTAGTATTTGATTCTAATTACAGTGCATACCTCACCACTGCTTATATTGAATTTTTATTGGCCCTAATTTCCTTATTTTCAAGAATCTCTAAGAGAAAAGCACAAGTAGAAATAAAAATCTGCAGATATGCCATTGTATTTGCAGCAGTGTTATCTTACGGTAGATCATCAGAGAATTAAATGTCCCAGAAAAGGTGTCCTTATCCTCTGTTTATAAACAAAATAACAAGCATTACAGATGTGTAAAAATATTGAATCTGCCATGGGTTTGTATCTTTAAGGAAGCAGTACTACTGTCCTTCATAGAAAAATTATTTATTCTCCTCATGCATAGGTATTCCACTTCTAAGATAAAAATTTCAAGCACTGGGAACAGTAGGAGCTTGGAATTGCAAGAGTTACAAAGTTAGAGGCAGTGGTGACTCCATTAAGATAAGGGGAAAAAAGGGGTGGAGCAAGGGAACAATACACCAAAGTATTTTCTTTCATATATCTTGGTTCAAATTAAGGTTAAATTCCAAAGGAGGATGTGTGTTTCCCCATATGGAAACTTAAAGGACCTCGCCTTTGTTTCCATTTTCCCAGAGAAGATATATGTTAATACAAACAAAGCACTTAGTAATAAATTTAACTTTTATAGGATGACTAATGCCTTCTATAGAGATAAAGCAGACTCTTAGTTACCTGAGTTGAATCCAGGTTTCAGGAATTATGCCAAGGGTAGAACAAAATTTTGGTTCCTATGGAGAAGGTTGCAGTAATTTGGTTGAGGGAGTAGAAAAAACTTTGGCTTTTAAGGTTTCATTGGAAGAAGTCATTGTGAACATGATTTGACTTTTGTGTACTTTGGAAGGACAAAGAGGTGAGGTAAGCTTGCCAAAATTTGAACCTGTGCTTTTGGACAACTGTCAATAGAGCAAATGATATTTATACAAGGAGGTGAAACTGCAAAGGTTCTGTGAGCAGCAAGAGTTTGTGAACTAGCCTAGAAATAGACCAGTTAAATACAGGTCTTGAAGTCAAGCCATTCTAACACCTATCCATAAAAAAGACTAACCAAGCAACCTGGACTTTAAGCAGGAAATATGAAAGAAATGAGCCTCTCTTTCCTGGAGAGGCTTGGTTTATGCTTAAAAGCAAAAATGAGACCTCTGGAAATATTCCCTAGGAGATTTGTTTAAAGCTAACATTTGTGCTGAGAAAAACTTAATCCATCCATCAAAACTAGGTGTGAACAAGCTCTGGATACCTCCATGAATCATAGACATTTCAACTAGGTGTGATAGGAAGTCTGCTCTGATTGGGCGATACACTGGGTAGCATCCTGTGGTGTCCATAGAACCACGGAGCTAGTTCAGAACCTGAGAGATTCGAGTGCCCCACTCATATCCAATTCACAGGCAAATCATCCTTGTGATATCATTGGTCTTCTTGGGGAATGAAAGCCAAAGGAGTGCTTAGTGGTAGAAAGGAGAGGTCATTCCAGGGAAACTCTTGAGATGGAAGTGACTGAACTGTGAGCAGAACCCCCAGCATTGGCTTTTTGTCTCATTCTCCTTACCACTTTTCCAGCCTTGAAAAGAGGAGGACATTGTGAACTTTGAATGGTCTAGAAGATTTGTACTTTTTCTCTGAATCCTAACAATATCCTCTTAATGATTGAAGGCAGAGTCAAGGTGGCCGAGGACAGACTGCACTCAGTGAGGATGGTAGATCCAAGGACTCTGTGAAGACTCCAGCAGAAAAGTTATATTGCTCTGAAGGGGAACATCTGGAAGACTCCAGCAAAAGGACTTCTAGGAGTTGTAACCCTTTTGCCAGTTCTTTCTAAGCTTGAGGCCAATTTCCCTTGGATCCTGTATGTAGTAGTAAGAAAGTGTGTCACAGAAATTTCAGTGGAATATTTGTGTCAATTGTACCAATTACACTACCTAATTAAATACTCATTTATTAAAGTTAATTAAATCTGGCTGACTGAAATCAACTAATAGTAAGTACACTTTATAGGATTTATGAACTGGGTGAATTTCTTTCACCTTTAAATATACACCTGAAGAACAGAAATTTGAAAATCAGTCATTTGAACAAGATAGCCATTCCCCAGTTAAATCTATACTCTTCAACTGTCCATATGTGAAAAAAGAAACTTCACAGTGTGAAATCTACAAGCTGATAGAGGAATCAAATTATAGGTGGACTTGTAACCATTTATATATTCCAGCCCCAATCTCACAGTCCACCTGTTCACTTCATTCTGTCTACTCTGACTGGCAAGAAAGGCCTCTATGTGAACATAGGAGAACGCTTAGTACCCATAGTGTTCCAGACATGCCAGGTGCCTCCTGTTGTGCCATAGGCCCTCTTTTGGGTTGACCACAGTCACACAGACCTAGTAACTATGCATTTCGTTCATCTTCTGTGAACCCTCCTTCTGTCATTGAAATGTAGCTGTGGAGAGTACTACATATCAGAAATTCACGGCAGTTTTTCTCAGTATCCAGTGATGAGAGGACATGATTTTGCTGCTGCCACTGCCTTGTAGACTACTCAGAGATCATCTATTCTCTTTATGAAAATATTTTTGTTTGTAGTGCAGGGGAGTGACACTCAACCTCCTCCTGGTGACTAGACAAACCACCTCTCAACCCTTCAAAGCCACTCCCAGAGGCTTGAGGGACCACCATAGTCTTGCTCTAGGACCTGGGAATGGGGATGGAAAGAGTAAGGCTCCATAGGCTGCATTATGAAGACTTTGTCTGAGGCAAATATTAGGCTCTTCACATTTTTAGGCATTCACTGGACAAAATCTCTACCCAAGACTCATTATTAGATATCTTAGTTTTCAGAACATTTTCTCTCCACATTTTGTTTTAGACTGTAATTGTATGGCAATCAATTTTGTGGTGTGGTTCCTTAAAAGTCAAACCAGTTTTCTTTGAGCTAACTTTTGCATAGTTAAATGGTTAAGTATTAATATCTGCTTCATTATTAAATTATTTATAAGTATTGATATTGAGAGATATTGATATGAGAAGTATAATTTTGCACTTCTAAAATGCTGATGCATAGTTGATAAATGTTCATGTTTTTCTTTTGCCTTATTGTGAAATCTTTAAGGACTGAATATCAACATAATGAAATTTGTGTTTTGGTCTACAAAGGGCAGCTAGGTGGCACAGTGGAGGAAGATTCATTTTCCTAAGTATTCTGGCCTTGGACACTGTGTGACCCTGGGTAAGTCACTTAATCCTGTTTGCCTCAGTTTTCTCATCTGTAAAATAAGGTGGAGAAGAAAATGGCAAACTACTCCAGTATCTTTGCCAAGAACACCCCAAATGAGGTTGAAAAGAGTTAGACACAACCTGAAAATGACTAAACAACAACAATCTTGTCTACAAAACCCAAATAATTAACTCCAAGCAATTAATTGCTTTTCTTGGGTACTTCATGAATTTTAGAAGCTTAACTAATCTTATTCTTTAGTTTTCAGTGGAACCTAGTTCTATTACAGGGTGAATTTGTAGGATTCCAGTAGGATTCCCTTTTCAGTGGCAGGAATTCATTGGGAGAAATTTCAGGTGTTGTTTAGTATAGGGACTCATAAGAAATTTCCCTGGACTTCCAAGGTATCATCTATATACAGAGATACTTGGATAAATTTGGTAGGTGGAGGGGTGTATCCTGTGTAGAGAAGAATGCATAGAATCTCCCTCCCCATTAGGCTGGTTTTATGCAATGAGGGAACCATGGAAGAATTTTTACAAAGGACAGTTTGGTGAGGGAGTGAATTCCAGTTCCCCAATTTAGGACCCCATGTCCTAAAATCTTACATTAAAAGCATCACATTATCAGAAAATCTCTGTAGACACCAGATTTCCATCTGAGATCGAGGTTAGGTTTTCTTTTTCTTTTCTTTCCTTTATTGGCTTTAGGCTAAGAAAGGCTGTTTCAAGAACCAAGGTAGGCCAGTAATGTCACAAGGTCAGAGCTTGGTCCATCCCATCTCTAATATCTAATAATTCCAACTCCCTTTCACCTTAGGCAGGAAAGAATGAACATAACAGGAACAGAAACATCAACAAAGGCATTTGCTTGTAGAACTATACGGGGAGAATAGGTCACTAGCACTCTCCACACTTACCTCCTCAGTCAAACCAGAAAGGAAGGAGAACAAGGTAAGTAAGCAGTAATCTCTGATAAAATTTGTCAAATGTTCTTTGTTGAATTGCATAACTCTGTATTTGAGAACAATTATAATTTTCATATCAGATCTCTGCAATGTTGACTGTTTGAGCCTCTTTTCTGTGTGACTTTGGGGGGGAGGGGAAGTGACAAATGCTGATGCTTCTTGGCAGATAACTCTTTTGGACTGACATGAACGTGTTCAAAACACGTCAGTCCATTTGACAAAGATGGCAAATTTTTTAAATATGGTAGTATAAAGGGGTAGAATGTAATTGGAGGCTAGCCAAGGAAAGTCCAGCTTTTATGATCACGTACAGTATACTTGACCTAATTCAATTACCCATGGTGACTTCAGAGCATCTGAAGGTTTTCTGTGGTATGGACTTTGGAACATGCACTGATGTTCTTTGACAATTTCTTGTCTGCTTACCATGTACTGAGGAAAGGCTTTTTGATTGGCTCCTGAACCAGAACTGAACATGCATAGAAAACCACCAATAACTTGACCCTGTTTTCCTTCCTGCCAGCTTTGTTTGAATGAGGAGGCAAGTGGGGAGAGTGCTAGTGGCCTATTTTCCCCATATAATTCTGTGTGAAGCCATAATCAGATGTCTTTGTTGTTGCTTCTATTTCTTTTGTGTTCATTCTTTCCTTCCTTAGGTTAAGGAGGGATGGGATTGTTAGATATTAGAGACAGGCTGGACCTCTGACCATGTAAGCTTAAAAAAGTTTGGAAAACCCCACAGGTTCTGAAACTATTGTGTATGCCAAAGTTTGTGAGCAGCCATGCCTGGTAAGCAGTGAAGCCCTGAGAAATCCACTTGACCCAGGTTAGTAGTACATGAACACAGAAATGCTGTTTTCTACAAAGAAGGAAATGATTCATTCATTGGCTATGCCTTAATCAGAAATGAACTTGGAGGGGCTAATGCTTTGTAACAACTACTCTAAGTTTGAGTCCACTCTTCCCAAGGACGGAGGTTTTGTAGGGGAGAGTGTACTCCCACCTGGGAGTACTCCCATCTGTACTTTGATAATTTCTATCTTTTTAGTAAATATCACTCTGTGAAAGCTAATTGATGTTAATGGAGAAATGATATGCTAATCACCAAAAACACAGACAGAAGAGCATAAACCAGAATGGGGATTCAAGCATCACAAAAATATTTCCAACAACTCAGGGATACCTATCAAAATACTGAAGGGGATATGTAGCCAACATTACTCTGGTGGACTACTTGACATGAACGAGACTAGGGATAAGGACTCCATAGACTTTATATGGGTTACAGAAATATATAAGAAATAAAGTTAAAGTAGTTTAGGGAAATAGAGTACTAGCAGTAAAAGATAGTTCTTAAGTTAAGTCTTGAGGGAAGGAAGGAAATCTGTAAGGTGGACATGAGGGAGAACATTCTAGATATGTGGGTTGGCCATTTCAAAGACAAAGAGCATCATATGTGATTAACAGCAAGAAAAACAATTTACCTAAATGATAGAGTGTGGGAAGGAGAGAAGTACATAGTGAGGCTGGAAAGGTACATTGGGACCAGGTTGTAAAAGACTTTGAAAACTAAACAAAATAGTTTATATTTCATCCTAGAGACATAAGGAATCAGAGTAGTTACCAACTGATATTGGTAGAGTTATATGGCCAGACTTGTTCTTAAGGAAAATCACTTTGGTAGCTGTGTGGGGATTTGGGTTGGAAAGAGACTTCAGGCAGGGAAATGAATTAGGAGGCCAGTGCAATAATATAGACAAGAGGTGATAAGGGCCAGACCTAAGACAATGACTTTGTGAATAATGAGAAGAGTATGTTTACCATGGATATGGTGGAAGTAGAAATGATAAGATTTGGCAATTGACTAAAGGGTGAGAAAGAGTGGGGATTCAAGGATAACACTGAGGTCATGCATTTGAGAGACTAGAAGGATCAAGATGCCCAACAGAAATAAGGAAGTTGGAAAGAGAAATGAGTTTCGGGGGGAAAGATAAAAAAAAAATCTTTGTTTTGGATATCTTGAATTTTAGCTGTTGTCGGGATCCCCATGCCAAGACCACCCCTCTGTTTTCACACTTCTCTTTTTGCTATTAGAAGACACCTTTTTTCCAGAGCTAAGGCCCCACAAACAAGCTGTGCCCTGAGCTTGGCATAACAACAATCCTTTGTACTTACCCTCTGGATGATCTCTGCTGTAGCTTAATCACAAAATTGGTTCATACCAGCCCCAGGTGGTCCCTGAGCTTGGACAAGCACCTGCAGGAACCATATTACAGTTATGAAGCCCTACTATGAATCAAACTTGCCTCACTGTTGCTGTTATTCCTCATTGTCATAGCTACACCTCACCGCTTAGTTCTTTATCTAGCCGCAACTACATGTATCTGGGCTTAGCCTTGCTGCCTTGAGGAGACCCCAGCATGTGTGTACAGCTTGTATAATTTTCTTCCTCCAATAGAATAAAGAAGACTTTTTGCCTATAACCTGTGTGAGCTCTTTGCTATTTTCAGAGTTAACAGTTGTTGCATTACCTCTGTGGTTCTTTGATAATTTATTATCTGAGTTTGACAATGTCATTGGGACATCCAGTTTGAAATGGTTAATAGGTAGTTGGTGATTTGGGAGTATAGCTCAAAAGAGACTTTGGATATATAGATTTAGGAATCATCTGAAGAGAGATAATAATTGAATCCATGGGAGCTGTTGAGGTCACCAAGTGAGATAATATAGATAGACAAGAGAAGAGGACTCAGGTCAAAGCCTTGGTCACACTCACAGTGTGGGGGCATGATTTTATTGAACAGGTAATTTAATATTCTGCATTTTCCTGGATTAAGCCAAGGATTTTTATTACCTGTATGTATAAGGTGAAAATTAAATCATGGACATGTAAGTAGATTTTCCAGCCATGTTCTCCCCTATATATATAAAACTGGTTTGAGGAGAAAAAGAATAAATTGTGGGTGATACAGAGTTAAAAACTGAATGAGAGGGTGACATTACAATGTTGAGAGAGACAAACATAGTTAGGAGAATGACAAAAGTATGGTTAATAAGACATGGTGACCAAGCTGGGATCCAACTTTCTCAGAATCAGTATTACAAGTTAATCAGATGCTAGGGATAGAAATGGGAATGCATTTGTCCATAGTTTCTTCATATTAGCAATAACTTGTCTACCCATCTATAGTTAATCTCTATAGAATCGCAACTAACTATATCATAACTGATAAATGGAAGTATGTATAGAATAATTTTACATGTATTTATATGTAGGGGTATCTTGAATTTTAGATATTATCAGTATCCCCACGCCAAGACCACCACTCTGTTTTCATACTTCTTTTTTTACTATTAGGAGATACTCTTTTTCTAGAGCTAAGGCCCCACAAACAAGCTGTGCCTTGAGCTTACCATAACAACAATCCTTTGTGCTCACCCCTTGGATGAACTCTGTTGTAGCTAAATCACAGAACTGGTTCATATGAGTCATACCAGTTCACACACACACACACACACACACACACACACACACACACACACACACACACACACACACACATATATACATATATATGCCTAGTTGTGTTTAATGGTAACCATCTCTGGGGGGGTAAGGAAGAAAAAAAGAAATTTACATGATAATTTTATTGTATATTTTAAAGGAATAGCAATTTGTGCATAGTAGATTTGCAGTTTCATATGCAATCATCTTTTTTATTGTATTATGTTATAAAACACTTGTTTTATTCCATAAATCAAAAATAAAATAAATTTAAAAAAAGAACCACAGCAAATTAGACCAGTCTAGGTCTTGCCCTCACATTCCCCACTTTTGTGTTTTTAGAGCACAAAGGAAATCATCTTGGATATTAGGGCATTCTTCAGAATCTATGAAATGAGGATGGCTGACATCCTCGGCTGTGGACGGGTGATCCTTACAGTGATCAAGGATATGAAAAGGATTTCCAGTTGATGTGGAGGGAATAACAAGAGGGTAGAAGAATAGTAACAACTAAAGCTAAAGATGGACTAAGATAATGATATGGGTAAGGAATATAAGGACATCTCCCAAGGCCCACTCTCCAAATTTACCAATTCAGCTACCTATCAGGATGGACAGATTAGTTCCTTGTTTTGGGTCATTAAGCATCCTACTAACTATATTTATATACAAGTAATATCTAATAACCTGTTAGGGGAGTCAGGGATGTGAGTATAATAATTTTGTCTTATTATGGCACAGACTTCCCTTGATAACTAGGACATAATTTGCCTAATCTTCAGGTTGCTTAGGAGGTATGGAAGAGAGTAGCACTGGTATTCCTTTCCCAACTCCCAACTCCTATGCAAGGTCCTGTGCTCACAGAAATAGGTCAGGATTAGATCTTGGATAATTTGGTAGGAGACAAAGGTGTTATCATTCCAAGGTCCCCGAGTTCACTTGTATCTCAGAGATGCCCTTATGAATCCCATTTCCTCTGGAGTGACAGTTTTTCTTCGCACTGGTCATTCTGCTACTGCTGGACTTGTCCTTTGTTTCTGTGCACTTAAGTTTCCAAAAGACTTAGTTAGAAGTGATGTTAGAGTTGGTGGTACCTCAGAATGGGGACAAAGTTGTTCATATTCATCTAGGAAGACCTTGTTACTTCATGGCAGTGTTGACATTGAGAAGAATCTGGTATGGAACAGGATTCTACAAAAGTCTTATACTAAGAGTATGACTTTGTCCTCATTCTTTCTCACCCCCTACATCCAATCAACTCTCAGATCTTGCCTCTTCTACCACTATAGTGCGTCTGATATCCACCTTCTTCTTAATATTCACAAAACCATCACTTTAGGTCAGGCTCTCCTTACCTCTTTTCTAAACTACCGCATTGGCCTCTTGATCATCAGGACCCACTCACCAAGATAGATGGGATATCAGAGTTCCTCTGGCTCTTTGAGCAAGGGAGCTCCTAACTGCACATATTTCATTAATACTTTATTAATCACTTAATTTGTCAACCACTGGTAGGTCAGAAAATTGTCTGCCCATTGAAATTTTATTCCACAGAAATAGTTTCCCTGTTGGTGGTGGACCTTGTGGCAGGGAATGGGGGTATAAGTAAAGCATAAGTAAAGCCATTTACATTGGATTTGGAATATTTTGTTTCTATTCTAATTTGTCATTTTACTATTTTTGTAAGATAGAGTGATAGGAACAGTGAAAATGTAGTTGGGCTTGTATCTTGCAGATATCCTTTATAGTTCATCCCATAAAGTTGCTTCTGAAGTTGCTGTTGATAGAGGGGTATCAAATTAAGAATTAATTCTTAATTATTTTGCTGACTGTAATAGAATCATGTTTTCATGCAGGGATGGGCTTCTACCCACCCTACATAGCAACATACCCATCTTGCATACCAACATATAATATTACTTTATAATAATAATATTTATATACTTGAAGAAATCTACATGCATATTTTTAAGAGCTCTCCCTGATAGTGTGAGCTGACTTTTCTACAGTATAGGATTAGACAAATAGTCAGCTTGTGGTATTATACTTATGGTATCTATGGGAAAATTTAGAATAAGCCAATTTTTCTACCTATTCTAATGATCTTTTTCTCATGTATTCCAAGGTACGAGAGTAAAGCGTTAGGCCCAATTGTGCACCATGACTGTTCAGGGTATAAAAGATACCCTACCAGTTTTGAAAATGTTTTTTCTTGATTTCTAACTTGGAGGATAGGAGCATCCTTAAGAATTGCCTGGAGAATTACTGGTCCTTAAAGAGGGAAACAAATAAAGATGTGGCATATTCCACACTTTAATTGTCTGAGACCACCCCTAGGTTGTTTACAAGGAAGTTATTTTAGCCCTCTTGCCCTGTTAGGGATTAATAATGGTACTGGACTTTTCTTTTGTGGATCAGAAGATTTTATTGTAAGCAGGGAAGGGAGATGTAAATTCTCTCAGTTCTGAGCATGAAAATCACAGGCTGAAATTTCCTGAGTATTTAGGAACAAGGCTCCCTCAACTCTTTTTGATCCTGGATAAGGGTTGCATCATATGTTCACATTATTGAAGGAGTTATGTGTATAAGAGCTAGGTTTGTGATCTGACAAGTGGGAAACCTTCCATTCATAGAAATATCCATCTAGAAATGGTTTGGGGATTTGCCATTGGGCATTTCCCAGTATTTTCACCTAGAACAGTGATGATTTGTCAACATAGTCATGTTTAGTGAATTAAAAAGAAAATATCAAGTCAAATTTGAAGTCCAAGATACTTCCCCTCATGCCATACAATTAATTGAAATCACCTTTTGGAAAGATGGAAGACCATCATGCCTTACCATATATTCTGCCATTTTGTTCTAATGTCCTCCAGGCGTTATCATCTGCCCCACCTCTTACACCCTCCAGATTTGATGTGCCTTAAAGATTTCTAAGTCTCTATCCACTCTGCAGCAGAATTTTCTTTTATGTGATGTTTCCCCAAATTAGAGTGTGATCTCCTTAAGAGCAGTAACTTTCATTTTTCTATATGTGTACCCAGTGATTAGCTCATGGTAAGCTTTCAAAAATTGTTTTTTCATTAATTTATTAAAAGCAAAATAAAATTACCATTACAATTAGCATCAATACATGTTGATATTGAGATTTGTTTACAATTGTAGCAAATACTTGACAAACATTAGCATTCAGGTTTACAAGGAGGAAAACCCCCAAATTCATTATTTAAATATAGTGTAGGCAGCTTACTTAACCTTTTGATAACATTCAGGATTTCCCTAGGCTTGTAAATGCACTCTTGTGTTCCTAAAGTGACATTGCCTACTTACAGTTATTAAATAAACTCCTTAATAAATTGCTTGTAGAAGCACCATTTTCTCATCTGTTCAGGAAGGGAGAAATAGGACTCAGATACATCTAGATATTGTAGAGATATCTTGTGCCCAGATGCATAAATTTTATAAAACACATGTGACCCTTTTGTAATAATTTGAATTTTTCCAAGTTCAATCCCAATTCTCTAATTACTCTGTTTAGCTGAACTCCAGTGTCCATTCTTTCCTGACTTCAGCTCATACTTGGGCTTAAAATTCACATTCTCCCATCCCCTTCCTCCCACACCACCACCTTTTTTAAGCTGAAAATCCAGAAACATGTTTCTGGTAACTGTCTTCAAGCTAATGTATTAACTATCAAGATGCATTTGTTCTTTCTGCCTTTGGAAAAGCAAAGTCTGAAGCCTATAGTTTAGAATCATAATTTACATCTGTTACACATTTAATTGTACTCTTATTTTTTGCTTTAGCTCTCAGGCTATTTGCAAAAACTAAATTAGCTTTTGATTTACTAGTGTGAACATATTTTACTTGCTTAGATAGTGACTAGCCAGAAGGAATTCTATGTCCCTTGACAAATTTTTCCTATTCTGTGAACCCTCAAGTCTAATGGAATACTCTAGATATCATTCCCAAGAATTTACTGTATAGCTTTATGATACTTTCTTTACTTAGAGTGCTTGCAACTCATATACACAGCATTAACATAAAACAATCTTACAAACACAAAATAGACTTTATTGCCATCAACTTAATAACCTTAGTCCAGCTGGGTAAATCTCCAAGTTATTGACATGGAGTAAAAAACTCTGTATCTTTATCTCCCAATTTTGATATTACATGCTGGAATGCCACCCAAAACCCCTTCCAAATTATTTCACAGCTGGAAAGGTAGAATATTATGATTTATCACACTATCTACAACTTAGATCAACTGTGCTACATAGATGATAATTATCCTGAACTGTTTAATTGTCCCATTTTAAAATTGTTTCATGATTTCTGCTTTCTTTTCCAAATCCATACAATTATCAACACATGTGAAGTTAAGCTTGAAAATAATTTGAAATCCCCCTCAACTACCTGAAGAATTTTCTTTTCAATTTCCTATTCTAAACAGTTTCTAACAGAGAGATGCTTTTCTATGAGTCTTATTTTTAAATCCAGTTTTCTAAATTTCCACTAGGTTGCAAGTGTCTTGCACTTTAAACTAACTCTGTAAGTTACTGTGTATTTGTTTCTCATGGAATGTTTGTAATGTTTATTTTTTTTTAGCATACCATTGTTAATTTCTCAATCTCAAACTCTTCTACTTTCAAAATATATTTCATGTTTCTTAATTTTGTTGTTAGTTTTCCTTTTCCTACTGTTTCTGTCTCTTTTCTATATAGAATCATTTCAGTATATTGGATTAATTAGCTCTTTTAAATTTTTTTTTAGGAGCTAAAATCAGTACAATTAGATCTAGGTGAAATTCCTTCAATTTGACAAACAATTGAATTAAACAAAATCATTCATTCAGATTGGTTCCTGTGGGCAAAAGAAATTTTTCCTGGGGAAAATAGTCCCTCTTTCAGTAGCAGTAGCTACTAGAAGGGAGGGTTTAAATTGAAGTAATTTCAGTAATAAATGAAGTCAGTGCAAGGGTTTCATAAGAGAGAATATAAAGGAATGAATTAAGTTGGTTGCAGATATTCAAATTTCTTCAGTTCCAATTTAATGATCTTTAATAAATTCAGAAATATTTCACTGTGAAATTTGGTATAAACTCAGTTTTGTTCCTATTATAATTTGTGTGATCACTCCCTATTCCCTGATTGGCTGGATCAGAGGAAAAGAAGATTGCTGCTCAAACTGGGAAAATTCTCATTTTCTTTCTAAACTAACTGCGTTTAAAAAAAAATCCATTCTCAATTAAGAGTTAATCATATATGTTTGAAAGAGAAAAAAAGTCCTAAACTCCTGTCAGTTTTATACAATAGGTAATCAACCTTTTCTGGGATCCATTCCAATTATAGTTTTGACAGACCCTTAGCACTAATTGTTTGTGGTCAACTTTTTTTTTTTTTTTTTTTGCTATAGAGATTTTACTTTTCTTTTTTTTTCCTCTCATTTCCTAACAGGGGGAAACCTTTCACTTTCTATTTTCATAACTAATTTAAAGAAACTCCTTAACGCTACCTAGAGGAAAGAGTTAACTTGATATTCATTCAACTGCTAGTTTCTAGTTACAAATCACTTTAAATACACTTTCTACTCTAAGAACATACAAGCTGAGAAAACACCCCTTTTACGCTGGAACTTAGTTCACACACAAGAAGCAACGTTGGGATAGATGTCTCTATAACAACAGACAGTATACATAACAACACAAAATAGATACTTTTGAGCTTACTGAGAATCAAAGACAAAGTAAACCAGAAGTAGATGTGACAAAAACAACCAGACACATACAAAAAGTTAACTCCAAGACCAGAAAGGAAAAAAAAAGGCTCTCAGAAAAAATTATCAGAAACCTCCCCCCACTACTTGGGACTTCTTAGGGAGAAACTTCTCCTATAGATGAGAGATATTAGAGAGAATTTTCCTGATAGCCATGGAATTATTAAAAAGAAACCCAACCAATACCTCCCTCTCACTCCCCTACCAATAGCTGGGAGATTATTAGAAAAAGTAGCAGCTACCAAGCCTCCCAAGATCACAATGAGTAGTTTGCATAAAGACAAGGAAAATTAAACACTCACCTGTTGGAATCCCTTTTAAAAGAATATGTTGGAAAAACCATACCTTTGCTTCTTCCCCTATTCATCCAATACAGG
Organism: Vombatus ursinus; assembly: GCF_900497805.2. Taxonomy (NCBI): domain Eukaryota; kingdom Metazoa; phylum Chordata; class Mammalia; order Diprotodontia; family Vombatidae; genus Vombatus; species Vombatus ursinus. Next base: position 658,091 of record NW_020955184.1, read on the forward strand.
TGCTCTAAGAGAGAAGTCAACTTTCACCTAATCCCTGTTTAGAGATTTTAAAAGGTCATTGTACCTAAGGAAGGCCAGGAGTCTGAAGGCAGACTTCCCTGTCAGACATACTGAAGTCAGAAAGCAGTACTTTTTCTGGGGCATAGCACCAAAATTACCAAAGAATTAATCTAGTAGTTTGCATTTTCCTGACTGAGCCAGGGAATTTTTTCTTACTGTGTACATAAAGGGAGAATCAAACCATGGACACAGAAACTGGTCCAACAGCCACATTCTTCCCCTCAGACTTACTAATTAAACAATCATTGGTAATTTTAGACAGAGCAATTTCAGTTGAGTGATGAGGTCAGAAGCCAGATTACAAAAGGCTGAGAAATAAAGGAGAGGAGAGGAAGTGGAGGTAATGAGTATTGATAACTTTTTCAAGGAACTTGGCTAAGAAAGGGAGGATAGATACAGGGTGATTGCTTGAGGGGACGGCAGGGTCTAGCGAGAGTTCTTTAAGGATGGTGGAGAGAAAAGGAAAAAAGAGAGCTCAGGGGGAATGGCTCCTATTTTCTCAGTAAATTAGGAATAATGGTCCTCAGCTAAAAAGATATGACAGAAAAAAAGGGTTTGGTGTAGGAGTTTTTTGAGAGAAGACAATATTTAAATCAGCCACTATGAGAAATGAGAAAGAGAATCAATTTGGGAAGAGTAAAAAGATTTCCTTGTGAACTGAGGGCCCTGATGAGGTTAGAAAACAAAATTTTTTGGACCCAGACAGCTTAGATAGGGGACTTACTTCAGCTCTATTCAGCAGTCTGTGTAGGAGCAGAGGAGGCAAATGGTGAGAGTAATGCAGGTTTGGGATTTGTCAAGACATGAAAAGAAATAAGGTGAAGGGCCAGGGAACTCAACAAAGAAATTATGTCATGCCTAAGGAAAACTTCTTGAGCACTCCACCAAGGTGAGAAAAGGACTTCCAGTAATGCCCAGGAGGTACAAATTACTCCTTTCCACATGGGCCTTCTAAGTTTGAACCTACTTTCCACTGGACTCTGAGTATTTGTGGAAAAGTATGTTGCAGACTTTAGGAGGGGCATGTTTTGTTTCATCTGTTTTTACTATACAACCTTAGCAAAGTTTAAAACCTATTTAAAGCTGAGTGACTAAAGAGATTCTCCATTGATAATATTGGAGAGAACAAAGCTGAGTGACTAAAGAGATTCTCCATTGATAATATTGGAGAGAACAGAACAGTGGAAGCTCAAGACGAGGGCCTGAAAAGGTAACTACTGATTTCTCATGGGTAACCCTAGAACCATGTGTGTGTGTGTGTGTGTGTGTGTGTGTGTGTGTGTGTGTGTGTGTGTAGGCAGTGAGCAGATAAGGGGTGAAATGAGACAGTGGAGGCCCCCTCTACAAGGCTGAGAGACCATTTGAGCTAACTTGGTGACCCTGGTCAAGTTACTTAACATCTGTTTGCCTTAGTTTCTTTAACTATAAAATGGGGATAATAATAACACCTATCTCCTAGGGTTGTAATGACAATAAAATAAGGTAATATTTCTAAATTGCCCAGCACAATCTCTGGCTAAATAAATGCTTATTTTCTTCCATTCTATGTTAATGCAGTTAACATTCCTTCTTAGGTCCAGAAATTTTATAGTCCCTTGTAAAAATCAGTCAAGCTTACTTGAAATGTGAAATTAAACTAGGAAATTTTGAATTCAGTTTTAATGGATTCAACATTTTGTATCTTTTAATGGCATTCTGTTATGTTTTCTTTCTCAATAGAGCTCTCACTTTTAAAAATAGGACAGTTACTATATAACACTGGCAAATTCATGTCTACACGTAGTATGATATTGGATGAGAACCTGTGTTAGATATCATGAGCTGGATCCTGGAGGCCAGTCCTTGCTCCTTGGACTATTGATTGACGTTGACCCAAGTGCAAAAACCCAGCTGCTGAGACACTGCTGTCTCTTCACTTAAAGTGAAAAAACAAATGTTGAGGTAGGCGAAGAACCCAGGCCTGTAGCCACAGGGTCACATGGAAGCCTTGGTGAAGAGGGCCCAAAGTCGCTCCCTATTGTCTCTTTCTGGATACCATCAGAAAAGCAGTTCTGAAGATCCACCAAGAGCACAGTTGAAGAGAAAGTGTTTAAGTGACCACTTCTTCATCACATAGTTAGTCAGCTGGAACTGGTTCCATAATGACTCTTCAAATCACTTCCATTATATGTTATCATGAATTTCCAGGAAAGAGACTCTCCAGCTTCTCCTAGGTGAAGAATTCGCATCATCCAAGCACGCTGACCTCTGCACACATACCAGTTTACCATTGCAAATGCAAGGTACACTTCATGTAGGCAATCTCTACCATTGCCTGGATATACATGTAACTACTTACTGTGGTTCGCTTGTAATCCTCGTCAGCCTAGTGACCAACTGACTTGGTCTAGTTTTCCAGTAATAAGCTGACATGAGGAGACTAGCAAAGCCAAGCTATTTTGGCCCTGGAGCAGGGCCAAGGAAGGGTAGATTCTGGAACTTGTAGCTAGCACAAGAAGTTCAGAGCAGAGAGGAGTCTACAGCTATTTCTCTAACCTTGAGCAGGACCACAGAGAGAGCCCACAGACCAAGACTGGGGCCTTCAAATGAATAATCAGGACAGGAAGTATGAACCAGGAGTGAGTTTGTAGTTTTATTACTCTGAACCTTCAGAGAATTCCAGTTAGCTGACAGGGGTTGGGGCCAATATTTGCCTATTAGAGCTCCAACCAGAGGCAAACCTGCAGTTTTGTTGCTCAGACAAAACTAGTCTAGTGTTGCTAGTTTGGGGAGCCTTTAAAGCTCAGATTGGGAGGGAATGATCAAGCCATTTAAGGTATGCTGAAAGTTTGCAGTTCCTTGGCCTGAGCCACTCTTGAGACCATTAAAGAAACCAGCACTTAATATGTAGAGATAGTAGTGTCAACGCAACATATCATACATATCAGGACTGAACAATGCCTCAACATTCCTCCCAGAAGTTCACAGAACTTGTTCCTGATATAAGTTCTAATTCAGGAAGCAAAGTTGGAAGAATGAGAAAAAAAAGACATTTATGAATTATAGAAGAGGAGAATACAATCATGAGCAAAGCCTCAAAGAAAAACATAGTTTGTCCATAAGGCCAATTCTTGGAACTGAATGGGAATAGAAATGGAATGGAATTAGAATAGAATTCTTGGAATAAATGAAGCAAGAATTTTTTTAAAATGGTATTATAAATGGGATAAATGTAGAGGAAAAAACTGGAGAACTCTAGAGAAAAAAACATGTAATAAGAATTAATAGCTTAATATAAGAGGTATAAAACCTTATCTAATTAATAGATTCCTTGAAAATTAGAATTGTCCAAAAAGAAGTTAATTACTATAGGAGACAATAAGAAACACTAAAACAAAAGACTGAAAAAATGGAAGAAAATATAAGATAACTCATATCAGAAATATCTGGCCTGAAAAACAGGTCAAGGAGAAAAAAATAATTCAAAGAATCATTGGACTATCTGAAAGTGATGATGAAAAAAAGAGCTCGGTTGCCACATTTAATAAAATTATGAATGAAAACTTCCTTGACCTATCCTAACTAAAGGGCAAAGTAAAAATAGATTTTAAATAAATTTTAAAAATTACCTACTGAAAGAATTCCTCAAATGAAAACTCCCAGGGATTCCATAGCCCAAAGCCAGAGCTATAATCAATGGAAAAATAATGCAAGCATCTAGAAATAAAGAGTTCAAGTACTGAGGAGCCAGTCAAGATCAAATGAGATTTGGTGGCAACCATAATAAAGGAAAAGAGAGGATGGAATAAGATATTCCAAAAGTCAAATTATAGGCTTATTACCAAGAACAACTTACCCATAAGAAAGCAGAGAATAGATTTTTAATGAAATAGAATACTTCTAAGCATTCATGATGAAAAGACCAAGGCTGAGTAGAAACTTTGAAATGTAAATGCAGGCATCAAAAGAGAGATAAAAAGGTAAATATGTTTGAGCCTCTGGAAGGGACAATCCGAGGATTAAATATTTACATTCTAAGAGCAAAAGAAGAAACTAGTGTTCCCTCAGAACCTTAATGTCATCAAAGGTCATAGAAGGAGTTAAATAAAACAGAAATCTTGGACTTTTTTTCATTATGTTTTGATGACCTTAAAAGAATGAAGAAAAGGGAGGGGGGAAAGGAATATGCCAGGGGGAAAAGAGCAGAAAAGGGAGAGACCTTATGATTTCACATAATTGGGGTGTGGAAGTAGAAGACTATATAAACAAAGAGAAAGGCAGGGAGGAAGTATCACTTGAACCTCACTTTCATCTGGACCAACAAATGAACGGCAGAACACACATGCACACACACACACACACACACACACCTGTGCATATGCGTAAAGAATTTGGTATAACAATACATTTAACACAACAGGAAAACAGAATGGAACTGGGAGATGAAAGAGGGGGAACAAGAGGATTGGTAGATTCAGGAAAGATTCAGTAATAAGCAAAACAAACTCTCCAATTTCAAGAGGTGGATTGTGAAGAGGGGTTTAAAAGAAAAGAAACGGCAAGAATATTTTATTGGAGTCAGGATGAAGGGGGAAAAGGGAGATGGTGGAGTAGAGGCAGATTAAGCACATATCATTAGTGCTGAAAAAACTCCTCTCCTTTGTAAAGAGAGGAGGGAAATGGGGTAAAAAGAGGAAAATAATTAAGTTGATACAATTAGTATCAATACTCACAAATTATTAAGAAAATGGAAAATGGTACCCCACCAAACTTCTCTTATGAGACTAAATATAGTCCTAAATATAGTCCAGGGAAAGATATAGCAAATAAAGAGAACAATAGATCAATGTAATTAGTTAATATCAATTAAAAAATTTAAATAAAATCCTGTCACAGACTACAGCAATTAATCAAAGAAATAATTGTCTTCACACTGGATTTATACCATGCATGCAGAAATGGTTCAACATTAGGAAAGCAATCAAAATACTTAGCCCAATTTAAAAGAAAAACATCTAAAACTACATGATTATCACAATAGTTACAGTAAAAGCTTCAGAAAAAGACAATGTTCCTTTATTCTGAAAAAAAAAAAAAAAAGCCCACACAGCAAGAGAGGGATTTTTAAGATCGTAAAAATATCTATCTAAAACCAAGCAAGCATAATATGCAATGGTGATACACTAGAAACCTTCTTGGTGAACATAGAAATAATGCAAGGATACTCATTCTTCCTGATATTATTTGATAAATTTTCTAGAAATGCTAGTAATAGCAATGATTCAAGAGAAAGAAATTAAATATTTAAAGGCAAATAAGAAGGAGCTAAAACTATTTTTAGTTGTTATTGACATGATGATCTACCTAGAAAATCCTAGGAAGTTAGGAAAGATAGTAATTGGGATGATAAATAGCTTCATCAAAGTTGAGGACTATAAAATAAAGGCACAAAATCAATACCATTTCTGTATAATAACAATGAGACCCAAGAGGTAATAATAGAAAGGGAAATCCCATTAAAATAACTACAAAATGAATGGAATATTTGGGGATCAACCAGAAGCACATAAAATACTTGTATAGATTCAAATACAAAGTGTTTCTTAAAGAAATAAAGAACACCTCAAAGAGTTGGAGGAATATTCATTGCTTATTCCTTGGTTGTGTCAATATAATAACAACATTATCAAAGTTAACTTACAGTTTTATTGCCATACCAATCAAACTGTCAAAAGAATACTTTACATAGTTAGATAAAATAATAAAAAAATTCATCTGGAGCAACAAATGTAAATAATTTTAAAAGGTAGGAATGAAAGGGAAATAACATGTCCACACCTCAAACAATATTATAATGCAGTCATCAAATCCATTTGGTATTGGCTTAAAATAAAGAACTGGATTAATGGAACAGGATAGACAAGGGAGAATCATAAGTAATGGAGTTCAATAAACTAAAAATGTAAAATAATTCCCTACCTGATAAGAACTGAGAAAAGTAGAAAGCAATCTGCCAGAAATTAGTCTTAAACTAACATCTTACACCATATTCCACAATAAATACAATATGAATATATGACCTTAATATTAAAGATTATATCATAAAACATTAGAAGAGAAACAAATCACGTAACTCTTACAGCTATTGGTCAAAGACATATTCTTAACCAAAACAAGGGATAAAACCAATTACAAAAGATAAAATAGATAACTTTGATTACATGAAATTAAAAAGCTTCTAGAAAAACGAAATTAATGGATTTCACATAAAGGATGCAGTAGAATGGGGGAAAACTCTTTGTATCAAAATTCTCAGATGAGGGTTTAGTATCCAAGATACACAGACAACTAAGAGATCATTAATTAGACCAAAATTCATTTCCCAATGTATAAGTGGCCAAAGGATATGAAAAGAGTTCTCAAAAGAAGTATTGCAAACTATTAACAACCATGTGAAATATGCTTCAAATAACTAACAATAAGAGAAATGCAAATAAAAACAAATTTGAGGTCTCACCTCACATTCTACAAATTAGCAAAGATGATAAAAGATGGAAATAGTCAATAATTAATTACAACCATTTTGGAAAGTGATTTGGAATTATGTGAATAAAGTGGATAAAATGTCTACATCCTTTGACCCAGAGATTTCACTATTAGACATATACACAAGGAGATCATTGTTAAAAAGGAAGTTCCTATATACACCAAAATATTTATAATAGCATTTTTAGTCATAGCAAAGAATTGGAAACAAAGTAGATATCCAAAGTAGGCTGAGGAATGGCTAAACATGTTGTGGTGCATAAATGCAAGACATAAATGTAATGGAATATTACTGTGCTATAAGAAGTGATGAACATGATAAATACAGAAAAGCATATCTTACTTGAACTTACATGAACTGATTCAGAGTGAAGTAATAAGAACCAAGAAGACAATAAACAGAATGACTACAACAATGAAATGGGGGAAAAAGAAACAATTACAAAACAATTGAACGTGAATGTGGCAAAATTACAAAAAGCAAACACATTCCCAAAGAAGACCCTTTACCCTACTCCTTTGCAAAGGTGGAAGGTCCACAAGGGTGAGACAATGTATATATCTTTATACATTTTTAGTGTGTTGATTGGTTTTGCTGATTTTTTTCTCTTCCTCTTCTTTAAAACATATTCTTTGTCATATGAGAAGGTTCTCTGGGAGCATCCTCCCAGATAAACAGGGATACAATGGGAAATTTAGTCAACGTAAAAACAAAAGATATCAATAAAATTCAACTTTAAGAAAGTCAATGCAAACAAATTACAAAGGTTTGCTGGTACTTATATTCTTTAAGTATGCAGGATAAGTTGGCATTTCTTTTCTTTTCACACATGGGGGTGCAAGTTCCGTACTTCTTAATGATATCTGTTGCTTTCTTGGGTCAATACAATGTGATTTTTTCCCTAGATCTAGTTTCCACTGTTGATCCATAGACTCAAAGTCATAATGCAATTTCTTCATGGCAGTAGAGCAATATGATCTGATACTACTACTTTCTGGTACCACACATGGGATTAATCACAATCTGGTGAAGCATTCCATCGACAGTTTTAACTTCTGCCATTATATCAATAGTGAGGTACCTTCTGACATCCAGAACTTGAGTCCTTCAGTACCGCTTCTTTCCTTCTTAGCTTTTATTACATGCCTCTTTTTAATCAAGTGTCCCCACTGCAAGTCATCCACAGACAACTGAGGCAAGGAAGGTGGGTCTACATATTCAGTCGACATATTGTGTGATGGAAACCTCAAGCTATAGGTCCCTTTGAGTGTAGCCCAGCTCCACGGATATTACATATAACTTTTACACTTGAATTCAATATCACTACAGCCTTTAGGACAGGATATCTGCATCTGCATCAGTTTTCTCTGACCTGTATTGTATACTTTACATGATAATACCTTTCGAGCACTTCAGCACACACCTTTTCAAGGGACTGCTTCATGTTTGACAAATTCAACAAGGCCAATAATACTAACTTAAGCAAAAAACAAACAGTTCAAGATTATGCCACAGTGGTTGGTCGGTTGGTTGTTGTCTTCTATTTTTAAAAAAGGACCAAAATGACATCACTATATTGGGGTCAAGGTACAGTGTATCCAACAGTGGCTGATCAGATCAATCTGAGCTTGGAAGTCTCTACCACAGGTCAGGTACAAAGAGTCCATATGAACATTTGGAGTGGAGATGTCTCTAAATTTGTGCATCTCTCGTTTCTTTTGCGCTACTGCAATTCTGTTTTGCTCATAGAGCGCAGTGCCTTCTTTGATGTGTGTGATTTGATGATGTTCCTGTGCTAGTGTCTCCTGTCTCACAACTGATTCCAAAGTTCTTCAAACAAGATCTTCCGAGTGTCTTTGTATTCTTTTTTCTGAACTCCATGTAAGTGCTTGCCTAGTCTTTTAGGCAAACATACATTTGGCATTTGAACAACACAGCCAGCACACCACACTAATTAAGGTTCTATACAATAAATATATAGTACGTAAAAAATAAGAGAATATTCAAAGCAACAGTAATAAAAGAGGCATTAACTCAAAATTATGCAACAAAAATGAATTTTCAGGTACCAGCATATTTCAAACAATCATGCAAACATCATGCAGTTTATGATGTCGTAGACCACTAACTAAATCAATAATAAGCATTTTGCATAAAAATATGTTCATATTAGTAATAAGTAGACTATGGGAGAAAGATTGTGTAATTGGGGATTAGAGACAGCTCCCAAATAAAATGAAAAGGAAATTGAGAATAAATAAGACTTTCCTGAATAAACTATTCCTGGAATAAACTTTCCAAAATTTTGTAGTAGGTAACTAGAAAATGTAATAAAAAAATCTATGCATCTAAAAAATGAAAATCAAGTTAAAGTGAAAAAAGCAATCAACGGTCTGTGGAGAAAAATATACTCATAACGGAGAAAAAGCAGCCTAAAATGCTGTTTCTGAAAATGGGACATTAAAAACTCCCCTTTGGTGGCAAAATTTTTTTTGAAAGGAAAAAAAAGATTTATGAAAAAATAAGATTTATATTCCAATAGGTGAAAGAGCAAGGGATCGACAAAGAAAAGAAAAACATACTTTCAAAAGACAATTCCTAAAAACAGAGCTTCAAAAGTGTTTGTGATTTTTAATGTGAGAGAAGGAACAAAGGGGTTGAAGAGAAACTGTGGGAATAGGGGTGTGTCAGGGTAGATCAAGTAAAACTAATTGCAGAGATTTGCTCATTTAAAAAAAGAAGGTAGAACAAAAATATCCTAACGTAATAAAGACAAAATGTGATTTTCAATGGGAATCACTACACTACCATTGCTACTTCCTTATTCCTCATGCTTAGGCAAGATGTTATCTCAGTTTACGTTACTAACATTAATAAGAATTAATGGCTACTACTTTATTTTACAGGAATAGGGACAAGGATAATTGTTGTTTTTTCAGTCATTCAAGTCATGTATAACCCTTGCAACCCCATGGACCATAGCACATCAAGCCCTTCTATCCTCCAGTATCTCAAAGTCTGTCCAAATTCATGTTTGTTGTTGCCATGACGCTATCTGTCCATTTCATCTTCTGCCATCCTCTTTTCCTTTTGCCTTCAATCTTGGTGACCAAAGTATTTAAGCTTCAGCTTCAGTATTTGACCTTCCGGTGAATAGTCTGAATTAATTTCTTTGAGTATTGACTAATTTGATCTCCTTGCTGTCCAAGGGACTCTCAAAAGTATTCTCCAATACAATTCAAAAGCATTGATTCTGTGGTGCTCAGCTTTTCTTCTGGTCCAACTCTCACAGCCATACATTACTACTGGAAAAAACCATAGCTTTGACTATATGGACCTTTGTCAGCAAGATGATGTCTCTTCTTTCTAGGATGCTGTCCAGATTTGCTACAGCTTTCTTTCCAAGGAGCAAGTGTCGTTTAATTTCAAGGCTGCAGTCACTTTACACAGTGATCTTTGAGGCCAAGAATATAAAATCTGACACTGCTTCCATTTCTTTTCCCTCAATTTGCCAGGAAGTGATGAGACCAGTTGCCAAGAGATTGGGCCTGTGATTTTGCTTGGTATAGTCCCAAATGAGGAAACTCCCTCTACTAAAACAGGTTGGCTCCTTCTCTTCAACTTACAATGTTCAAGTTGTCTAGAACATTGAGAAGTTAAATGACTTTCCCAGAGCCACACAGTCAGTATGGGTCTGAGGTAGGATTTGAATTGAGGTTTTCTTGGACCTAAGGTCATACTACCTTTTCTTCACAGAAAGAGGAAATAATGATAACTATGGACAAACAGTAAGATTCAATTCATGTATGTATGGCACCAACAAAAGCACTATTGAGTGTAGCAGAAACCAACTTGTCTTGTTTTAGGCTCATTCTCACAGGGCGAAGGCAAGGCAAGAATTCTGGAGGAGTAGAAGGAGGCCTTTAATAGAAGTTGCCACTGGAGGAGGTAGGGCCAAGATGGTGGAGCATCAGGAAGTAATAAACTTTAACTTTTCCCTAAATCCCCTCCAAATAGATCCTGAAAATGTACTAAACCAAATCCTGATGGGGAAATGAAAGAAAAAGTCACAAGGATTCATTTGTTAAGACCAGGATGTCACTGGAAAACAGAAAAGTATGTGAATGCTAAGGATGGGATCTGGTCAGGAGCATGACAGGTACAGAGCACTCCAGCCCTGGGGGAGAGGTTGTACACTGGGGCAAAAAGAGGTTTTAGATCCATAATGGGGTACTTTGGAAGTACTGCAAACTTTTTGTCTTTGAGATCCTGGAAAAACATAATACTTAATGCCCCAAGAAAGCAGTAGCAGGGCCAGCCCAGACCCTTCTTCCTGAAATATACAATATCCTCTCCTAACATCCAGGCTGAAATGAGGAAGTAGCTTGGAAAAATGAGCCAAAAAAAAAAAAAGAATCCTACCATTAAAAGCTATTATAGGAGAAGCGAGGTGGCACAGTGGATAGAGCACTGACCCTGAAGTCAGGAGGACCTGAGTTCAAATCCAGCCTCAGACCAAACACTTGACACGTACTAGCTGTGTGACCCTGGGCAAGTCACTTAACCCCCATTGCCTTAAAAAAAAAAAAAGCTATTATAGAGACAGGGATACTCAAGACATAAACCCAGAAGAAGAGACTAATCCCAAGTCTCTACAAGCAAGGCCTCAAAAAAAAAAAAAAACCCAAATAAACCAAACACAACATGGGCACAAAGTCAAATAGAATTCCTGGAAGAGATAAATCAAGAGTTACTTAAAAAATTAAAAAAAATTTTTTTTATCAATGAAATAAGAATGCTAGAGGAAAAAAATGTGAGAACTATGGAAGAAAGAATTGGAAAGAGAATTATCAACTTAAGTGGGATAAAATGTTAAGAGGTACACAGGAAACAAACTCTCTAAAAATAATAGTGAACCAAATAGAAGCCAATGATTCCATGAGACAGCAAGAAATATGAAAACAAAGGAAAAAGACTGAAACAATAGAAGGAACTGTAAATTATCTCATAGCAAAAACAATTGGCCTTGAAAAGAGATCAAGGATGTACACACTCAGTCACAGCAACAGCAACTATAGTAGCAGCAGCTTTGAGAGCTCTCAGCCCAGAGATGATAAGGGAGTTGGACAACTGGTCAGAAAAAGATTACACTGGGCACATCTGGCACTGATTCACAACTCTATTACCCATATTCACTTCTGGGTTGCAGCGCCTGGACAGAGAGCAGTGCTGGTAGTTGGTCACAAGGGAGCAGGGACCCTTTTTGGGTAAAGATCAGAGAGCAGGTAATTAGGGGAGTGACCATACCTCTCCCAGGATCACATCACCTTGGAAACACCAAAAAATTGCAGATCCCCAGAACTAGATCTGAAAAAAAAGCAGCACACACACACACACACACACACACACACACACACAAAAGCCTGAAACTTGAGACAATGCCTCCTTATCTCCAGATGAGCAGAACCCAACTTTAACATGAAGTTCAGAGTCAAGAAATTGGCCAGGAAAATGAGCAAACAATGACAACAAAAAGAACTTGACCATTAAAAGCTACTATGATGGCAGGGAAGACTAAGGCACAAACTCAGAAGAAGACAAAAATGTAAAAACAGCTACAAGCAAAGCCTCAAAGAAAAATGCTAATTTGACACAAGTCCAATAATAATTCTTAGAAGTGTTAAAGAAAGAGATGCATGGTAAGGAAAAAATTGAGAAAAGAAATGAGAGCAATGCAAGAGAATTGAAGTTTGGTAAAAGAGGCACAAAAATATTGAAGAAAATAATACATTAAAAATCAGAATTGGCCAAATGGAAAAAGAACTATAAAGTCTTATTGAAGAAAATAATTCCTTAAAAATTAGCACTGGACAAGTGGAAGCTAATGACTCCATGAGACATCAAAAAATAATTAAAAAGTCAAAAGAATAAAAAAATGGAAGAAAGTGTGAAATATCCAATCAGAAAAAAACAAACAACTAGGCTGGAAAATAGATTGAGAAGAGATAACTTAAGAATTATTGGACTACTTGAAAGCCATGATCAAAGAAAGAGCCTAGACATCATATTTCAAGAAATTATCAAGGAAAATTACCTTGATGTCTTAGATCTGGGGGTAAAATAGAAATTGAAAGAATCCCTCCCCCATGCTGTCCTCCAGTTTTGTCACCTCTCTAGAAGTTCAGAAGACTTCTAAATTTCTCCAGCTGTATACATTGTTTCCTCTTCAACCCAGAGGAGAGTAAGTTTCCAACATTACCATCCCCACCTGTGTTCTCTGTATTAGTCCTTCCTTTCACACCCCATTTTAATGAGATGATTGCTCCTTTTTATCTTTTTTCTACCCAATTTTGTTTTATTTTATTTTTAGCAAGATAGAACTCTTATCAAGTTTTAATCCCAAGTTGTGGGTAATGTTGCCGTAGGCCTCCTTACTGTTATTTTCTGAATTCTGTCAAGGGGCTCAACCTCAGGCCCTCCTCTCCTCCTCTAGCCACAATGGCCCAAAAATGTCTCTGCTTCTTGCGGTACCACACTTGCCAGGCCTGTGTTCACTCCTTCTCACCCACAGCCACAGCCCAGGATCACTTCTGGTCAGCACAGTTAGGCCTGGCCTTCAGAAACAGCAGGAGGTCCTCCAATCCTCCTTAGATTTTTGTGAGGTGAAAGTTTGTGAGGTAAAATTTCTTGAGGCCTGGTCTGCTTCCTGACAGTTGCTCGAGGGCCTACTGTTTGTCAGTTCAGTAGAGTCAACCTGGAAGAGTCTAAACTTCATTCAGGCCAAACCTCAGCCCCTGGAGGTCTTGTTGAGGTCCTCTAAAGTTGTCTTAGGAGGATAACTGCCTTTATTTTTGCTGCTCTATGTTCATTTTGTGGTAATTTTCTGTCTGTTTATGGAGGAAATCAGAAGAGCCTAGAAATTTCTGACCTATTCCCCCATCTTCCCAGAGTGTCCTACTCAATCCACTGATTACCTCCTGAAACAGATCCCAAAATAAAAATTCCCAGGAATATTATAGATAAATTCCAGAGTTCTTTGGTCAGGGAGAAAATACTTTAGGCAGTTAGAAAGAAACAATTCAAATTTCCTGGAGCGACTGTCAGGATCACACAAAATTTAGTAGCTTCCACATTAAAGAAATGGAGGGCTTGGAATATGATATTCCAGAAGGCAAAGGAACTAGGATTACAACCAAGAATATCCTACCCAGTAAAACTGAGTATAATCCTTCAGGGGAAAAATGAATATTTAACAAAATAGGGGACTTTCAAGGATTCCTGATGAAAAGACTAGAGCTCAGTAGAAATTAGACATTCAAACAGAAGACTCTAAATCTTCTGCAATCTGGCATCCAATATGATCACTCAAAACTAAAAATGCTCTCTCCAAAGTTACCAAGTTTCTATTTATTGACATATTTGATGGCCTCTTCTCAACGCTTCTTCTTTTTGACCTTGCAGCATGTGACACCGTTGACCACCCTCTCTTCCTGGATTCTCTCTTCTCTCTGGGTTTTTCTGACAATGCTCTCTTCTAATTCTCTTCCTACCTGTCTAGTTATTCTCCATCCTTTGCTGGATCCTCATCCATGTCATGCCTCCTAACTATGTACTCCCAAGATTCTCTCCTGGGGCCCTCTTCTTTTCTCTCTATATGCTCTTTCAAGGACCACATCAATTCCCATGAAGTTAATTATCATCTCTATGCAAATTACTCTAATATCTAATGTAAATAAGATAATATTTGTAAAGCACAGTGCTTGGCACATAATAGACACCTAATGTTTATCCCTTTACTCTTCCCCTTCTCTCTATATATTCAATGGTTTTCTTTTTCCTGAGTTCCATCCTTTCATTACCAAATGCCTAATTTACATTTCAAAATGGATAACATGTATGCACTACAAACTCAAAATGTCCAAAACAGATCTCATTTTTCTCCTAAAACTTACCTTCCTCATTAATCTTTATAAAGAGGTATTATCTTAAATTCAGTGTCATCCTCAGCTCGTCACTCAGACTCACCCCACACATACAATCAATTGGCAAAGCTTGTCACTTCTATATCCACAAGGTAGATAATTTCTATATCCACATACATCCCATTTTTACTAGTCTCATAGCCATTAACTTTGTCCAGTCTTGTATCACCTCCTATCTGGACTATTACAATAATCTGTATTTGATATCCCTACTAAATCTGTATCACTGCTAAAGTTTCTCTTCACTTCAATTTATTCTCCTCACAACTGACAAAGAGATTTTCTGAAAGTGCAGATTTCACATACCACTTGCCTACTGAAAAAAAACAAACAACTTCAGTGGTTCCCTATTGCCTCTGGAATAAAGTATAAATTCTTCTGTCTAGAATTTACAAACCTAAGCCTTTCTGCCTTTTCCCCTCTTCTTACCGTAACTTTATGGTTCAGTCATTCTAGTCTACCTGTTATTTCTCATGCACATTTCTCCATCTTTCATCTCCATGCCTTCATACTGTTCCCTGCTCTTTTCCCCTCCCCATCCTTGCAATGCCCTCCTATATCTCTTCTGTCTCATGGAGTTCCTGATTTCCTTCTAAACTTCTAAACTCAACTAAAGAGCCACCTTCTACTACTCATAGTTTCTTACAGCACAGTAATATTCAATCCTTAGCACAGTGTCTGGCATACAGAGTAAGTACTTAATAAATGTTGATTGATTGATATTCTGTTATATTAATATGTCACAACTTGTTTAATCTTTCCCCAATTGAAGGGCATCTACTTTGTTTTCAGTTCTTTATAAGTGTTGGCATTATACATTTCTGTTAGTCGCTTATTTGTCTTGTATATCAAAGATATCAGATAGAAAATTTTTCTCCCCCAAGTAATCTCATCCTGCTTTATTCTAGTTACATTAATTTTTGTTCATGCAAAAGCTTTTTGGGGCAGCTAGATGGCATGGTGGATAGAGCACTGGCCCTGGAGTCAGGAAGACCTGAGTTCAAATTTGACCTCAGACATACAACACTCACTAGCTGTGTGACTCTGGGCAAGTCACTTAACCCCAATTGCCTCACCAAAAAAAAAAGTTTTTCAATTTCATGTAATAAAAATGATCTATTTTATCTTTTTTGATCATCTCTGTCTTTTGTTTAAGAATTCATCCCAATGAGCAGAACCAGGAAAACATTGTACACAGTAACAGCCACACTGTGCAATGATTGACTTTCATAGACTTGGCTCTTGTCAGCAGTGCAAGGATCTAAGACAACTCCAAAAGACTCACAATGGAAAATGCTATCCACATCCAGAGAAAGAGCTACAGAGTCTGAATGCAGATGGAAGCATACTATCTGCTCTCCTTTTCCTTTTTTGTTTTGTTTTATTGCTTCATTCTCATGGTTCCTCCCATTAGTTCTAATTGTTCTTTATATCATGACTAATGGGAAAATACGCTTAATATGAATGTATAGTAGAGCCTATATCAGATTGCGTGCTGTCTTGGGGTGGAAGGAGAGGGAGGGGGAGAAAATTTAAAACTCAAAATCTCATGGAAGTGAATGTTGAAAACTAAAAATAAATAAATTAATTGAAAAAAAAAAAGAATTCATCCCATAGGTATAGTTGTGAAAGGTTCCTGTTCTGGTTTCCTAATTTTTTTTAATGGCCTAACATTTAATATTCAGATCACATATGATTTTTTAAAAAACAAGTATTATGTAACATGTGAGAATTGTGTTGAAGTTTGAACTGATAAAAGCTCTGAAACAAAATTCAGGTATATGAGCAGTGAAGACTTCAGAACGTGTCCCCTTATTCAATTTGGACATATTCCATGTTTCACAATTATTTTTATCAAGAAATATGAATGAAGAGCTAAATATTTTTTAAAACTGTTGAAAGAGAAATTACTTTTTATTTAAAAAAAGACCTTTAAAAGGAAGGTTCTGTGCAAAAGCATGTGATGATATGAATGCAACAAAATAGGGTACTTCTACATTATTATGAAACATGATGGCTTTCTTGCTCCAAAGAGCTTTGAGGGGTATTTGAGCAAAGTGTTGCTCTGGGGCTGTGTCCCTCCAACTTTATACATATCTGGGTAGGATCATCAAAGGATGATTATTTTTCCTTCTCAGGGGTGTACTTTGTAGTACCACCTTACTAAAGTTATAACTCATCCCAACTAGTGTGCTTCAGTCACTGGACTGTTATTTATTTATTTATTTATTCATTTTTTTTTCAAAAGCATTTGCTTTAATGGTATAGCAAGAGGAGTAGTTTCCTCCCTCCCTTACATATAAACCTCAGGTGCACATTCCCACAAATATATAGCATGTCTATAGGAAACATGCACAGATTTAAAGTACAATGGTAGCGAGGCACATATGTAAGGAATACATGATGCCAAAGCAACTGAAAAGTTGTAATTATAGGGCTTTGATGTCCTGATAGGCTTTCTTTTTTAATACTCACTGAGTTCATTCTAGGCTGTTAACTACCCTTCTAAGTTGGGCTTGTCACCTCCTAGGAAGGAGGTGGTAGATCAGAAGTTATGTTCTCTTTTGGTCAGGGTTGGGTTGCACTCAGTGAGAGAAGTCATTCTAATTTATGGTAATCATCTAGTACATCTCCCAAATCATCTCTGTAGGCTAGGCCATAATCAGGCAATGGTCACCAGTGGTCAGTAATCACCAAATAGCTCCAGAATTCAGAATTTTTTCAAACCATATAGCTTCTTAAGTAGGTTTATGCAAATGTTTAGATAGGGGAAAAGGTAATAGGGCAATCTGTGCTCTGAGGGACAAGTTCATTGTCATAGCTGGCCTTTTCATATTCTAATTAAATTCAAAACTTCACTTCCTTTTCTATGTGTGTTGTTGTTGTTCAGTCCTGCAGTCATGTCCCACTCTTCATGACCCCATGGACCATAGCATGTGAGCCCCTTCTATCCTCCACTATCTCCTGAAGTCTGTCCAAGTTCATATTTGCTGTTTCCATGACACTATCTATCCATCTCATCCTCTGCCACCCACTTTTCCTTTTGCCTTCAATCTTTACCAATACCAGGTTTTTTTTTTCCAGTGAGTCCTGTCTTCTTATTCTGTGGTCAAAGTAATCAAGCTTCAGCTTCAGTGTTTGACCTTCCGGTGAATAGTCTGAATTAATTTCTTTAAATATTGACTGATTTAATCTCCTTGCTGTCCAAAGGACTCTCAGAAAGTCTTCTGCAGCAGCACAATTCAAAAGCATTGATTCTGTGGTGCTCAGCTTTCATTATAGTCCAACTCTTAGAGTCACACATTACTACCGGAAAAAACCAAAGCTTTGACTACATGGACCTTTGTCAGCAAGGTAATGTCTCTGCTTTTTAGGATGCTGTCCAGATTTGCCATAGCTTTCCTTCCAAGGACTAAGCATCTTATAATTTCATGGCTGCAGTCATTGTCTGCAGCAGTCTTTGAGCCTAAGAACGTAAAATTTGACACTGTTTCCATTTCTTCTCCCTCAGTTTGCCAGGAAGTGATGAAACCAGTTGCCAGGATCTTAGTTTTTCTTTTTTTTATGTTAAGTTTCAAGCCAGTGTTTACACTCTCTTTTTGATCCAATTTCTATGAAAGGAGCCCACTTTCTACTAGGTACAATACAGTCTAAGTGGGACATACCTTTATATCTTACTGTCTCTGTAACTTTCCCCCTGCATGTTCGCTGAAGTCCGAAAGGAAAACACCCTTACAAAGAAACTGCTATTTTTGAAAAATAAAATTTAAGCAAATGTCCTCAAACTTGCATATTTTAGTTGATATTTTTTGAAAAATTCAGTATTCTAAGTAACTCAGTGAAAGGACCTCAAATGTATAGGTTGATTCAGAAAGACAAAATGACTGTATTTGTGAAAAAAGTGAAAACTATGGATAATAAATTTATCTATGTGAGTATTACAGATAATTTATAAAATAACATTTTTATATTTCTCAATTTAACAAATATCTACTCTTGCAAAGGAAAGAAAAAAGTCTTATTAATCATTTGAATGGTGTAAAGAAGCATTTCTAGTTTTGTTTTAAATATTTAAATATTTCAAAATATGAATGAGCAAATAATCCATTTGTATTGGAAAATATGACACATTTGGTCTTACTCTATCTGAATGAGAATGATTAATAACACTTGTATGCTGAAATAAACTTGAACCTGAAAATCTTTTAAAATTTTGGATATATCAACTATTCTGAAGAGCAATTTGGAGCTATGTTCACAGGGCTATAAAATTGCATACCCTTTGATCCAGCAATACCAGGACTAGGTCTGTATCCCAAAGAGATAGGGAAAAAAAGGAAAAGGACATATTTGTACAAAAATAGTTATAGCAGCTCCTTTTGTAGTGGTAAAGATTTGGAAATTGAGGGAATGCCCATCAATTGGCATATGAATGGCATGGAATACTATTGTGCTATAAGAAACAAGAGTCAGGTAGACTTCAGAAAAACCTGGAAAACTTACATGAACTGATGTAAAGTGAAGAGAACAGAACCAGGAGAACATTGTTAATAGTTACAGCAATATTGTACAATGATCAACTATAAATGACTTAGCTATTCTCAGCAATACAATGACCCAAGACAATTCTAAAGGACTCATGATGAAAAATGCTATCCATAGTCAGAGAAAGAATTGATGGGGGCTGAATGCAGATCGAAACGTACTATTTTTTACCTTATTTTTTTCACTTTTTTTTCTTTTGGTCTTTTTCTGCTTTTACAACGACTAATATAGAAATATGTTTTACATGATTGCACATATATAACCTATATCAAACTGATTACTGTCCTAGGGAAGGGAGAGGGGAGAGAGGGAGGAAATGTGGAACTTAAAATTTAAAAAAAATGAATGTTAAAATTGTCTTTACATGTAATCGGGGAAAATAAAATACTATATTAAAATTAAAAATGAAAATAAAAAACAAAATTTTGGATCCAGGTAAGACTTTACTGATTTATCACATAAAGCAATATAAATTTTATTATCATTCATACCATCTTATTTGTGTGAAATAAGATTTTCTGATATAGTTGTTATAAAGTCAAAATCTCTATTAACCATTGAAAAGGAATTATAAGTTATCAGTTAGTAAACAAGAACTTATTAAGCATTTAGTAGGTGCCTGGCATTGAGCTAAGTGCTAGGAAGCAATATAAATGAAACAGTCTGAGAAACTTTGAGCTGACAAACCTATCAATTACATCAGTATTATTATGGTTATTTTAGAAATTATAAATATAAAAATTATAAATATTTTTATCAGTCAATAGCTATATGCTGTATTTTTACTGTTTGTTTAAAATTTGGCTTTGTTATAAAATGGTAATAAATTTGAATTTTATTTGAATAAAATACAACCTATACATTTTTTGTAGGTTGTTTTACCAAAAGTGCTTGGGACGTGATTTTTTTTTCAATAAAAAGTTGCAAGGGTGGGAAGGGGAGGCTGAAATAGCCTAACAAGTCTTTCTGTCCCTATCCTCTCCCTACTCCAATATATGCTGACTATATCTACCACAGTAATCTTATGTATAGATATATGGCACTCATGTAAATCCTCAGCTCCAAAATCTTCAGTGGCTCCCTATTCCTTCCTGAATTGGTATGTAAGACCTTCTACAATCTAATGTCACTTTACTTTTCCAATAAGTAGCTCTTATTACTCCACTCAATGTACTCTTCAATACTGTCCTCTAGCTCAACTGGATTCTTCTCTGCCTCCAAATAGACAGGACACAATCATACCTCTTTACCTTTTTTCTCTATGTCTGGAATATACTTGTTACTCCTCTCTTCCTGATGAATTCCTACCTATCTTTCAAAGCCTACTTAAGATGGCACTTCTTCTAAGATACCCTTCACAATCTCCCAAGCTAAGTAATATACATACATACATACACACATATATATATATATTTTCCCCTGTCATATGCTATATAAGGTTTCTCTTCCTCATAGGATCACTTGAGGTTAAAAAAAAAAAAAAGGTAGGGGGTGGAGCTGAGTAGCTACTTAGGCACTGTAATCTCTGTGGACACCACCAGGTGGTGCCCTGAGCTCAATCTAACAAGCTGGCATCCTTTGTGTAGACAAGTTCCTGTAGGACCTTACCTGAGTCCCCCTTTAATAACTCTTCCCCATGTGTAGACACACTTGCCTAAGCTCCACAGCTTCCAGTTTTCTGCTCTGGATTTCTAACTCACCCAGTTTAGGGTATGACGAGTATCAAGAACAATTCATAAATTGATCAAAATGGCTTATGCCATCATTCCAGGACAGTGTCATTTTCTTCTCAACTTTGCATTACCTGGAAGGGCTGCACACTGGCATTATGCTGTACATTTACTGAGTAAAAAATTCAACATTAAAACTCCTGAGTAACTGAGTCCCAACTGTTTCCAAAAAGATCTCATTTCTCAACTTCTCTCCTCCCAGTCTTCAAAAAGGAAAGGCTTCCACCACCTTCATTGTCTTAAGAGGAAAGTGCTGAGATCTTCTCACTTCTATCCACTCTCCTGGTCCACATGACAGTTGCTCCTAATGACTCAGCAGGCTAGTCACTAGAGTTCCTTTTTGGAATTTTCAAGATCCATGTGGTGCTTTCCCGTAAACTCACACTTTGAGTTCAGTATTCATGCTGTTGCTCTCCAGTTTGTTTGATCTGTTTTTATGTGCTCTCATCTGGAAGGTTTTTTCCTATAAAACAAACAATCCTCTATGTTTATTAAATGTCCTGATATGTTGTGACATTGGAAGACTTTTTTTGGTAACTCCATTTAGATTAACTTCAGGAGACTATTCAAACCTCATGCTGGTGCCTTTACAGATGGGAATAACGTAAAGAAATGCTAAAAGAAAGAGGAGGATCCCAACCCCCGGGTGTTATATTGTTATACCCATAAAGCACTTTGAAATTCTCAAATGCACTTATCTTGTATACTATATATTCATTATTTTGCTGACTTATTTCCCTACAAACTGTAAACTCTCTGAGGACAGCTTATCTGTTCTGTAGTCTCTTCACATATAGGTTCCCTCCCTTTATCTCACTCCCATCATTGTGTTCTATACACAATAGGAACTCAATTTTTTATCAGATCTAACTCTGGTAACTGGTATTAAGCCTATCACACAGAAAGATAGTGAATCTTATACAATGAGTATTCCAGTTTCATAGTCATATGGCCAGTTCCTTTCAAGTTTTCAAAAAATGTAAGATATCTTTGATATTTAGTGAATGATAGTGGGCATTTACATGAATAGAACTATAGACTTAAAGTTGGAAGCTGAGTTGTAACCAGAGCAAAGCAACCCAAGCTTTGCTCCAGGGTGACAAATTCTGTGGGCTGTGTAGCACCCACTTTGCAAAAGTTTCCAACAGAAAGACAGATAAAGGTCAATGAACTTTTGCATACCTCAGCTGTGATCTGGACATTCTCTGCCAGTAGTAGTAGTAACTAAGAAAAATCCAAGAAAAGATTTAGGATTTGTGGCACACAGAGAGAAAGATGACAGACATCAAAGTATAGGGTGAAGGTCTGATTGAAGAATATTCTGAAAGACTGTGAGAAACAAAGTCATTTCCTATTAATTTTTTTGAAAAAAAAAATCACTTCCTGAGATCTTTCTTGTTTATTTAACAAATAAAGCAAAGAAAAGGTGACTTATTTTTGTTGAAAAAGATACACTGAGGACAATATTTTGATTACAAATATGACCAACTGTGTTTTGTTTTGTTTTTTAACAACACATCTTTCCTGGAAGTAACTGTAAAGTGTGTTGCCCTCAGTGATTCTCTATGGTAGTATAAAGGTCTAAAATATTGCTGCAGTCTGGTATTCACATAAGCACAATTGGTTTATTTTATTTATGTGTTCTTTTAGCCACCACCAATAAAATTTGTTTCTGGGCTTATAATGCTAAATTTAGAAAAATAAAATTCAAAACAAATTTGCCGCATCAAATGGAAACATAGAAACTGACAAAACATTTACCACTATGATATAAACTTAGAAAGTTTATTCTTAGCACCCTTTGCCCCTTTTTCTAGTATGATTGGCCAATCGAAGAACTTGAAATACACATTTGCAGAGTTGGAAGAGATATACTTTTACTTTACATTTGAGATACAGATTGGCCAATCAAAGAATCTGAGATACATATTCTCTAATAAAAAGTAAATCTCTTCCACCTCTGCAAATATTTGTCACAATAAGAAAAAAAATCACTTCATTCTTCTGTGCCTCATTTTATCCAATATGCATAGGGAGTCAGGAAGACATATGTTCAAGTCCTGCCTCTGATACATACTGGCTGTATGACACTGGGTCAGTCACTTAGCCTCTCAATGCCCTAGGCAATCCTTTAAGACTATGATTTTCTTACCACTTGCCAGGTCTGCATTGGTAATAAAAGTTTCCTCACCAAGTGTTCCCTATACCAGTGAAATCAGAGGTAAGATTAAAAAACAAAATTTCTATAGACAGTTGGATGCTGAGTTTTAATTACTTGACTTTACAGTGATTTGAGGTCCTTAGATTGAAGGTACAATGCTAAGAAAAAAGTATTAGACAAGTAAACTTCTGGTGTTTAAGAGAGTAGCTAAGAATCTAAGGCATTTTCATTTCTTTTGGTATGCATTTCTAGAAAAATTATGTCTGAACACAGGTAGGTTCTTAACCTCTGTGTTACCTCACAAGAATGATGAATCATTTGGCCATGGACCAGCATTTGAGTAGCATTAGTCTTACTTAATTAAAAAGAACTTTACTTTTTCAATATAATATGCAGTGCTAGCAGTTTTTATTATACTATTCCTTTATGATCTAAGCACCTGTATTCCCTAGAAAACCACAAACAAAATACTATTAATGAAAGTGAAGGATTCTGCTAGTACTAAATTATAGCCAAGCCAGCTTAACAATAAATGTGAACAACATATTAGAACCAATTTCAAAGAAGAATATATTGTATTGAAAAGCATAATTTGATTAGTCACAGCTGGGATAGATTTATGAGAAGGAATTCTTATTTAAGTAACTTGGAGTTTTTCAAAGATACCACTGTCATGGTCACACAAGGAATATGCAGAGGATATTAAAATGCCTGAGAGTTTCAAAAGGCCTTTGATACAGATGACCTACTTATCAAAGAACAAGATAATTAGTAAGCTTTGGAGACTTACCTGATTTTTAAGACTAAGTTAGGCTCTGTCATCAGGCATAATGTTCAGTAGCCAAATGAAATTTAGAGATTTACAAATCAAAGGCAGAATGTAAGCAAGGCTTCTGTGAGCAGTGTGTACATATGGGCTTGAGAAATATGCTTTCTGACATACCAGTAGGAGCAAGAAATGGTGACATGGAAGAAAATGGATACATTTCCCCCCTACCATACACTTTCAGTTCCTCTGTTTTAGTTTAACATTCCCAAAGTTTTCAGTAAGGAAGAATTTGCACTCAGGTCTTCCTGACTCCAGGCCCAGTCCTCTATACACAGTACCAGTAGTTGTCCTTTATCTTATTTAGTAGGAGCTAAATAAACTGGGGTGTCCGCAGTCCAGTTTAAGATTTATTAAGTGTCTTTTGGTTGATATCTGAGCTTTTCTTACATATTTTATACTCTACTTTTGCTGTAGGTATAGGCAGGAGTATCTTGCATAAGTGCAGAAAAGGAAACCATTTGGTTTTAATTATAAAGTTGCTGATAGTGCCCCCCAGCCCTTTCTCATACACAACCTTAGTTAAAAGTTTGCTAGCTAGAGCTTAACCACACAATGACTGAGAGGTGGGAGTTACTGCATTAAGTGTTTAAATTCCATGCCTGAGTCCCTAGCTACAATCTAGCAGAAAGTTCAAACAACAAAAACAGAGTTGCAAGGTCTGGACTTGTGTGTCACAGATACCACTGACTTACTCATCATGAGGCAGTTTTTATTCCGTATAGGCAGGCCCTCCCAAGCAACATGGCTAATTGAATGAGGATTCTGAACCTTTTGGCTGCAGATAAAGTAAAGCTGACACATGTTTCACAATTCAAATATCTCACTCTAGTTAACTGTCAGTTTTCTTGACTATGCTATTTTGGATTATTTAAACTTAATTTCTTTAAAGAAACTGTTTGAAATTGCTGGTTGGTACAATAATTGCCAAATGCTGTCAATTATAAATCCTGTCAACTTTACAGAGAAATTGATCATTTTCAGGATGTAAATCTTAGTTGTGTTATATGAAGATTTATGTTGTTTTAATATTATTAAAAGATGCAGTTTCCTTTTATCATTTGAGTAAAATTAGGAGAAAATTCTATAAATCTATTATCTTTCTTGGTATATTGAAAATTGTGTTTGACTAAGCTTGAGAATTCACTGAGTATCTTGCACTTGCAGGGCAAAAGAACAGAGAAACTAATTTTAATAATTCCCTATACTAGTTTATTTTCTCTTCTACTTGCAGTGCCTTCACTCCCTTATTTTCTTTCTTCTTTTCTTTTTCAAGGCAATTGGGGTTAAGTGACTTGCCCAAGGTCACACAGCTAGCATGTGTCAAGTATCTGAGGCCAGATTTGAACTCTGGTCTGTCTCACTCCAGGACTGGTGCTTTATCCATTGTGCTACCTAGCTATCTCTCAGTCCCTTATTTTCAAGATTTTCTCCTTCAAAAAGTCATAACTGCATTGATTCCTTTTTGTTTTTTTTTTTTACCGTTAGTTATTTCCTGGTATATATCAATTTCTTCCCAACCACCTCCCAATCGAATCCTCCAGTATAACAAAGAAAGAGTTAAACAAAGTTAAGCAACAAAAAGAAGTCTTATGGCATGCAATATTCCACATCTGCCATCTCCCACCTCTCTGCTGAGAAAAGAGATGTTCATAGTTAAAAATTATGTCGCCTCATGCAATTTGAATACATATTACACTTCACAGACATTCATTTGTACCACAAACTTTGTTGTCTAGGAAGATTAGTTATGTCAATCTCAATTCAGTAGCCTTTCAGTGTTGTTTCAGATAGATAGATAGTAAATTTGCATATTATTCTCCTGGTTCTGCTTGTTTTGCTCTGCTTCAGTTCATAGTCTTCTCATGTTTCTTTGAATTCCTCATATTTATCCATTCTTTGGCAAAATAATGCACCATTATCTTCTCATAGTCTGCTTGTAACTTGTGCAGCCATTCCAGAGGACCTCTTTTACTTAAACCTGGGATACATTAAATTTGTTACCTTGGCAAATTTAACCAGAGGCTCCACTCTACTTATCTTCTTACCTCTTTTCTTTTTTCCTCTGCTAGGACAGTTCACATGACTTTGTGATTGGTCAGGTTTGCCCTATTGGGCAGAAATAAAGTAGAATGACACAATCTCAAAGTTTCAAGGAAGCTCAGAGTCCTTCTACTTCAACCCCACCCCCCAGAATTCCCTTTGCAAAATCTCTGACAAATAGACATTCTGGCATCCAGATGAAAACTTCCAGTGATAAGGAACCCATTACCAAGTGGAATGGCTCTTTGAACTTTGAATTCATTGAACTTTTGTACAATTCTAACTTTCATATTTTTGTTGAGAGCACAGAAGAAAGCACTCCCACATATTAAATGTGATAGGATTACTATCTACCAAGGTTCCCCCTGCCATGTGGGTTAGGCTAGTTTTCCCCCTTAAAAGCAGCAAAGCTGTCCCTGGAATTTGATTGGCCTACATAACTAAGATCTAAGTCATTCATCCCGTGATACAACTTCCAGGTGGCCTCTACCCAGACTGACTGACTTCTTGTGTGCCTGATGGCATAAAAAGGCCCACATTGGGGAGTCAAAGCCGTTCAGATTTGTGAGATATCTTAGAGCCGAGTGAGTCACCACAACCTGTCTTTCTGACCAAAGATGAGGGGACCCCAAGTTAAATGTTCTTTGTTGAATATCCTTTCTATTTTTATGGTTAAGTAAACCTCCTTTTGTTAACTGCTAAATGGCCTACCAATATTTAATTTTGTAGCAACACCAAATCTAAACTAACAGAGTACTGTCCTGAGTCAGGATGACCTATTTCAACTCAATTTACAGCCTGTAAGTCATCCTTGTTTCTTTCCTGTCTCTCCCACTATCCCCTCCCCCATCAAATAAATTACTATAGTTAGTTGACTGCATTTCCCAAAAAAAAACCCTTCACTTCTTTCCCTTTCTTTTCATTCTTATTACAACCAATCTAGTTCAAGACTTCATAATTTCTATTACAATGGTCTCCTAACTGGTTTTCTAGCCTTCAGTCACTCCTCTTTTCAAGAATCACAGAATTTTGGATCTGGAAAGGACCTCAGTGTTCATATAGTCTAACTCATATCAAGAAAGAAGTCCCACTAGAATATATCCAACAAATAGTCATCCAGCCCTTGTTTAAAAACTTCCAAGAAAGGGGAACTCACTAACTCATGAAGCAGTTACTTCCACTTCTGAACAGCTCAAATTGTGAGGATTATTTCATGACATCAAACCTATATTTGCCTCTTTGTAACATCTATTCTTTGTTTCTGTTTTTTCCCTCTGAGGTCCCATAGAATTAGTCCATTTTGCTATCCATATAACATACCTTCAGTTGCTTCGCAACCCCCCCCCCAGACTCAGTCTTCTCTTTTCCAGTATAACACCCCCAGTTTCTTCAACTGTCATATGACATAGACTCAAGATTCTTCACCATGCTGGTTCTTCACTTCTGGATACTCTCCAGCTTATCAGGATACTTATCCAAAATAACCCTACTCAAAATAGTCTAATATTCTTTCTAAACTATTTTACCCAGGAATGAATAGAATACTCCAGTTGTGGTCTGACCAAGGCAGGGGACAAAGGGACTATAAGATCTTTATTCTTAGAAAACTCTCTCTCTTAATTCTCAATTTCTTCAACTATACTCCACCTCAGTCACACACAAAAACGTTGCATCTTGAATTTCACCATTATCCACAAGTGTTTCATTTCCTTGATTAAAAATTTCAACATTCCTAATTCGGACAATAACTCCCTATCTTTCCATCTCTCCCTATACCTCTGCCCTCCCAAAGCTATTTTTCATCTTTATCATAATCTCCAAATTCTCCACTTGTGTTTTCTCAGGCCATTACTCTGACTTTACTTTCCTCTTTCCCCAATCTTGACCATGTATTTAACCAAGTCATCTCTACCTTGTGTTTCTACTTGTGAATCCTTTGGTGCCTTGCCATTCATCCTTGGCCAGACTCCAGCCCTGGATAATTATCACCATCTATCTCCTTCTCTCCTTTGCTCCTTTTCCTGTGTGGCTGAATGGAGCTAGAAGAAGTCACATGCAACTGCATACATTAAAATTTATGCTACCTGACTTCAATTGAGCTATAACAAGGCAATTCTTCTCTTCCTCCCTCATAGATTCCATATCCAAGGAAGCTATTCCAAACATTATCCTCAACAGCACGCACATATCAGCTCAGAACTTTGTATCTTATTTTAAGAAAACTGAAGTCAGCTCCCCTTTATCCACTTCTCTTCACCTAAAAACACTTCGACATCATTCCCCCCACCCCAACACACACTCTCTTTTATGCCAATTTTCTGAAAATGAAGCAGGCCTTCTCCTTACTAAGGTTCACATGCTTTTGATCTGTCATTACCCCCTCCATTGTCTCCCTAATTCAAATTTAAGCTCACTGTGAATAGGAATTATTTCATTCTTTACTTCTGTAATTCCAGCACCTAACATAATGTCTGGCACATATTAGGCAACTAATAAATATTTGTTGATTGATTGATACTTTCCTTTTCTCTAATATTTAATCTGTTTCTTTTCCATTGCCTTCAAACATCTTCAAATCCTCTAAAAACCTTCACTAGACTCCACTATTCCCTAGAACTACCTGTTTTAGGGAATAAAAATCCTACTTTTCTTCTCTTTTTCTCTGACAAACTCCCAGAAAAAGCCATCTAAACTATGGCCATCTAATCCACTTTTTCTCCTTTCACTCACTCTTCAACCCTTTGTAATCTGGTTTCTTACCTCATCACTCAATTGAAATTGCCCTATCCAAAATTACCAATGATTAATTGTCAAATAATGATGGCCTTTTCTCAGTACTCCTCCTCCTTTCTCTACCTGTTGCATTTGACAGTCAACCACCTCTCCTCCTGGAATTTCTTTCTTTTCTGGGTTTATATATTACTATTCCCACCTAATTTTTATTTCTTATCCATCTCCTTTACTGGCTCATCACTTATACCATGTCCTCTAAATGTGATTGCTTCTTATGACTCTTTCTTGGGTCTTCTCTTTAACAGTGGTGGTTCTTAAGCTGGGGTCCATGAAGTTGCTTTTAAAAATATTTTTACAGTAATGGTGGCAGAACCAAAATGGTGGTGAAAAGGCAGGGACTCACCTGAGCTCTCCTTCAACCTCTCCAAACAATTTTAAATAATGCCTCAAAACAAATTCTGGAGGGAGAGAACCCACATAAGGACAGAGTGAAACAATTTTGCAGCCCAAGACAATTTAGAAGGTTGGCAGGAAAGATCTGTTGCATTAAGGTGAGAGTGGAGCTCAGTCCAGTGCAGGCCAGGCCAGCACAGACCAGACCCCAGCAAACCAGGAGCAGGTCTTGGGAGCAAATGAATCGTCATCAGCAGGGGCCACTTCCCGAGCTCTCAGCCCACAGATGGTAAGGGGGTAGAACAACTGGTTAGAAAGAGATTCCAGGGGTCTCTCTGATGACACTGGGGGCAAGACTCTTGCTTTGCCCATAATCAGATCAAGGTTGCAGTCCTGAGTGGCAGTCCCAGGATGAGGAAGAACACTAGCACACTAGGCTTTGTGACCACAGTGGAGAAGGGCCCTTCATTACAGTTCCAGGGCAGAAAAGAGTGCTTGTGGTTGCTCACAGACAAAAGCACAGGCCAGGAGAGTAGTAAACACACCTCTCCTTAGATCATACCACCTTGCAAAAACTTAAAATTTATAGGTCCTTAGAAGTATCTCTGAAAACAGCTGCACAAAACCCCTGAAGCTTGGGACAGTGTACCCTCTACTCTGGAAGCAGAGCTCCACTTAGCAAAGAGTTAAAAGTCAAGAAATATGCTAAAAAAAATGAGCAAACAATAGAAAAAAATTCTGATTGAGAAAGCTATTATGGTTTCAGGGAAAATCAAAACACACACTCAGAAGAAGACAACAAAGTCAAAACTCCTACATCCACAGCCTCCAAGAAAAATATGGCCATGGAAGAGCTCAAAAAGGATTTTAAAAATCAAGTAGGAGAGGTAGAGGAAAAATTGGGAAGAAAAATGAGAGTGATGAAAGAAAATCATGAAAAAAAGAGTCAATAGCTCAGTAAAGGAGGCACAAAAAATACTGAAGAAAATAACACATTAAAAAACAGAATAGGCCAAATGGAAAAAGAGGCACAAAAATTCACTGATAGAAAGAACTCCTTAAAAGTAGAATTGACCAAATGGAATAAGAAGTACAAAAGCTCACTGAAGAAAATAATTGATTAAAAATTAGAATTGAGCAAGTTGAAGCTAAGGACTCTATGAGGCATCAAGAAACAATACAACAAAATCAAAAGAATGAAAAAAATAGAAGACTGTGAAATATCTTAGTGGAAAAACAACTGACCTGGAAAAATAGATCCAGGAGAGATAATTTAGAAATTATTGAAGTACCTAAAAGCCATGATCAAAAAAAGAGCCTAGACATCATCTTTCAAAAAATTATCAAGGAAAAGGGCCTTGATATTCTGGAACCAGAGGGTAAAATAGTAATTGAAAGAATTCATTGATCACCTCCTTGAAAGAGATCCCAAAATGAAAACTCCCAGAGCTCCAAGGTCAAGGAGGAAATATAACAAGCAGCCAGAAAGAAACAATTCAAATATGGAGCCACAGTCAGGATAACACCAGATTTAGCAGCTTCTACATTAAAGAATCAAAAGGCTTGGAATATGATATTCTGGAGGGCAAAGAAGCTAAGATTACAACCAAGAATCACCTACCTAGCAAAACTGAAAGTAATTCAGGCCTGCACAACCTATGGCCTATGGGCCTTTTATGGCCCTAGGGCCACTTGTGGCACACCAAAGGATTTTGGGCAACCTGTGAAAAATGTAGAGGAAAGCATCTTTTGTATGTAGAGGAAATCCTTTGGTGGGTCACAGGTTGTATGCAGGTCTGGTATTATCCTTCAGGGGAAAAATGGATATTCAATGAAATAGAGGACTTTCAAGTGTTTCTGATGAAGAGACTAGAGTGGAATAAAGAAAATGTGATTTTCAAATACAAAACTCAAGAGAAACTTAAAAAGGTAAACAGGAAAGGGAAATCATAAGAGATTTAATAAGGTTAAACTATTTACATTTCTATATGAAAAGAAAATACTTATAACTAACTCATAAGAACTTTCTCATTATTAGGGCAGTTGGAAGGGGGATATATAAACAGAGGGGATGAGTGTGATTGAATATGATGGGATGATATCTATTTTTTAAAATTTTTTTTAGGCAATTGGGGTTAAGTGATTTGCCCAGGGTCATGTAGCTAGTAAATGTCAAGTGTTTGGTCTGAGGCCAGATTTGAACTCAGGTCCTCCTGACTTCAGGGCTGGTGCTCTATCTACTGTGCCACCTAGCTGCCCCAATGGGATGATATCTAAAAAAATAAAATTAAGGGGTAAGAAAGAGAATGCACTGAGAGAAAGAGAAAGGGAGAGATAGAATGGGGTAAATTTCTCACATAAAAGAAGCAAGAAAAAGCTTTTATAGTGGAGGGGAAGATGAGGAGGCGGCACAGAACCCTCTTCTCATCAGAATTAGCTCAAAGAAGGAATAACATACACACTCAATTGGGTGTAGAAATCTATCTTATCCTAAAAGAAAGTAGGAGGGGAAGGGATTAGAAAAGGGGTAGTGATAGAAGGGAGGGCGGATTGGTGGAAGCAGTAATCAGAAGCAAAACACTTTTGAGGAGGGACAGGGTAAAAGGAGAGAGAGAGAGAGAGAGAGTAGAATAAAAAGGGAGGAAATGGGATGGAGGGAAATATGGTTAGCAATCATAACTGTGAAAAAAAATTTGAAGCAAGTTTCTCTGATAAAGGCTCATTTCTTGATTAGATAGAGAACTGAGTTAAATTTATAAAAGTAAGAGCCATTCCCCAAATGATAAATGATCAAAAGAATAGTCAGTTTTCAGCTAAAGTAATCAAAGCTATCTATAGCTATATGAAGAAATGTTCTAAATCACTATTGGTTGGAGAAATGTAAATTAAAACAATTCTGAGGTACTACCTTACATTTGTTAAATTGGCTAATAGGATAGAAAAGGAAAATTACAAAATTTGGAGGGGATGTGGGGAAATTGAAGCACTAATGCACTATTGGTGGAGTTGTGAAATAATTCAATCATTATGTAGAGTAATTTTGAACTATGCCCAAAGGGCTATAAAACCCTTTAACCCAGCAATACCAGTACTAAGTCTGTATCCCAAAAGATATATATATATATATACACACACACACACACACACACATATATATATATATATATATAAAGGAACAGGGCCTATATATACTCTTTTCTGGTGACAAAAAATTGGAAGTTGAGGGGATGCCCATTAACTGGGGAATGGTTGAACAAATTGTGGTATATGATTGCAATGGAATAGTATTGTGCTATAAGTAATGATGAACAGGATGCTCTCAGAAAAATCTGGAAAGACTTACATGAATTGATGCCAAATGAAATAAGTAGAGCCAGGAGAACATTGCACGCAGTAGCAACAATATTGTATGATGGTCAACTGTGAATGACTTCACTAGTCTCAGCAATACAATGATCCAAGACTACTCTGAAGGACTTATGAAGATGCTATCTATCCCCAGAGAAAGAACTGATGGAGTCTGAATACAGATCGAAGAATACATAACATAATTTTTTAAATTTTATTTTTCTTGGGTTTTTTTGGGAGGTCTATGTTTTCTTTTATAACATGACTAATATGGAAATATGTTTTGCATGACTACACATGTATAACCTATAGCAAACTGTTTGCTTTCTCAATGGGGGGGGTATGGAGAGGGAAGGAGGGAGAGAATTTGGAACTCAAAATTTTTAAAAAAGAATGTTAAAAATATTTTATATGTATTGGAGAAAATAGAATACTAAATTATAAAAAATTATAACTGCATTTCAGTATAATTTGTTTCCTTTTTAATCCTACTTATTTAATTTTACACATTTAAAAGCATATTTTGAGAAGGAACCCACAGGCTTGACTAGATTGTCGTGACACAAAGAAATGTTAAGAACTCTTGCTATATGATCTCTGTTGGTGAACTCATAAACTTCTACGAGTTTAATTAACATCTCTACGTATGTCTATATCTCCTATATCTATATAGATCCCTTTTCTATTTCTTTATGGTAGAAGTCTAATAGTGGTATTTGGGGACAAAAGATAGTTTAGTGAATTTGGGGGCACAATTCAAATTGGTTTTCAGAATGGATGGACCAAAATATAGCTCCACTAATAATGTAGGTAGGTATCTGAGTGATCTGAGAAACGGAGGGAAGAAGCATGATATTGATTCCCATCTACTTTATGCATTTTGTAGTTATTTTGAATGAAATTTACTTTTCTGTTATTGCCTCCTTGATTTTATTATTGTTATAGTGAAATGCTGTTGATTTTGTAGATCTATTTTTGTGGCCTGTAACTTTACTAAAGCTATTAGTTTCTCTGAAGATCCCCCATGATTTTCGAATTAAAACATTAAATTATCAGAAAATAGGGATAATATAGTCCTCATTGCTTATCTTTATCCTTTAAGTTAGGGTGTAGGGTGTGTTTAGGGAAGACTAATACCTCTGGTGTGAGGGCTACTGAGCCCTTTTCAGGGCTGCTTTGCACCTTTGGTGTCCACCTGATCCACCTAACTCTCACCTGTGGCTCCAAGAAACTGTAGCTGCACATTGGTCACACTCCAGTAAACCATTTCAGCAGATGGGTTAAACCAGGCTGAAGGGTCTCAAACCTGTCAATGAGTTAGGAGGGTGTCTACTCCAAGCATGTGAAGCCTTTCCCTGGTGGAATGGGTGGATGAGAACAATTTGTTCCAATGGTCATGAAGACATTTGAAGCTTTTTTGATTTACATTTTCAAGATTTCCTATTTTTGTGCTTATTTGGAGTATGTTTATTTCTCAGCCTTAAAATTTTTTTAATGCCTCTCACTTTTTGTTTTGTTCATTTAAGTTTTAAGGGATGTAGCTTTTCCTCTACGGATTGCATTAACCACATTTCATAAATTTTTATATGTTGTATCATCATCATTATCACATAATTCTTAACTTTTTTCTATGATTTATTTTTTGAGCCATTTCTTATTTAGGATTTTATTATTGTCTCTAGGACTCTTTTTTTGGGTTAATACTCTTTGAATTGATCACAATTTTTATTTCATTATGATCTATAGAGGATATGTCAGGTGGTTCTGCCTTTTATGTTTATTTGTAATTTCTCTATGCCATAATACTTGGTCTTTTTTTGTAAACATGTGATGTTGCAAAATATGCATATTTATTAGTGTTCTCATTCAGAAAGCACAATAAGCTTTTTAGCTCTAATTTCCTCTGTGGTTTGCTTGGTTCTATAATTTCTTTTTTGTTTATCTTTTTGTTAAATTTGTCCAACTCTGAAAGAAGAACATTAAAATCTCTTACTGTGTTACTATATATGTTTTCTTGAAGCTCATTTAATTTTACTTTATGAATTTTGATACTATGACATTTTAAACACATAAGTTTTTATACTGATATTGGTTTCTTGTGTGTAGATCCTTGTAGCATAATGGGTAATTTCATGATTTCTGTTTATACTGTGAATTTTTGTTTTTGCTTTGTGTTTTAGCATAATTGAAGCTCTTGCTTTTTAAAAAATTCACTCAATGCATAGAAAATATGGTGTCAGCCTCTCACTATTATAATACATACATCTTTGCTTTTTACATATTTTTCATATAAGCAGTAGATTGTTTTTGTATGCAACCTGTCACTCCTTTTCATTTTATTGTCTTGTTTAATCCATTGACATTTACATTTATGAAGAGTTGAGTTTATGTTTTCCTCTCTTTGTATCTCCAGAATTTCTTTAGGATTTTTTTGCTCTTTCTCTTTCAAATCAGTATTTTATTCCTACAAATTTGTTTTTGTCTAATCTATTTTAATGGAAAAAATATTTCCATAGGCTTTATTCTTCTCCCTATTACCCCTTCCCATTTATCAGCCCTTTCCCAAGTTTTAGAGTTTCAGTCAGTTCACTTTTATTAAATACCTATTATGTGCCAGGTACTGGGGTGGGGGGGAGAGGAAAGCCCCTGCTCTCAAGAATTCACAATAGCATGCAAACAACTGTGTATAAACAGATTTATACAGGATAAGTTGGAGATATTTTTAGAGGAAAAAGGCATTAGCAATAAGAGCTGGTGTGTGCTGGAGTTAACTCTAACCACTTTCAAGAACTAATTGTGAAATATTCAATGGGGACATTTACACCTCAGAAATTGGCAAATTGCTTTGAATCAGGCCTTGATTTATTATTTGGTTGATTTTCTAGACTTAGAAAAATTAAACTCAAAAGTGTGTGTTTGCCTTTTTCAGTCTCAAATGTTTACATTTACCAATACACCTCTGTATTGCCCTACAAACATTGCTCGAGCTCAGGAGGAATGTAATAGAATGCTCAGGGAATAAAGTCATTACCAGATTGTAAGCCTGGTGATTGTAGGCTAATAACAATGATAATAACAATGATAATAATAATAATAATAATAATTTATTAACTCATGCACAGTGCCTTACATCTATTATCTCATTTGAGCCTCACTACACCTTTGATTTAGAAGGATTATGAAAGGCCTCTTACAGAAGGTGGGATTTTAGCTAAGAGATGAAGATGATAAGGCAGAAAATTCCAGACATGGAGGGCAGTTGGTGAAAATGAAGAATGAGGAACAGCAAAGAGGCTAATGTCATTGGATCATGGAGTATGTGGAGGGGAGTAAGGTACAAGACTGAAGAGGCAAAAAAAGGTTATGAAGAGCTTTCTTTAAAAGTCAAACAGATGATTTTATGTTTGACATTAGAGATTAAATAGATCTTCCTACCTTCCCAATCTTCTTATACCTTACCCCTCTACATGTACTCTGTCATCCAGTGGCACTGGACTCCTTGCATATGACACTTCTCCTGACTTTTTATTTTCATTGGCTGTCCCCCCATGTCTAGAATTCTTTCCCTCCTTATATCCTACTCCTTGCTTCCCTGACTTCCTTCAAGTTTCAGAAAATCCTACCTTCTGCAAGAAGTCTTTCTCAGTCCTCCTTAATCTTAGTGCCTTCCCTCTGAGACTATCTCAGATTTAGTATGTGTGCATTCATAGTAACTTGCATTTTGTCTCCCTCATTAGACTGCACTCCTTAAGAGCAGACTATGAGTTTTGTCTTTCTTTGTGTCCCAACCATTTGGGACATTGTCTAACAAATAGCAAATGCTTAGTAAATGCTAGTTGACTGACAGATAACTTCCATCCTCATTTCCTACCCCTAACTTGACTAGACAGAGTCAAGTCCTGCTACTTGTTGTAAGAGGGTGGGAGGGTATGCAGAAGGTAGAATGTACTGCCAGAATATCTGCAGCAGGAGGAGATTACCTGTGTGAATTCCAAAGCACAAGATAGTGGGTTGTTTTGTGCACCTGACTGAAGTGTAGAGGCTGGTAGGGGAGGGATGTTATGTAAACACACCAAGGATTGGCATTTTTTCAGTATTAATTCATAAGACTTTTATCTTGTTGGGCTTCTTGCTTTCTTGACCTGTGGATTTAGGTGAACTTACTTTGACTCTGGTGCATAATCCCTCTTTTGGGGTTTTTGAGAATTTGTGGGGACTGGAGAATATTTCTGTTCTTCATCTTGTTGGCTACATCCTTAACTTGAAAGAAGATAAAGATTCTGATATAAGGTACATATGAAGAAATAATGCATTCTAGTCATGGAAGATAATTTATACAAATGTATGGGGGTAGGAGATGAACTGGTGAGTTCAGAATAATATAGCATATTGATTTGGGCTTTGAAGGATAAGTAGACTTTGAACAGGCGGAAGTGAGGATAGAAGGTATTGTAGGCAGGAGGTAAGGGAATATGATAGTATTAGCATAGATTTAAAGCTGTGACTTCTTGTGAGGTCATCTAGTCCAACCCCCTTATTTGACAGAAGAAGAAATTGAGGCTCAACATATTCCAGGCAGATTGTCTTCTTCTAACTGTACGTGTCCTTGTCTTGTCTCTTGCAGGCAGAGTACTTCTCTTATCTCAGTCTGTACAGCATTAGGCTGTCATCTCTCACATACTTCTCCAGACAGAATGACTCCTCTACTGAAAAATATTCAAAAGCTCCTTGTCTCAAGGAACTCTGACTCATGGGCTCAGACCTTACAGTGTACCTTTCTACACTAGGGAGGGAATGCTATCCCTATAGACTTCAATTACCAGGAATTCCAGTTAGGGTTTCAGTGTTCTTACCCTGCTAGTAGGGAAGGCAGCACAAATGTCCTGTTATGTTAATCAACATATAATTAAATCTGCATGCTTAAAACATCTACATTCTATTTTCATTTTTTTCTTTCTAAATTCTTATTTTTACTGTTGCTTTGCACTTGACAAACATCATCAAACATCAACATTTTCATGTATATAGAAGAACAGAAAAAGGAATTGCACATGAACTCACAAATCTCTATTAGGAACAGCTTGCATTTTTATTTATTTTTTTTATTTTTTGCTTCTTTATTATTGAAACTTAAATGTACAATAAGAAAAGAAAAAGAAACTTTTATATACTTAAATATTGAAATAAATACAAAATAAATAAATAAATAAAAAGCACACCATGTGCACAGCAGAATGTAAGAGAGGATTCAAAATATATAGCAATAAATTTCCATTTCAAGAAAGCCTATATAATAAATACTACGAGTTGTGTTGAGAGTTGTCCATCTTCTTTTGCTTCCTTGTTAGTTTTCTTTTGTTCTCTGCTGTGTACTTTTTACTTTGTTCTTTTTCCCCCTTACTCCCCCCCCAAAACTACGTGAACATATTTATATATAGATACATAGATACACATATACATATACACATACATACATAGATATATACTTTACCTAACAAAGTCTACTTCTGATCTTTGTTTTTATGTTTATGCATATCTCTTATTTCCTATACCTCCTAACTCCTCTACTTTACTTCTACCTGTTACCTTGCCCTCCTATTACTTAACCTACCCCCCAATCTCTCCCTTATCTTCCCATTGCCATAAATCTAAACACCCTTCTATACCCCTTTGACCTAGTCCCTCACCCTCTCTTCTAGAGAGCCCTGCCTCATACCCTCTCCCCTCTTCCTATCCTCTTAGCGTTTTATTTTTCTGAATTTAGAAGACTTTTATACTCTTCTATATATATATGTATATATATATATATGTATGTATATATATATATATATATATATATATATATTTGTATTGGTCCCTCTTGAATCCATTACCAATGAAAGTAGATTTCCAGACCTAGCAGCCCTTCTCCCCCATCTAATTTCTCTATGTCAGTTCTTCCTTTCATACCCCATTTGTATAAAATTATTACTCTTTTTTAGCTGTTCCTAAATGGTTTTACTTTTTAAAGTCATATCATACTCAGGTCTACCCCAATCTTTCTTATGAACTGCCTAATTAGTAATAACATTCTTAGACATACTTTTTTTTTTTTTTTAAATTGGGGTTAAGTGACTTGTCCAGGATTACACAGCTAAGTGTCTGAGGCCAGATTTGAATTCAGGTCCTCCTGACTCCAGGGCTTGTGCTTTATCCATTGTCCTACCTAGCTGCCGACATACATTTTACATACATAAAAGATAAACAGTCTGTCCTTGCTGAGTCCCTTGTAATTAGTCTTTAGCATGTAGTTCTTTTGGCTCTTGTATGTCAAATTTTCTATTAAGTTCAGTTTTTTTTTTTTTAACAAAGTCCTGAAAGTCTGACAGTTCATTAAATGTCCATTTTTTTCCATTCAGGATTATGCTTAACTTTGCTGGGTATGATATTTTTGGCTGGAACCCCAGTTCTTTTGCTCTTTAATATATAGTGTTCCAAGACCTGTGGTCTTTTAGTGTCACTGCTGCTAGGTCTTATGTGATTCTAATTGTGACAATGCCATATTTAAATTGTTTTTTTTTCTTGTTGCTCATAATATTTTATCCTTGAACTAGGGGTTTCAGAATTTGATTATAATATTCCTACGGGTTTTCCTCCTAGGATCCCTTTCAGGTGATGATTGGTGGATTTTTTTTCTATTTCTACTTTCTCCTCTTGTTCTAACGCTCTAGGACAATTTTCTTTAATTATTTCTTGTATTATTGTATCAAGATTCTTTTTTTGATCATAGCTTTCAGTTCTTATGTTTTCTCTTCTTGATCTGTTCTTCAGATCAGTTCCTTTTCTTACTAGAAGTTTCACATTCTCTTCTATTTTTTCATTCTTTATATTTTGTTTTATTATTTCTTGATCTCTTATAACTTCCCTGGCTTCCCCTTGTCCAATTCTGATTTTCAAGGAGTCATTTTATTCTTTAAGATTCTGGATCTCTTTTTCTAATTGGTTGACTCTGGTTTTTTCCTCTTCCTCCCTCCCTCTCTTCTTTCTTTCTTTCCTTCCTTCCTTTGGTAATCCCTATCACTAGTCCTTTTTCTCCTCTGAAATGTCCCCTACATTAACAAAACAAAACCTTACTTGGAACAAATAAACATAGTTAATCAAAATAAATTTACACAACCGGTTGTTTCTAAAAATGTACATCTCAATTGGTCCCCTTGAAATCCTCATCTCTATATTAGGATGAACTTCATTATTGGTACTCTGGAGTAGTGGTTAGCTATTGCATTGATTGATTTTTTCAAAGTTGTTTTTCTTCACAATACTATAGTTACTATACAAATTGTTCTCTTGATTTTGATCACTTCACTGCATTGGTTCCTATGAGTCTCCCCAGGTTTCTCTGAATTTATCCCTTTCATCATTGCTTATCACATTACATTCATCTACCATAATTTATTTATCCATCTCAAATTTACATGGTCCTTTAATTCTAATTCTTTGCTACAGGACAATGTCTCTTCTCTATTTCTATGATCTATTTAGAGATGTATGACTAACTGGGTATTGTTGGTTCAAAGAGTATGCACACTTTAGTGGTGTTTTAGGAATAATTCTAAATTCCTTTTTTTTTTTTGAGACTAGTTGTCTTTTGACAACTAGTTTCAAACTAGTTCACCCAGGTTAGATGTGCAGCAGTCACTCAAGGGTTTGATCCCACTATTGACAGACATAGGAGCTTTGACCTGCTTTGTTCCTAATGGAAGCTAATGGGCCCCTCATTAGGCAACCTGTTAGCTCTTTTCTCCTTAGGGTTCACCATACTGGTACCCAACATAGTTCAAACACATGATTGACTTCTACCTGTAGCTTAGAACTCTGAGCTCAAGTATTCTACCAGCCCTGGCATCATGCATGACCACACCTAGCCCAAGTTGCTTTCCAAAAAGGTTAGACTAATGTATAGCTCCACCAGCTATACATGTGTGATTGTTTTCCAACATCTCCTCCAATAATTGTCATTTTCCTTTTTTTGTCAGTGTGATGGTTGTGAGGTAGAATCTCATAATTATTGTAAAAAGCTTTTCTCTTATCATAGTGATTTAGAGTATTTTTGATTTGGCTATTGATAGCTTGGATTTCTTCCTTTGAGAAGTGTTGCCTGGTTATGTCCTTTGATCATTTATCTACAGGAAAATAGTTCTTGTTCTTATAGATTTGAATCAGTTCCCTATTTTTCTTGCCTATTAGAACCTTATACTTGTCGTAAAGATTTTCCTCAATTAATTATTTCCATTTTACTTTTAGTTATGCTTTTATTTATACAGAAACCTTTCAATTTCATGTAATCAAAATTTTTCATTTTATCTCCTGTGATTCTTTCTAGCCCTCATTTGATCATGAGGTCTTCCCCTACCCATAATCGTGAAAGGCATCTTCTTTTCCCTCTAATTAATTATGTGACTTTTTATATATAGGTCAAGTTTACACTTTGAATTTATTATGATATATGGCATGAGATATTGGTCTAACTGTAACTTCTTTCAGAACAAATTATAGTTTTCCCAGCAGTTTTTGTCAAATGATGAGTCCTTACTATAGCGTTAGAATTTTAGTGTTTATTGAATACTGTGCTACTATGTTTACTTGCTTATATAGGTTGCATACTTAAATTGTTCCATTAATCAATTCTTCTGGTTTTTTAACCAGTGCCAAATAGCTTTAGTGATTGCTGCTTTGAAAAATAGTTTCAGATATAATAGTGATAAGCCTCTTAGTTCTCACTTTTCCCGTCTATTATTTCCTTGAGATTCATGAAAAATATTTATCCAGATGAATTTTGTTATAAGTTTTTCTAACTCTTTAAAGTAAATACCTTGATAGTTTGATTGATATGACACTGAATGAGTAATTTGTCATTTTTATTCTATTGGCATAAAACAACCATGAATGCATAATATCTTTCTAATTATCTAGATTTATCTTTATTTCTGTGAAGTGTTTTTTAAAGTTTATAGTTTCTGGGTGTGTCCTGGTAAAGGAATGCCCAAAAATATTTTACATATTATGTTGTTATTGTGAATGGAATTTTTCTTTTTATCTCTTCTTAATGGATCTGGTTGATAATATATGGAAAATCTCATGATTTATGTGGATTTATTTTATATCCTGCTACTTTGATAAAGTTACTTTTTAAATTAACTTTAATTTTTTAATTCAATCTCTAGAGTTCTCTAAATCATCACATTATCTGCAAAATCAGCAATTTGTTTCTTTTCTGCCCAGACTTATTCTTAATTTTTTGTATCGTTGTTATTGGTAGCACTTTGAAAATTATATCAAATAACAGTGGTGATAAAAGCCATTTTTCTATACCCTTAATCTTGTTAGAATGGCCTCTGGTATTTCTCCATTACAGATAATGCTGCCTTTCAGTTTTAAATAGAAAATTATCATGCTAAGGAAAGATCCATCTATTCCTATGCTTTTTCAAATTTTTTTTTAAAAATAGACATAGGTGCTATATTTTGTTAAAGACTTTTTCATCTACTCAGGTGATCATGATTTTTACTGTTTTTGTTATTAATATGGGCTTTTAGAATTTTCTCCATATTGAACCAATCCCTGTATTTCTGGTGTAAATCCAACCTGCTCATAGAGTACAATCTTTTTAATAGTCTCTAGTCCAGGGGTAGGAAATCTGTAAACTTGAGGCCACATGTAGCCCTCTAGGTCTTAAAGTGTGGCCCTTTGACTCAATCTAAATTTCATAGAACAAATCCCCTTCATAAAAGGATTTGTTCTGTAAAACTTGGACTCAGTTAAAAAGCCACACACCCAAGGACCCATGATCACATGGCCTCAAGGCTAAAGGCTCCCCATCTCTGCTCTTATCAATTTGGTAACATTTTACTTATTATTTTTGAATCAATATTCATTTGGGATATTGATCTACAAGTTTCAATTTTCATTCTCTCCTTTGTATGTTCCTGGTTTATGTATCAGAAACTATATATATATATATATACACACATACATATATGTATATAAACATAATACTAACCTCCTCCCCACCTTCCACCCCCATCCAAGTTAGACTAGTTTTCCCTTAAAAGGTATTGAGGCCTTCATTAAGATTTGGTTGGTTCAGGAAACTGAAGGCTCAGACTGTTGACATTACTTCCTCATTGTCTGAGTACAAAGCAATCCTAAGGAGTTCCAGTGGTGCCATGATAATTGGTTGGCAAGAGCATTTTACTCAGCTGAATCAACTTGAGGTGTCCTCAATGCCTATCCTGCTATGGCTAAGTTAATCTCTTTTTTGTTCACTGCTGAATGACATAAAAGTATATCATTTTGTTCCAATATTGAGTGTAAACTGTCAGGAAATAAGTTTTAAGCTAGACCTGCTCAGAAGGTAATCTAGAAGGAATTTATTGGAAATCTTTTCTTTTACTATTTTAGCAAATAGTTTGTATAATGTTAGAATTAAGTTTTCTTTAAATAGTTGTTAGGATTCATTGTTAAAATAATTTGGTTTTGTTTTTTGGAAGGGAAGATCACACATGACTTGTTCAATTTCTCTTCCTGATTTTTTTGTTTGCTTTGATAATCTGTATATTTTATATTTCTATAAATATTTATCTATGTCTTCAAAACGATGAATTTTATGGCACGTAATTGGACAAAATCATTACTAATGACTTTCTTTACTTCACCTTCATTTGTTTTTATTTTATTTTTCATTTTCAATGCCACAATTTGGTTTTCCCATCTCTTTAAAACTTGACTATTTAATCTATGTCCTTATTTCCTAAAATCCAACTCCTATTTTTATTTATTTCTTTATTGGTTTTCTTACTTTCCACATTACTAATCTCTTCCTTGATTTTTCTGAATTTCAGTATTTGTGCTTTGTTGAGGATTTTTGATTTCTTGCTTTTCCAGTTATGTCTAATTCAGTAGTCTTTTCTTTTTGTCTTTTGTGGGTGAAAGTGTTAGTAGTATACATTTTTACTTCAGAATTGCTTTGGCTGCATCTTTTTGGAATGTTTTGGAAGTTTTGGAATGTTGTCCTTTCGTTTTTATTTTCTTTGATGAAATTATCTATTACTTCTATTATTTTTCCTTTGAACTACCAATTCCTTAAGATCAAATTATTTAGTTTAAAAATTAAGTTTGAATGTGTTCTTCAAAGGTCTTACATTGACTAGAATTTTTTGATATTGGGGTCAGTAAAATATGTCTTGAACATTTATGCTTTTCTGCATTTGTTTGTAAGATTTTTATGTAGTAGTACATGGTCAATTTTTGTAAAGATACCATGCATAATTAAGCAACATCTATAAACCTTTCAATTCCTATTCAGTAACTGCCAAAGAGCTATCATTCTAAAAATCTATTCAGGTATATTCTTTCTTGTTTATCTTTTTTTTAAAAAAAAATTTATTGTTTTTATTAAACAATAAACATACAGCCATTTATGCCATGAATTCATAGGGGATTGCTTCCAACAGCTCAGGTTCCTTGCCATTGTTTCTCACAAAGTGTGCTTCTCTGGGTGGAGTGTTTCTGGTGGCATTTCAGTTGAATCCAAGAGCCTTTTCCTTTGGCTTTCTTCTTCTTCTGATCATTTTCCTTTACCCGCTTCAGGAAGCTATCTCTGCTCTTAGAATGTTTAATATGCTCAATATGCACCTTAATTCTCTTGGCTAGAATCTTGCCTTTAACCTGTTTGTTAAACAATGCCTACAGCATGTTGAGTAACCTTATGGACCCATCTGGTTTTGCCATGGTAACATTTGTGGGGTATTCCTTGCTGAATATGTATTGTAGATATCCTTTGATATCTACAACATCACCTTTCTTGTATATTCGCATATATGTAGTCAAAGGGACAACACTATGTTTTCGAAAGGGCCTAGAATACATGTATCTTGTCCCTCTCCTTTTTCCTTTTGTGTTCATCTTGGCAACTCACTCAAACGCTCTCTCCCGAGCTTCCCTGGGAAGCAAGTAACACACCACGATGCAGGAGCCACATGAACCCCGTGTACCTGGAATCTCGTTTATCTTTTTCTTAGGCCAGTCTAAGTTTAGAAAGGGAATATTGAGATTCCCAGCTATTATAGTTCTTATATTTATTTTTATTTGATTAATTTTCCCTCAATATTTAGATGCTGTTTTGTTCTGTATATGCATAAAATTATTATTATCTTATTTTCTATGTGGTGCATTGGATAGAG
Organism: Vombatus ursinus; assembly: GCF_900497805.2. Lineage (NCBI taxonomy): Eukaryota > Metazoa > Chordata > Mammalia > Diprotodontia > Vombatidae > Vombatus > Vombatus ursinus. The sequence goes on from NW_020955184.1 coordinate 702,659, forward strand.
TACTGGGCCTGTAGTCAGGAAGACTCATCTACCTGACTTCAAATTGGGTCTCACATACTAGCTGTGTGACCCTGGGCAAGTCACTTAACCCTATTTGCCTCAGTTTCCTCATTTGTAAAATGAACTGGGGAAGGAAATGGCAAACCACTCCATTATCTTTGCCAAGGACCAAATGGGGTCAAATTAGACATGAATGAAATGACCAAACAACAAATGGTGCCTTAAATCATAATATAAGTTCCCTTTTATCTCTTGCTTATCCTCTTGCTTATTTCTTTTAATTATGTCTATTTTATACTTTTCTTATTTGAGATAATGCTGGCTACCCTTGCTTTTCTGAGTTAACTTATGTGTTATGTGTTAATATTTATATATTTTTCTAAGCCACAAATTCTTGGGTTCTGCTTTCTAATCAATTTTGCTCTTCGCCCTCGCCTCAATTCTTTAGCAAGTCTATCTTATTCATGTTCATGGTTATTATTGTTCATTGTATATTTCCCTTTGCTCTTTTCCCTTGTACTTTTCATCCTGTTCGCCTCTTTTCACTTTTTTGTTTGTTTGTTTAAAGAGAAGGAATGTGATTGACATTAGATATTTATAATTGGAGCTGGTTGCTTCAGTTTCATGCTGCTCCTCTCTTCCTTCATATTACTTTTTCCCTTTCTTCCCTTCTTTTAATCTTCTTTCTACCCTCCCAAGTGGATGTTTGTTTTGCTTGTGAGTCCAGGGGTGTGTTGGAGCCAGATCAAACTGGCTTAGAGAGCTGACTGTCTAATTTTTTAGTGTGAGCATTGACACCTTAGAAATGAGCAAATGCTACAAATCAGGGCTTGATTTGTTGTTTCATTTATTGTCTAGACATAAGAATGTGATTAAGAAAATGTTATTAATGCAGATTAATCTTAAAACTGTGTTGTGTGTACATTTTTTCTTCAGAAAGTTGATTTAAAAAAACTTATCAGTGTACCAATGCTTGTGACTATTTCTTCCCTGACTCTACCCTCCCTTTTAAATATCCTCTCCCTTCTCTCTTTCCCCACTTGTGTCCCTGGTGAGTTTAATGTATTTCTACATAAAACTCTCTCTGTAGGTCCAATCCTCCTTTGACTAGTTGAGATAAGAGTGAGATTCATGTGGTACCAACTCCCTCAATCCCTTCTTCCCTATTTGTCTACTCTTCTCACACTTTCATAGGCTAGGCATGACTAGGCTAATCAGGTATTTCAAATGGGATGAAATAAAACATTCAAAATCCATCTAAATGTTAAGAAAATGGATGTTACTTAACTGTAACAGTGGGAGAACATTCAGAGCAGGGAAGAGATGCTCATTAAAGATACAGTTGAACAAGAGTTTCCTGTTCTGATAGTTGTCATGCTGGTCTATAGCATGAAGTTTGAGGTCAGAGCTCCATCCCCTCATGTCCTGACTGTTTTTGTATTCAGGTAAATAGGAAGAACCTCCATGTGAGGTTTTCCCTATCTGGGTGATGGATTGACTTCCAGTCTCTTCTCCCCCCACCCTTTTGCTTCCTAGATCAGAATGCTGGGTGGACTTGGGCTCTGGGTGGTCTTCAAGCCATAAGGCTTCCCAATTTAGAGTGTTACTGTTTCAATCCACACCCCCATTTTGGGATTTCCCCTATCAGGGCCCTAGTAAGTCAATCAAGAAGCATTTATTACATGCCCACTATGTACCAGGCACTGTGCTAAACGGAGGATACAAAGAAAGGCAAAAGAAAAAAAAAGAACAGCCTCTGTTCTCAAGGAGCTCACAGTCAAATGGAGGAGACAACATGCAAACAACTATGTTCAAATAAGATATATACAGGATAAACTGGAGCTAATATTAGAGGGAGGGCACTAACTGTTGGGGCAATGGGAGTATTCTTGTAGATTTTAGCTTGTCAACTGGACCAGACCCAGCCTCTAACCTGTGCATGACCAGAGCCGAATAGAGTGGGCTAGAGACAAGAGAGTCAGGGATCAAACAGAAGTTTAATTTCAAAATGACAAAATGCTTGCAAGTGGAACTTTCCCCCCTACTCCTTGAGAAGGAGGGCTTAACATGCTGGGGCAGTGCTTTATATATGTAAGTGGGCTGGACCATGACATTAGCTGGACCAATCATTAGTTCCTGCTCCCATGGCAGCTCATGTATGGACAATGCAGGTGTTCCTGGGTTCTGTTGGAACAGTCTCCTTGTTGATTGTCTCACAGACACAAACAGAACCAGAGTTAGCATGGTGGGGACAGGAGTGTAGTACCTGGTTTGGTTCACTTAGCTGTTACACAAGCACAGGGATTGTGACCATGTCAAGGGAGGTGATGGATGGCTTTAGGCTGCAGCATATTGGCTCTCAGGTCCCTGAAAAATAGGCAGCATAAATTCCTCACCTAGTCAAAGCACCTACTGCTAGTCAAAGCAATATACTTTGCCAGAGGGTGAGATCATCCAGAGCGCAAAGGATTGTTGTTATGCCAAGCTCAGGGTACAGCCTGCTTGCTGGGTCTTAGCTCTGGGAAACAGGATGTTTCCAAAATATTTTGACAGGGAGCTCAAGGGATGGACGTGAGGAAGAGAATTTCAGGCATGGGGGAACAGACAGCAAAAATGCTCTATACAAAGCAGGAAGAAGGAGTATCTTGTTCTAGAAGTAGCAAAGGGGCCAGTGTCACTGGATAGCAAAGTATGTAGAGGGGAATAAGGTCTAAGAAGACTGCAAACATAGGAGGGGACCTAGTTATGAAGAACTTTAAAAGACAATTGAGGATTTTATATTTTATCCTGGAGGTGATAGAGAGCCATTAGAGTTTATGAAATCGGGGGTGTACATGGTCAGACATATTCTTTAGGAAGATTATTTTGACACTTTGTGGAAGATAGACTGAATTGGAGTTGAGGCAGGGAGGGAAGTCAACCGACAGGTTATTGAAATAATCTAGGGGTGTGGTAATAAGTACCTGGACCAGGGTGGTGGCAGTGTCAGAGGATAGGAGACATATCCAAGAGATGTTATAAAGTTAGAAACAACAGGATTTGGCAACAGATTGGACATGGGGGTAGGGATGAGAAAGAACGAGTAGAAGATGACATCTAGGTTACAAGCCTGGGTAATTGGGAGGATAGCGGCACTTTCAACAGTAAGAGGAAAATTAGCAAGAGGGGTGGGGTTAGGGGGAAAGATGATGAATTCAGTTTTGGATGTGTTCAGTTTATGTTTATGGGTTATCTAGTTTGAGATGTACAATAAGCAGCTGGAGATGAAAAATTGGAGATCAGGAGAGAAGTTAGGGCTGGATAAGTGGATCTTCAAATCATCAGCACAGAAATGATAATTAAATCCCTGGAAGCTGATGAGATCACAAAGGGAAATAGTATAGAGAAATAAGAAAGCACTGATAGTCTTTGGAAACACCCATGGTTAGTGGGTGTGACCTGGATGAATGTCTAGAAAAGAGACTGAGGAATAACTAGACAGAGAGGAGAACTAGGAGAGCATAGTGTCAGAAAAATCTCTAGAGAAAAGAATATCAAGGAGATGAGGAAGATCAGCAGTGTCAAAGGCTGTAGGGAGCTCAAGAAGGACGAGAATTGAGAAAAAGCTATTAGATTTGGCAATTAAGAGATCATTAGTACCTTTGGAGAAAGCATTTTCCTTTGAATGGTGAGATCAGAAACAAGACTGGAGTTATTAAGAGAATAAGGGGAAAGGAAGTAGAAGCACTAACTACAGATAACCTTCTCAAGGAATTTAGTCACATGATGGAGCAGAGATATGGGATGAGAGCTGGAAGGAATGGACAGAACAACTGAGAGGTTTTTTTTTTCTTTGTTTGGTTTTTTTTAGGATGGGGGAGATGTGCATGTTTGTAGATGGAGTGGAAGGAACCAGTCAGGAGTGTGCTGGAGTCAGCTTGAATTGGCTGGTAACTGGTTAGAGGTGACAAATTTTCAGTGTGAAATTTTATAGTTTTGACATTGGCAAATGCTCCAAACTAGGGCTTGATTTATTGTTTTGTTGATTATCTAGACTTAAGTGATAGAGAAAATAGTAATACACATTAAAATTAAAAAGTGTGTCATGCATGCATTTTTTCCCTAGAGAGTCAGTTAAACATTTACCAGCACATCATTGGAATCAGTGGACAAAGAGACATTAAAAATTAATGAGAGAATAGGGATAATGGCAGGGGCAATCTTTTGGAGAATACAAGATGGAATAGGATCATTTGTGCATATAAAAGGGTTAGTCTTGGCAAGAGAAAGGCCACCTCTTAATGTGAAATGTGTAAAGGAAGAGATAGTGGCAGAAGGTATCCAAGTGAAATGAGATGAGGAGATAAGAGATCTCTCATAAAATGGCCTCTTTTTTCAGCAAAATATGAGGCAAACTTTTAGTCAGTCAGTCAACAAGCATTTAAGTGCCTATGGTGTGCCAGGCATTGTGCTAAGCACTGGAGATACAAAGAAAAGCAAATATCAATCCTTATTCTCAAGTCTAATGGGGTGGGGGCAGGGAGGGAGAGAGACAACATGAAAACAACTATTCTTCTACCCCCACAGCAGCCACACACAGCCAGTGATTGTATCACCACCCTCAAGTGTTCCACTTCCATGTTCATAAACTCTGAAATTCCCTTGTCTGATCACAATCTGTTGTCATTCCACCTTTCCCTCTAACTCACAACCCCAGACCCTGTTCTTCATCCTCATCATGGCCTTCAATGCCTTGACCTATCAATTCATTCCCAGGCTATCACCTTTACACTGGCAACATTCACCTCCCTTCCCCATCTTGACTCCTTGGATAACTGGTCCAACACAACATGGTACTCTTATCTATGTACAATCTATGTACAAACTATGTACAAATGATAACTATGTACAAACAAGCAATATATAGGATAAGTTGGATGTAATCAACAGAGGGGAAGGTGCTAGAATTAAGAGGTATTGGGAAAGCCTCCCTGTAAAAGATGGGATTTTAGCTGGGACTTTAAGGAATCCAGGGAAGCCAAGAGGCAGAGATGAGGAGAGAGAACATTCCAGGTATGGGGGACAGCCCTGAAAAACTGCCTGGTGTACAGATATGATTTGTCTTGTGGGAGGAATAGCAAGGATGCCAATGTTACTGGGTCACAGAGTGTGTGTGTGTGTGTGTGTGTGTGTGTGTGTGTGTGTGTGTGTGTGTGTGTGTAAAAAATAAGAAGACTGGAAAGGTAGGAAAAGATCAGGTTATGAAGGGTTTTAAAAACCAAACGTGGGGTTTTATATTTGATGCTGGATGCAAGAGGGAACAGGGAGACATAGTTAAACCTGCACCTGAGGAAGGTCAATTTGGCAGCTGATTGTGGGATGGATTGGAGTAGTGAGAGACCTGAAATAGGGAGACCAACTAATAATGCTCAAAGCTGAGAGGGTGGAAAGAAGTGGGGCAATGGAAATTTTGAGTCAGGATGAAGAGGTTAGAAAAGCTGCTGTGGTTAATGAGATAGTGAATTGATTAGTGAAGTGAAAAGATTGTCTTGCTGCAGTAAGGTCCCAGTTGAGATAATATAACATAAATTTGTAGTGGATCCAGTCAAAATAGTTTCATGATTTTCTCTAGCTTTATTTAGCATCAGACGATTTGGAATGTAGGCAGTTAGACAGTGGATGGTGGGAATAATCCAAGACTGGGGCTTGGCAGGGCAAGATTAGCAATAGTATCAGGAGGCAAAGGATTCAAGATAAGAGTACCATGTTGTGTTGGACCAGTTATCCAAGGAGTCAAGATGGGGAAGGGAGGTGAATGTTGCCAGCGTAAAGGTGATAGCCTGGGAATGAATTGATAGGTCAAGGCATTGGAGGCCATGATGAGGATGAAGAACAGGATCTGGGGTTGTGAGTTAGAGGGAAAGGTGGAATGACAACAGATTGCGATCAGACAAGGGAATTTCAGAGTTTATGAACATGGAAGTGGAACACTTGAGGGTGGTGATACAATCACTGGCTGTGTATGGCTGCTGTGGGGGTAGAAGAATAGATCATGGCGAGTCAGGTGAGGAAACGGGAGGTTAAAATGAGGAAGAATCAGTACAAATTCCCTGGTATGAGGGTAGGAATTGGAGACATGAGAGACAGTGAGCCAGGCACTGAATTAATGGTCCTTTGTCGCTTTTGGGGTTTCCTTGCTCAGGGAGCTATGTGGAAATTTCCTAGTTCATGTTCCATCTTAGGTTTTTGTAGGTTTTATGACTGACCACTTGCACTTGATAAGAACTCAACAGACTTCTCTGGAAGGACTCTGTTTCCAGTTTTCAGTTTCTGGGTGTTCATTTGTGAAGTCCTGAGGAAATGAAGGTGATTAATGATGTTTCTCTTTGTATTGCTTGGTCATTGTTCAATCTGGTGCTCTTCTTATATGATTGCTGGGATAAAAGTGGGAAAGTCAGGCTCCTGTGTGATGAAACATACTGCCATATTAGACAAACCACTCTTGTTTTCAAAGACCAAAATTGTATGCAACCTATCAAAGTACATGAATGTCAAAACAAAATAATTTCACTCAAGTCCATGAGACTTTTGGAATACATAAAAAAGAACTATATGTCCATGAGAAAAGTCTTCTTAATGGTGTAGAAATTTAAAAATATATATTTTTTAGGACTTTTGGTTCAAATATAACTTTTTAGTTCTCTACACAGTCTAGGTTTTAAATATCAAACTTATACAGGCAATAATAATGTTTCTGTATGAATAGTGAAGTATTCCAGATCCTGTCAAAATTAAATTGTTTATGCTATTGCAATCAATCCACTAAAATAGTATGTGTAGAATTGCCTTTGGATGTGAGGTTTATTTTGTGGCTAAATTTAAAGGATTCATTCTGATATTAGTTCATTAACATGGTCATTATTTTAACTGGACTATTTTAAAACTAGAGCCTCTGATCTCTCTCCAAAATTTCCCTTCTTTATATTTTATTTCTTTGAAAGAACACTGGTCAATGTGATTAATGAGGTCAATTGTAGATCATGGAGAATAGAAGAGAAGCTGCAGCACTAGAGAAGGGTAAATGACTTGATTTTTGAAGAAAAAGGAGAGGAGAGAATGGTATAAGGCTAGTGAATTTAATAATGCCTGGCAAAATTCTTGAACATTAAAGGGAGGGTCAGTGAATAACTAAATAAAGGAGTACTGATCACAAAGAACCAACACTAGATCAACATCTTATTCCACACTTCACAATATATTCTAAATGGATATACAACCTTAAGAGATCACACTATAAAAAATTAGAAGAGAAACATCATACGCCTCTCACAGATATCGATAGGATATGTATTCTTAACTAAATAAGAGACAGAGGCAATTATAAAAGATAAAATTGATAACTTTGATTACTTAAAACTGAAAAGCTTCTTCATGGATAACATTAATGCATCTAAGATAAGAGAAAAAGTGGTCAAATGGGAAAAAAATCTTTGTGTCACATTTCTTTGATAAGGGTTTGGTATTCAAGATATATAAACAATGAATATACATATACATATATGTAAATTTATATATGTATATGTGTATATATATGTATATATATGTATATATATGTATATATATATAACTAATGGCCATCCCCAAATACATAAATTTTCAAAGGATAGGAAGAAATAGTTCTCAAAAGAACTGCAAAGTATTCATAATCACAAAAAAAAAATGCTCCAAATCACTAAAAATAAAGAAATGCAAATCAAAAACAACTCTAAAGTTTCACCTCATACCCTGTAAACTGACAAAAGCAGAAACAAATGGCAACAGTTAATGTTGGAGAGGTTGTGGAAAGATAGTCACACTAATTCATTGTTGGTGGAACTATGGAATGGTACAACCATTTTAGAAAGCAATCTGGAATTATGCAAATAAAATTACTAAGGTTTCCATATCCTTTGAACCAGAAACTCCATTACTGGTCTTATACCCCAATGAAGCTATCAATAAGAAAGTCCCCATCTTTATGGTATCACAACAGTCACTTTTGATTTGTGTATGCAGTTGTTCTTTCCATTTACATCATTGTAGCCTTTCGGTATATTGTTTTCTTGTCTCTGTTTACTTCATTATGCATCAGTTCATGAAAATCTTTCCATGCTTCTTTGTATTCATCAAGGTGGGAGGTCCACACAGGTGTTATGCATTGCACATTTCTAGACTTTTTCAATGAATCAATCAGTTGTGTAGGCTTTTTTTTTCTTTATCCAAAAAATATTTTTTGTCATATAGAATGGCTCTCGGGGGGAGGGGGAAGGGGAAGAAGAAGGATTCATGGGATATTAGAGTGATATAAGAAGCAGAAAATATCAATTAAACTTATTAAAAAAAGATGTATGGTCTGAGCAAAAACAAACAAAAAACCAACATAGCTTCCTCAAGAATACATCTTTCTCGACTAACCTCATTTCCCTGTTTTGATAAGATTATTAGACTTGTGCATAAGATGAGTGCTATGGCTCTAATTTAATAAAATTTTAGTAAAGCATTTGATATGGTTTCTCTTTCTTGAAAAAAAATTGAGAGATGAGAGATGTGCTTTACACCAAAGTACTATTAGGTCAACTCAGAACTAGTTGAATGGCCAAACCATTAATGGCTACTAAAATGTGAATTTGAAAGGTTTCTAGTGGAGTGCCTCAGGGATCTGTGCTTGGTCTTATGCTATTTAATGTTTTTTATCTGTTACTCAGATAAAGCATAAATGTCCTGGCCTTCAAATTTTCAGATAACATATAGTTAGGAGAGCTAGTTAATGCACTGGATAAAAGAATCAGGACCCACTAAGTTCTCAACAGGTTAGATTTGGGGTTGAATTGAATAAGATAAAAGTTAAGGAGGTTAAAGTCTTGAATGTGGGTTCAAAAATTCATTTTTATACAGGCAAGGATAAACCATTGTTTACCTGGAAAAGAACTTGGTGTTTTATAGGTCCCTTATAACTCTGAGACTCTGTAATAGCTCTAATTTTTATGTTGTATCTCAATAGAGCTGAATTTAACTTACTACAATGTACATAACAATTTTTTTCATCAATAATCATTGCTTAATTTTTAACTTTATCAAACTACCCAAAGAAGCTATAGGATGTTTGATGAAGCAATTAGTTACTTCACTTACCTCGATGTAGTTTATAATCAAGTATAGTGACATCATGATTTTACTTATGCACTTTACTAACTTCAGTATATATAATAAATTCCATTGAAAAAAAAAGTTTGGATTTTTTGAGTACATTTGGAAATAAAGAAAACTCCATTTTGCTTAAAAATGTAGTAAACAAGTAGGAATGAGTGACTAAATCCCACCCCCCCAATATATCAGTACATTTCAATACATATTAGCAGGGTGGCACAGTAGACAGAATGCTGGCTTTAAATAAGGATGACCTGAGTTCTATGCTTACCTCTGACACATACTGCTTATATGATCTTGGGCAAATCACTTAACTTCTTAGCTCCCTAGGCAACTTTCTAAAATGAAAGGAAAAGTTGCTGATCTGCATTGTGGAGAGAGTTTCTGTACTTGGAGTTCCCTATGCCAATTAAATTCCAGGTCCAGGAAAAAATGAAAGTGTCCATATCAAATTTTTGAGACACATCATGGAACTTTGAATAGGGATCCAGCCTTAGAGTCAGGAGGAACTGGGTTCCAATTGTATCCTTCATATATATTTGTTCTGTGACAATGAACAAATTCACCTCTCAGTTACTTAAATGACCTCCAAACAACAGTAAAACTCTCAAGTTGTAAGTCAGGTGCCAATCTGCATTGGTAGAGAGAATTTCCACAACTAGGAAGTCCTAGGTTTGGAGGAAAAATATAAAAATTTACCTTTGTCAACAGCTAACCAAATACATAAAGAAATGTGTAGATTCCTGATTACTCATGCATCCCAAACTAAATTTGGAAAATCATAGAATTAAAAATAAGGAAGGAATTTATTTGGAGAAATTTTAGCAATGGTTTCACTTACTATTTAAGAAGAAAACCAAACTTGTCAACATTGTTTTATTGTCCAAATGAAATTTATGAAGGTCAAAACAACACTTTTTAAAGTAACAACTTTTAAAGTACAGTTTTAAAGTAATATTTTTGTCATAAAAAGAAAATAGACTTTTTAAAAACTATTTTAATGAACAGATATAAAAATGAGAAATAAAGGCTAGTAAATTGAGACATTATTCTGAAATGTATGCTATTAATTCAAATGTACAAGCTTGAACTTAACAAATGTTTAAAATATTTGAGTTTTTTAAACAGTGCCAAAACAAACCACATCTTTTATAAAGATGACATATTTAGCTAGGCATTGGCAATGTAAATCTTTCAACCATTCCAAGTATTTATTTAAAGGCTTCAGAGAACATGTGCACTCCCAACAAAACAAGAATGAAAAGTTTAGACCACTGGAGCCTAACAGCTGACCTACAATCAAGCTTAAACAAGACAAAAACATTTTTTGGGGAGAAACTTGCAAATACATTTCAGTTAACCCAAGTTGGGCAAAAGATTGGATTTTACACAAACCATATCATACCTAATGAAATCATGAGTAAAGATTTCTTCATCATATTATAGCCACACAGCAGCACAGTATTAGCCAGATGACTCTTTGTATATGGAATAGTTAAAAAAAATAATTTTGGTTCTTTAAAAAATAGAGTGGACAAACAAGACTAAACTTATTTAGAAGGCATTACTACTTATTCTGAAGTAAACTAACTCTGTGAGCAAACAATTTTATAACAATGTTTAAGGATATTTTGAAGTTTATTAGAATCCAAAAATTTGAGATCAAAGGAAATTTTGTAATCAAACTCTGTCATTGGGAATGAAACAAGTAAAAGGTTCCCTGTCCCAATATTAAATGACATGATTAAATGGCATATTGGCTTATTTGTAAAAACATAACTAAAATGCACACATTAGGGATTAGCTATTAAACTTTGCTATTAGTTGAACTCATTCAAAATGCCTTTTAACTGGATTTGTCTAGAGCTATTTTGTCTATGAAAGACTTGACTAGGCTATGAACTTTTCAACTTTTTGTGATGTCACTTTACAAAACTACATTGTTAGTTATTAGCTTGAGGGTGAATTTAGCAACAGTGCAAAAATGACTAACGGTATCTACTTTTCTATTAAAAGACTGGGAATGTTAATTAGTGAAAACACAGGGTAGGTTCACTATGAACATAACTATGGTGCTAAAAAGCATGAACAATATTCTTATCTTGAAACATTATGCTATTTATGTATTTTACTATGGTATGCAGTTTACAGGGCTGCAACTCAACGAGAGAGCCAGGAGAAAAACGCATGGCTCTTGATGGGTCTGTAATTTATGCATGCAACTATTGTGTTTCAAAGAAATAGTGAAATAACTTTAAAACACAGTAATTACACTGAGCAAAATTTCTGCTTCTTTTTCGTTGAAACTATGGTGTTCTAGGAGGCAGAAGATCTGGCTTCATGTTTATCTTTCCCAACTAAACTAAATACTCTCTATGGCTCCATTTCCTTAGAGAGAACAAAGATTATTTTAGGGAAAATATTCATTTTTTCTTCACTGTTTTGAATTAGGGAAAAGCCAAAAACTTATAGAATACATCATCACTATTATTATTTATATCTTTATAAAGAATTTTTTTATCTTATAAGGTGAAAGTGGGCTCAGACTTCTCCATAAGATTAGTCTGGGTGTTGTCTGAAGCAGTTACACAAGGAAACTTATGAACAATGGAATGAAGATGAACTTGAACAATAATCAAATCTATAATGCATTCAGTTCTGATGAGAAAGGGTGTTCTCACACCCCAAAGATATTTATTTGCCTGTAGGATAAGATGACTATTATATATATCTATAGCTATATCTATATCGATATAGATATAGATAGATATATAGTTGGATGGTCAACGCATGGAGCTCATTTATCAGATTCAGATGTATAGTATGCATGTACATACATACATATACATATACATGCACATATATACACATGCCCACACACAATACATATGTTCATACAAACATAGTATCTTGGACAAACACTGCAAATGGATAAATGAGCTGGGTGCAGAATTGAATGGGAGGAGAGGGGGCTAGATTGCATTTGGAACACTGCACAGTTTAATGATCTGAAGCCTCTCCATGAAACAAAATTCCAGTGGCATTGTATGGCTCTAGGTCATGTAATATTAGTCTCCAGAGAATTCAAGAAGATCAATCACAGGGAAATGGAGAGGTGTGTGGTGGACACAGAAGGCTGCAACACATTACAAATGAATAATTTACAACAAAAAGCAGAGTAAAGGCTTTTATCAGAGAAATATATTAACAGAAAAAAAAAGATAGGCCAATCATAAAGAAAGTGTGAAGGCTAACTAATGGATATTCCATATGCTCCATTGGTTTATATAGTATAATAATAATGTGAGGAAGGACCCCAATACATTGCTTGGACCTCTCTTCAGTTGATTTACAGTAGATCATGGACATATGCAGGTATATATATATATATATATATAAAGAATCAATGCCTACCTAAATACTTATTATAGAACACCTATAATATATATTCTACATAATTCTATAATAAGTATTTCTATAGTATTTCTATAGTAAGTATTTAGGTAGGCATTGATTCTTTCTATGTTTAAGAAAAAATACCTTTTTGTAAGGCCAGACTAAAATACCACGTGATATGCTAGCAAAAAGAACATTAATAAAAACATCCCCACCATAGGTGTGAAATGCTAATGATATCTATTTATCCTGAGTGTGTATGTATGTATGTATGTATATATGCATGTATATATGCATGTACATATAAATACTGAAGGGGCCTTTTTGTAGAGTAAGAGATTTTTCTCTCTTGCTGCTATTTCTTTTCTTGGGAAGGATGATTGCCCACTCTGCCCCTTTTCTCCTACCTTCTGAATACTAAGAGGCTCAGAAACTGTCTTGCTTTTTCAGCCTAACCAGGAGTTTCTATGCATGCTAGCAAGATGGGTCTGTTGGGATCTTGGGAAAGGTTGTTCATTGGTAGTAATACCCAGTGAAGAGATATCTATCTACTGGAGTACAGAAACTATTTCATTTGTATTCCAGTTGATTCTGAAGCACTATATTATTTTTAAAGGAAAATTTTATTAATCACTCTTTTAAACTGTATAGTAATTCCATTGTAAGGTATACTGCCCCTTTACAGCCTTTTTGACATGCAGCAGTTTAATGATAAAACTATAAGAAAAATATTTTTGTGTAAATGAAAATATGTATGTTAAATGTCAAAATAAATAACACATTTCAAGTGTTAAAGAATAACAATAACTAGCATTTGTATAGTGCATATTATGTGCCAGGAATAGTGCTAAGTGCTTTACAAATATCTCATCTGAGATAATAGAATATTTTGACACATAAAAGGAGTAAAAAAGACTATTTGAATAAAAACTGTTAATATATGTATAAAGAAATACAATTTGAACATGAGATTTGAGCAGTTTTTGGACAAGAAATGAACTGTGATGTTAATATAAAGATTCAATTCTACTTGAGCAGTTTTGGACAAGAAATGAACTGTGATGTTAATATAAAGACTCAACTCTATTTGTGCACAGTGTAGAATGATGCCTTTCATTATTTGGATGAATGATGCCTTTCAACATTGAGAAGAAGAGAAATATATTTATTGAAAACTGGAAAAACGAGTGTAATAAAAATTTCAAGGACACCAAAGCAATGGGCAGACTATGTTGAAACCTTTAAAGCTGCAAGGAATTATAATACCTCAGCTCATTTGCATATATGTTTTATTGACTATAGAGGATAAAACTAAAAAAAAAAATAACAATTTGGAGACCCCAATATGATTTTGAAAGGACTGTAGATTTGATAGGAGAAATTTATGGAAGTTATTACCTTTTAAATGAAAAATGAGGCACTGGGAATCAGAAAAGCTCTCATTTAAGACATTGAAGTAGATCAAAACTAGGTATAGGAACCTGAGATGAACTAAAGATACAGTAGGGGGGTTGAAAGCTATTCTTCTGGAGTTGTGACAAAAGCAGTCAGCTTACAGAAGGCTTCAGCTAAGTGGTTCTTAATTGATAGGAGAAAGAACTGACTTCCTTGACTAAAAACTTCAGTTAACAGCTTTCATACTCTACCTAGAGTTGGGAAGAGGTAAAGCTTCTCATAAGGGCCTGTTGATTTCTTTTACCACCTTGAGAAAGAAAAGCCCAGGGGGCTTTGTCGTTGCTTTAGTGTCCTGGTAAGCTTGCTAGGTTCACTTTCTGGCTGAGGCAGGTTTTCTGAATCAGCTTGAGTCATGTTGTTGTGAGCTTCATTCATACTGGACAAAAAAACTATCTGTGTGAGTGAATACCTGGCTGCTCTGGTTTGTATGGCCTAGTGATAGATTGCTGAGCTTTGCATTTTTCTAGCTTAAAAAGCAACTGCCATTTACGTTAAGAGGTAATGCTTTCTAAACCTCTTTTAGAGTGTTAACTATAAATCCACAGACTTGATGTTTTTGAGTAGAGAACAGAAGATTTGCCTAACTGAAGAGTGCTAAGGATCAACAGTCAACCAGTGAACAAAATAGCAGTTTTGTGTGGTGCAGATATAGCTGAATGAACTAATGACATTAAAGCCAATCCAGAATTGTTAGTTACTCTAAGCAAATGGACTTTCCCCTCTTATGTGTTTTCCTGATGGGTTCCTACATTCTTTCCCAGAGAAACTGAGTATATTGGTGAGAGAGTGTGATACAAGTTAATATGTGCACTGTGATGTATTCTTTTCAAATTTATTATTTATTTATTCTAAACATTCTTTTCTTTTTAAATTTTGAGTTTGAAATTCTCTCCCTCTGTCTCTCCCTTTCCCCTGCCCACTGAGAAGGCAAACAATATGATATCAATTATATATGTGAAAAACCATGCAAAGCATATTTCTATATTAGCCATATTTCCCAAAAAAGCAAGAAAAATAAAGTGAGAAAATTACACTTAAATTTTCACTCAGAGTTCATTACTTCTCTCTCTGGAGGTAGATAGTATTTTTTTTTTTTTATCATAAGTCCTTTGGTTGGAATTGTCTTAGATCATTGTACTGATCAGAGTAGATAAATCTTTCACAACTGATCATCATTACAACATTGCTGTTACTATGCACAATGATCTTCCTTCTGAGAACACAGAAATGCATCTGGCTTGGGATGTAGAAGTTCTGTTGGGGCACAAGGAAGAACCTGACAAGCATTGTTGAGGGCAGGGGGAGGGCCAGGGAGGAGGCTGTCCATTCTTTTCTCCTCCTTGTGCCCAGTCAGATTGCCCCTTCAGCATCTCTTACCACCACATGTAGCCTCTCAATGAGAAGAGGTGATCAAAGGCCAAGGTAGCATCAGCACCTAGGAAAATCCTTCAGGTTTTACCAGAAAACACTCAGGTTAGGAGAAATTGTTTTTTTCTGTGCACATATCTGCGAGACAAGTGCTGGGAAAGTGAGAATTCTTGTGATCAGAGAAGCTGAACAAATGCTGAAAGTCTGAAGTTTTCAGAAGTTAATGTTTATCTTGCAAACATCCTGGGGAAGAAGCTGGTGTCACTGTTGTTGTTGCCATTTGGGCAACAACATTCCCACTTCACTTTGCATCAGTTCAATACAGGTTGCACCATGTTGCTATAAAACCACACCCTTCTCATTTTTTCTGGATAGGTTATTCTTGGTTGAAATCCTAGCTCTTTTGCCTTTCAGAATGTCATATTCAGAAAGTCCTCTGATCCTTTAATGTAGAAGGCACTAAATCTTGTGTGATCCTAACAATGGCGCCATGATATCTGAATTGTTTCTTTCTGAATACTTGAAGTATTTTCTCTTTGACCTGGGATCTCTAGAACCTGGCTATAATGTTCCTGGACCTTTCATTTCATCAACACCTGTTTCAGGAGGCGATTGGTGGATTCTTTCCATTTCTATTTTACCCATTGGATCTAAGATGTAAGGGCAGTTTTTCTTGATGTTTTCTTGAATGTGTCTAGGTTCTTTGATCAGCTAGTCCAATAATTCTTAAATTTTCTCTCTTTGATATATTTTCCAGGTCAGTTATTTTTCCAAAAAGATAGTTCCCATTTTTTTCCTATTTTTATTTCTTTTGATTTTGTTTTATTATTTCTTGATGTCTCATGGAGTCATTTGCTTCTGCTTGCCCAATTCTAATTTTTAAGGAATTATTTTCTTCAGTGAGATTCTGTACTTCTTTTTCCATTTGGCCAATTCTGCTTTTTAAGGAGTTCTTTACTTCAGTGATTTTTAATCTCCTTTTCTCTTTGGCCTAGTCTGCTTTTTAAGGAGGTTTTTTTTTTTCCTTCAGGGAATTTTTGTGCCTCTTTTACCAGTGGTCCAATTCTATTTTTTAAAGATGTTATTTTCTTCAGTATTTTTTGTGCCTTTTTTTTTTTTTAAAGAAAAACCATGCTGTTATTTCTCTTTTCATCATTATCTTGCACCATTTTCATTCTTTTCTAATTTTTTCTCTTCCACTTTTATTTCTTTCTTTAACTCTTCCAAGAATTCTTGTTGGGATTGGGTCCAATTAGCATTTTCCTTTGAGTTTGTTTTTTTTTCTAGTAGCTGTTTTCACATTGTTTTCTGAGTTTATGTCTTGGTCTTCCCTGTCATCACAACAGCTTTTTATAGTCAAATTCTTTTTTTTTTGTTGTTGCTTGATCATTTTTTCAGTCTATTTCTTGACTTTGAACTTAATGTTAAAGTTGAGCTCCGCTCACATGGTGGTGAGGAGGCCTTGTCCCAACTTTTGAGTCATTTTTGTGCTGCTGTTTTCAGAGCTAGTTCTGGGGCTCTGCAAGTTTTTCGTTCTTCCAAAATAGTGTGATGCTGAGAGACATATGGTCACTGGTCTCCTGATATGCATCTGGTCTTTACTAAGGAAAGGCCCCTGGTCTCCTGAAGCTGCACATTCTAGCACTGCTCTCTACTTTGTACTGTGACTAGACTCCTTGTGACTCACCACTAGCACTCCTCTGTGCCCTAGAACAGTGACCCAGAACTGAATATGGGCAATAGAGTCATAAATCAGTGACATATATACCCAGTGCCAGCAAAGGTTCCCTGTAATTTCTTTCTGAGCACTGGTCTGCCCCTCTCCCAGGTTCCCTCTGCCAGTTGAGTGCTCCTGAAGCTGCTGCTGCTATGACTGCTGTTGTCATAACCACATGTGTTAGCTCCAGATAGACTTCCACCATGGTGTAATAGACGTCTCCTGCTAACCTTTTAAGTTTGGCTTGAAAATAATCTTACCCTGACTTTTTGTTGACTCTGCTATTCCAAAATTTGATTTGAGGCGTTATTTTAAAGTTATTTGGAGAAGAATATTGAGAGTTCAACTGGGTGGCTGTCCCTAATCTGTCATCTTGGCTACATCCTTGGGATGTATTTTTTTATGCATTGATTTTAATATATTATGATGGCAACTGATCATCCTTATAAATTACAAATGGTGATGTAGATGACAGAGCACTCGACTTAGGGTCAGGAAAACCTGAATTCAAATCCCGCCTCAGATACTTACTAGCTGTGTGACTCTGGGCAAGTCACTTAACCCGTTTGCCTCAGTGTCTTCAGCTATAAAACAGGGATAATAATAGCACTTACCTAACAGGGTTGTTCTGAGGATCAAATGAAATAATATTTATAAAATACTTAGCACAATGCCTAGTACATAGTAGGTGCTATATATAAAAATGCTTATTCTCCTCCCATTCACTTATTTCTTTTGTCTTTTAGTTAAGAAAATGGTTGTGTATAAGATCTTGAAGAGCCATAATTGTTATTGACTGGTTATATAAATTTCATACCCTGCATGTTACATTATGAGTAGCTGGTTATGTGGGTAGAAAACACATTGCATGGGGGCTAAAGAGCTAGAGAGGCAAATAGGAAAAGTCTATTCCCTCTCAACCAGGTTGTCCCTACTATCCTGAGAAAGCTTCAGTGTAACTGCTTCATGATGGTCTATCTCTGGCAATTCACACCTGTCAAGGTGAGGGCAGGTTGGAGTGATTGAGTCAAATAAAGCATGAATGGGAGTTACCATACTCCATGAAAGAGATTGGTGTTACAGTGGTGGGTAGCTATTTCATGTCATGTCACCACACCATAACCTTGTTCTGTTTGGGTGGATGATGCATGGGTTGTTTATACCTACTGTACTCACTGATATTCATATGCTTGTTTTACAGTGTTTAACATTTTATAGATAATTCACCCTATCCCAATGATATTTGAAGTTTCTGCCAACTTATTCAAACTGGGGTGTGTATGTGTGCAGAAATTTGGAGGGGATGACATGTAAAGTGATCTTTTCTTTCCAAAAATCTTCTTATAATACTTTGTCTAGATCTTTTCATTGTCGTTATATCTTACCTGGTATCATGCTTATTTGTGATATGTTATACCCCCGAGTTAGACAGTAGGCTCTTTGAGGACTAAAACTGCATAACTTTTAATCTTTGTCTTCACAGAATATCAGGAGGCAGCTAGGTGGCTTAATAGAGAGAATGCTGGACCTGGAGACAAGAAGACCTGAGTTCAACTGTTGCCTCAGACACTTAGTAGCTGTGTGACCCTGGGCAAATCACTTTACATCTGTTTGCCTTAATCCACTGGAGAAGGAAGTGGCAATCCATTTCAATATCTTTGCCAAGAACGCCCCATCGATAGTATAGTCCAGTCATGAAATGACTGGGCTACTGAATGACTGAACAATAACAAATGCACTGAATATACGCTAACTGAACTGAATTTGTTGACTTAAATGGAAAAAAAAAATATGGCACTGCAAAGTCATTTGTCCAAAACCACAATGGGGGATTGAGGAAGAGAACCCTGGTCTTCATTATTAAATCAGTATTACGAATCTGACCTATACTAGTTGTACTTATAGTGAAAGTTTACAAAAGATATGTTGGCACCTTTTTTCTCAGCAATTATTTCTCCATTATGGTCACCTAGGTATAGAAAAAAATGCATGAAGAAGAGTGAATTGTTTTCCATTCTTTTCTGCGGTTTCTAAAACCCAAAGCAAACAAATCTGAGAAAATCTGAAGTTACGTCCTTTCAGGAGGATGATGATGGTGATTTGTGGGTGGGTGGATGAGGGAGAGTAGTGGGGAATCTACTTTCCTTCTGATTAAAAATAGATTTGGTAGGACTCATAAATGCAAGTCATCTTCATTACTATGTTATGAGAGGAAATAAATTATTTAATTCTAAGCAAAACTGATGTCATGTGAGGATTCTTAAATTTTGCCTCTTTGCTTTATGCCCTTTTTTATAACTTAGAGCAAAGTGCTAGTGCTCTCCTGCATAATCATCTTGAGTGAATATGTAGCATTTGAGACGTAAATCACTAGAACTATTTCTGCTTGATATAATGGATAGAGAAGAGCATTGCTGGTCTGGAACAAGTTCTATATCTTTCTGACTGAAGATCAGATCTGGTTAGGATTGGTTTAATATCTATTAAAGAATCAGGCAGCAGGAGTAACATATTAGTTTAGAGCTCTGGGGAAATGCTCCTAATTACCATTTGAAAAAAAAAGGAACAAAGATAGACAAGTAAAGAACTGATTTTGTACACTCTGAATTTCTGTGTCCTCTGAGAAACTTTTCTCTCCAGAAGTTCAAATGATTTTTCTTTTATAAGATACAGAGTATACAAGTCTTTTGGTATTTTAAAAAATGTAGTTGGCTTAGAAAATTTCTTACATGCTCACACAATTCTCACTGATTTATCCAAGGAGCCTTATTCCTGGCTAGCCATACTCATTGTCGTCTTATTCCACATGACAAGCATCTATCTGGACAAAGACAATGCCAACAGGTTCATCTGAAATTACGTGAAGCTACTGCTATTTTCTCACAACCAGATTATCAGTTTCAAGAACTGAAAGAGATAATGTATGCAAATCAATTTGTAGAATATCAAGCACTACACAAACATGCACTATTATTATTATTTTCTTCTTCTTTAAGAGCAATAATAGGTAATACTAACTTTGCAAATTCATGGTTTTATTAAATATTTCTCATTCTTCCTGCCAAATACAAAGAAAATCTAGTTAAAATTAATAAAAGATTACCTATCACATTCCATGGTCTAGTGTATTTTAAGCCCAGTCCATGAAGATGCATGCTAATTTACATGAGAAAGATAACAAATACAGCAGAGATTTTTTTCCCTTTATACATATATATATATCTTTTTTTAACCAAGTCATTGTTATCTATTGCCATTTTTAATAATAACAGTAGTGACAATACACAACCCTGTAAAGGCACATTAAAAATAAGATAATCCTCAATCATGTTCTTAAGACCTCATACCACATTTCTGTGCAAGTGTGTGACTAAAACATCATTCCTTCATGAATGTGACCTCAGTGATAGAACTCTTTATAAGGCATCTTTTGCACAACTGCCTCTTGGTGCATATACTTAATTCCCTTTAATGTTATCAAAGGTTATGTGTAAGCACTGAGAAAAGACTGTATTCTTATGTCTACACAGTAATCATAGCTTCTTCTTAAATCTGCACTTTTTTCATTGATTCAGAAACATATTCAATATTAAAATATGCAGGTATTTGAAATCTTGACCTAACATAGTGGATTTAGATTTGTACAATATTTGCCTTGCTAAGTTTTGATTCTAAAGCAGGCAGTATGGGAAGACGTGTCCAGCTCAGCTGCACCATGTTTCTGTGTTGGTTCCTCAGTATAGAAACACCTTAAAAGAAATTGGGACAAAAGAAGTAGTTCCAAAGTATGCTCTAAACCTTTAGCCACCCATTGGTAAAAGTCTGTGGTTAATACATTTGGATAAATAACCCAAACTCAGCAGCAAAGTGGTTAAACATTTGTGATTTGATTTTATCTCAGCTTGGTATGTCGTTGAAGTGTCCCACTTCTAACAACTATTTGTTAAGTGAAGGCTTTAGTGTTTACACAGCGTTGAATGAAGCAGCCTGGTCACCAGATGTGATTGCTTCCCCAGACTGAAGCTTTCAATCAGATCACCGTCCTAATGGTCCCTGCTCCAACCTTCTTCCTCAGGACATCCACCAACCTTTCCAACCTGGAATGGGGGGAGGGGAATGAGGGGAGAAAAAGGGAATTAGTGTTAGGAATGTACTGGCTGAAAGGGCCAGTGTTTGCACTGGGCCAGGCTGTCCTGGTGGTCACATCAAGAAACAAAGCATTATTGTAAGAGAAACACACGGGTACAGAATGCCAACAACTTGAGAAAAACTTTAACTGATAGCCTAGATGAAAGCAGAAGTAGTTAAATTCTGACTCTATCTCATGAAATATCAAAGATTTCCAAGGCAGCTTAGAGATAAATTATAACATAAGTGGCTATGCAGGAATACAATTTGCAAATGACTCATTTTTAACAATAATATATTAAATGTTGACTGCTCCCTCACTAGAGTTTTGGCTATACTGTAGCATATATACTGTATACTTTTAAGACAAGTGTTCATTTTAGCACCCATGGAAACATTGGAAATCTTACACCTGTCACTTAGCTCCCAAGATCCTTTGTGCTTAGAATATTACCCAGCAGTTCAATTGCTATAATATATTTAACTTTTCTTCATTTATAGATAGTGATGGCAATGGATCATTTAATAATCAGAATGAGTGTATTGGTGTGACTGGGAGTGCAAAGAATCCAGTTCCATAATCTTTAGTCCTGTCAATGTGCAGATTGTATAAAATGATTTTCAAGTAATACAGTTATAATTCCCAGAGTAAATAAAACATTTTTATTCCAAACTGCTGCCAAACAGCTAGGAATCATACACATGCTCCTACACTTTATAGTCAACAAAAACAAAAGATGTAGTCAGTTTATGACATCACTCTTTAGCAGTTATTTAGGTAACTCATTGGGAAAGCAATCATGCTCTTGTGTACTCAATGGGAGTTTTGCTTGACAAAAAGACTACAGAATTAGGCTATTAATTAGATTTCTTCTTTGGGAGAGAGTGGTTCTTTGCTAAAAGCATAACACCTAGACCCAAAATCCCTTTTGATGTTACACAGAGAAATCTTTCTTTAAAAGTGCAAAATCTGCCCAGAAGTTTTCATTTACCCTCATTTCTCCCCCATCAAGGACTTTCTTTGCAACACATTCCAGTTTGCTCCATGGTTTGTCTCCTTTTTACTGGATCCATGCATGGAGGCTCTTTCACAAATAAACACATAGCACAAAGCTAGACACTGAAGGAATGAAGGTATTCTCTGTGCCATGTATGTTGGATTAGATCGTGTGGATTTTTTTGGGGAGAGTGAATCTAGTCAATTGCTTATAACCCTGAAAATTAACTCAAAGTTAATCAAGCAATTTATTTTACAGGCTTTGTTATGCCAAATAAAATGACTAAACTCTAAGCAGCAAAAGTCTTTGCTTTGAAGAACATAATGATAATCTCAAAGAAAAGCACAGTGCTATTTTTTGATATGCATGATAAGTATCATACAAGTAACCTTAAAATTATCAAAGTAGCCTTCAACAAATGGCAAACATAGCAGCAGCAGCCAGGAGATTCATTGGAAAATTCATTATATTCACAGATTAGGAAGCATTAGTTAGATTTCCCATAGAGATAAATCCAATGCTTTGCCTTTATATATCAGAAGGTATACACTTTGGATATTAGCACCCACATTACTGTAAACATCTTACAATAGAAACCAAAGCCTCACTAATTAGAGCTGATTGAGAGACAAGGTGGGGAGCAATATGAATGAGTGAGGTCTGAATACTTTAATATTCTGTTCTGTTATTTTTACTATTTCTCAAAGAAATTGCTAATAAAATGTTTTCAAATAGAGATCCTACTAGGTCTGCTTTATTAGTTATATGACACATAATAGCACTCCATACAACATATTAAAGTGCCTAAAAACAGTTTGTTCTTTTAAATAGGTTAAATATATTCTGCCATGACATTATGTACATGATTAACATGCCTCAACAAATCCTTCTATCATTGAGTAAAAGTACTGGTCAATTATTACAAATTCAGAATCAGTAGAGTCTTAATTAATTAAGGAAGTTTGACTAGATTATGCCTCCTCTGTCACATCTTTCAGATTGAGCCATATTGTCTTGGGCTCCTTCTTAATGATTATAACACCTTTCTCTTTAGAATAATCTTGCTGAGATGAGGGGTTCGTAAAAGGTACTTGTGTATCATGTTTTGCAGCGTCTGGTATTTCAACAACTACCAGAACAACAACATTCTCAATTTATCCTGGTTGAATGATTTGTGAAAATCTGATCTCAGAAATGAGAAAAATGTCAGTTACTTAGCTTCATAAAACCCCAGTGACTCTTGAAACACAATTAAGCTACTATCCCTGTAAGGGATGGAAGAGACCCAGGCAAACATGGGATGCACCAACAGGAAGCTAAGTAGCTGTGACTCATACATCTACTGTCTATCCAAGTAGCTTACATGATCAGCCTTCTAGGCCATTTTGATTAAACAAATCAACAATACTTTTTAAAAAATGATACAGCTCCCGGGGCAGCTAGGTGGCACAGTGGATAGAGCACTGGCCCTGGAGTCAGGAGGACCTGAGTTCAAATCCAGCCTCAAACACTTACTAGCTATGTGACCGTGGGCAAATCATTTAACCCCAATTACCTAAAAGAAAAAAATTATATAGCTCCTTCCAAAAGGCTCTAAGTTTTTTATAAATTATCTTACTATGATCTCCACAATTACTTCAATGAGAGAGAAAGTAATAACCCCTATTTTAAAGGTAGGAAAATAGGCACAGAAAATTAACTTATATTGCCACTGTCATCTTATCAATATGGATACTTCCTCCAGTGGGGCAAACAATAACTTATCCATGCCTTCTTATCATGATCAACTCTTATTCGTGTCGTTCCTTACATCCTCTACCCAACATACTGTGGGCCTTTCTTGAGATTTTTTTGACTTTACGTAGATACTAGCAGAGGAGGCATACTATCCTTTTTATTATGTCTCACTGTGATTTACATGACCAGTCCGTGTCCTTTTCTAGTTATACATTGATCTAACGGTCAATACCGTCTTTTGTTTACTCATTTTCACAGCCTTATTTCCTGAAGTGTGATTCTGTCTTAGGGCCAGACTCTGTGTACTCCTGGAGGGAATGGTTGACCTTATTTGGTTCTGATATGTATTATCTGGAGTCTTGTCACTGCTTCCTTCAGGTATTGAAAACTATGTTCTTCAAGGATTTCAGGAGCAGCTAAGGCCAGGTTGCTGCAAACTTTCAGTGCCCTAAACACTGCCCTTCTACTCAGAGCTTTACAGTTCCTAACTCCAATTTGGGGTCTGGATAACACAGCTGCAGGGTGGCACTTAGTCAAAGCTTTAGTAGATAGCTGCTAGCTCCAGTTCCTGGGTTAGAAAGCTCTGCAGAGACAGAACTGCAGGTTTATCTCTGGTCTAAACTATGAATAGTTCTTTCTGGTGGGATGCCCTCCCCGGTACCTGCAGGCTTCTAACTGTCTCCCTGTGCTGTCTATGCCTGGAAAAAGGCACTCACTCCAGTTTATCTGTGGATTTCTTGATTAATACTTGGCCTAGTGTTTTTTCCTCAAGCTTCGCCGGAATAGTTAGCTGTAATGATCTGCGCTGCTCCTCCTACTCCATAATCTTTACCTTTAATGTTGTTCTTCTAGCACAGTCTTAAAGAGGAAGCCAAATACATTGGGACATGAAAATAATGAGATTTATAGATCATTACTCAAATTTAAGGATAAGTTTAAGGTAAAGTAACTTAAAACCAACAGCCATACTTTTCACAGAATCAGACTAGAACAGGAAGGAACTTGAGATCAAGTCGTTAATAAAATGCAGATAAACCATTCCTTGTCCATTCATTCTAACCCTTCTTTGCTCTTACACTGCCACCACCCTAGTTGCAGGCCTTCATCACTTCATGACTGGACAGTCTGCCTCAGGTCTATTCCCACTCCAGTCCATATTCTGCTCAGCCACCAAAGTGAAGATCTGACTATGTCAACCGCTACTCAATAAACTCCAGTAGCTTCTTATCACCTCCAGGATCTAATACAAAATCCTCTATTTGGTGTTCAAAGCCCTCCGTAACAACCTCACCTCTCCTAGTTTTCCAGGCTTCTAATACCTTACATACACTACCAATGGGCTCTTGGATGCAGTGACACTGGCCTCTTTTGTTTCATGAACAAGACACTCCATCTCAGCTTCCAGGCATTTTCTCTGTCTCCTATGCCTGGAATGCTTTCCTGTCTCTTCTCTACCGCCTTGCTTCCCTGGCTTCAAGGCCCAACTAAAATCCCACCTTCTTCAGGAAGCCTTTCCTAATCCCCCTTAATTCTAATGCCTTTCCTCTGTAAATTATTTCCTATTTATCCTGTATATATCTTGTTTATACTTAGTTGTTTGTTTGTCATGTTTCCCATTAGATTGTGAGCTCCTGAAGGACAGAGACTGTCTTTTGCTTTTCTTTGTATTCCCAGTGCTTAGCACAGTGACTAGTATATAGAGGGCACTTAATAAATGCTTATTGATTGACTTTCTCATTCACTCATAATTAGTGTGTATCTTTTTTTACTTTGCATAATAGATATTTTCAAATTTTTTATATTCTTTATATTTATTAATGTTAATTGAATAATATTAGTTTGTTACATTAATATACCACAATTTAACTATCAAATATTGTTGGATATTTAGGTTGCTTTTAACTTTTTATAATCACATATAATTATGCTATTAAAAACTTTGAAGATATAGATCTTTTATTTTTAAAAATAATTTTATAGATTTTATACTACCCTAATTTCTCCTAGTATTTCTCTCCTTTCCCCCTCCCATTTAGCCATCCCCCATAACAAAGAATACTTTTAAAGGAAAAAAATGAAAAAAAAAGAAAAAAAATCAGCAAAATTAATCAATTCATTAAAAAAGTCTGAAAATATAAGCAATGTATCACTGTCATTGACCTCTCAACCCTTCAAAAGAGTTGTATGAAGGTGTCTTCTCAAACTTCTACTTTATAGTCAGGCTTGCTCTTTGTAATTTTGCAAGCTTTACTTTTGTTTGTAGTTCTTCTTTCTTTTTACATTGTTGTAGTTGTGTATATTGTTTTCTTGGTTCTGCTTATTCCGCTCTGAATCAGTTTGTGTAGATCTTTCTTTTCTCTGTATTCATCATATTAACAATTGTACCCCATTAAATTCACATACCATGATTTGTTAATCCATTTCCCAATTGATGGGCATCTACTTTGTTTCAATTCTTTGCTCACAAAATATGTGCTGCTGTATTTGGTGTACATGGGGTATACATCAAGTGATCTCCTTGGGGTATTAGCCTAATAGTGGAATATTAGTGTTTGGACATTTTTAGCCACTTTATTTGTATAATTCCAAATTGTGTTTCCAAAACAACTATACCAATTTACAGCTTCTCCAATAATGTACTATTGTGCATATCTTCTTACAACTCCTCCAGCATCGACTATTCTCAGCAGGGTGTGAGACGAAGGCTCAGTATTATTTTGATTTGTATTTCTATTATTATGGGTTATTTGGAACATTCTTTAACATAGTTTTTTTAAAAACAATTTTCAGTTCTTTAGAGGTGTTGTTCATATCCTTTAACAACTTATCTACTAGGGAATGATGTTTATTTGCTACATATCTGCTAGTTGCTTATATAATCTTATTTTTTTTTTCTTAACACTTTCAGGAGACATTCTCAAAAACAGATTGTTAGATCAAGGGTATTTTTTCCTTTTAGCATTTTATGTTGTCAATTCCATCAGCAATGAATGAGTATGCCTTTTTCTCTACAACAGAATTATCAAACATATGGCCTGGGGGAAAAGTCAAACCATATTAAAATGTAATTGAGAGATTTAACAAAATAAATAAAAAAAAAACAGAATATAATGTTAATATCTGTTTTTCTAAGTTAACATGTGTACCACAGGGATTCTTAACAGCACTGCTCTACAACCTCACCATAACCAAATTTTATTACTTTTAGTTATTTTTGCAAAATGATGTTTGAAATGATACCTCAAAGTTCCTTTAATTTGTAACATTTCAAGCACTAGTGAGATTGAGCATTTTTTAAAATGATTATTAATAATGTAAAGTTTCTATTTTAAAAAATACAGCCACTTCCTGTTGGACAAGCAATCTCTGGGAAAATTAGAAACCAGTTGGACAGAAACTAGCTTTAAAGTGTAGACCAATAACTTATACCATATGCCATAATAAACTTGAAATTGATATATGACCTAAGTATTTTAAATCATACAATAAAATATTAGAAGATAACTAGATTAGGTACTTTTCATAACTATGATCTGGGGAGGATTCCTAATCAAATAAACTATAAAGGCAATCACAAAGATCAAATGGATCATTTGATCACATGAAATTAAAAAAAAAAACTTGCACAAACAAAATCAATGCAACAAAGATAAGAAGGGAAGCTTTTGATTAGGGAAAATCTTTGCATCAAATATTTCAAAATATCTCTGGTAAGCATCTGAAATGGATAATCAACATTGTAACTAATACAATATTGGTGGAGTTGTGAATTGAAGTAACCATTCTGAAAAATTATTTGGAATTATGCTAAGAAAGTGACTAAAATGTCCATTCTTTATGACCCAGAAATATCACTATTAAACATATGTCCCTGATGAAGGCAATAATAAAAAGGAACATGTCATAAACATAAGAATATTTACAGCAGCAATTTTTAAGTAGCAAGGAACTGGAAGCAAAACATATGGCCATTGATTGGAGAATGGCTAACTAAAATGTGGTACATGAATGTGATGAAGTAATATTACTGAAATGATGAATTTGATATGTACACATACGTATATGAACAGATACAAAGTGAAGTAAGCAGAACCAGGAAAAGACTATACACAATGACTAAAACAATGTAAATGGAAAGAACAATATGAACCAAACAAATGAAACTAAATACTAAGAACATTTAATGAGAAAGTTTGGCCCAAAGAAGAGATAAGAGAAAACTCCTTCTCTTCTTTGCAGAGGAAGGAGACTATGGACGGGAAATGCTACATATAATGTTGGACCTGGCTGATGTGGTCTTAAGTTTTTTTTTTTTTAATCTTTTTTTCTGTTATAAGTGAAGGTTCTTATGATGGCAGAGGGAAACAAATTTACCATCTTTATATCCCTTAACCACTTTTCTATTAAAGATTAGAAGTCTGATACACACACACACACACATACACACATATGTCTTTTTAAAATGTAGTTAAGCATATCTACCTTGACAGTGTATTCTCCAATCCACTTGAAGTGATTATAGAGTATATACCTTTGTTAGACAGAATCGTCTCCTGCAGGGGTAGGCATACCCCTTGGCTCCTTGCCAGGCATGCAGTGAACTCTTCTGTTTCCACAGTGAATAGAACTTCCTGATGTTTGGTAAATGAAAGTGGGGAGGAATCTTATCAGAAAGATTTTCCTTCTCTGTAGCCATTAAAAGTGAGGCTCCTCTTTTTTAGGGTCTTTTTTCTGTAAGATATCATTTTGTGCTGGGGGGGGCAGGATTCTCAGTCACAAATCAAAGTAGATTAATTTCTTAAAAATTTATTATTTATTAATTCTTTATTTATTATCCTTGATTAAAAATAACTGGAAATGACAAAGAATTTACATCTTAAATATTCCCCTAAAGTCACCAATTGTTCCTTTATTACTAAAACTTTTTATCCTATTGAATAGTTAGTCCCTGGCCTCAAGAGATGCAGTGAACATAAGTCTGAAGCATAATCTTCTTCATGGTCTTACCCTTTGACCCATTCATCACCCCGTTCATAGCTTTAAGTTGTATGCACTTATTATTGGATATTTGTTTAGATAGACCACTGAATTTTTTCTATGAACAACAAAGCTTCATTTTTCTAACGTGAGGAATTTGACAAGTAATACAAATCTATGTACAGTCACCTGAGCTTGAGGGTTTACAATGCATACTTAGCATTGCCATAGCAAAAGATTTGGAGCCCTATTGGTGATAACTCTTTCCATATTTGGCTAAGGTTTGTCTCTGAGGAGCAGATACAGTCTGTTGTTGGCACTGTTCTGAATATCTTTCTAACCTGACAGAACTTGCCAGAGCTCAAGAACTCAAGAATAACTCAACACTGGGATGAGGTGTTATAGTAGAACCTGAAAAACTCATTTTCTTAATACTAGAAATTTTCCAGTGATGGAATACTAGTCTTTGAAGAATTAGGGTTATATTGTCACCCAAAGGACCAAATAACCCAGTATAGACGATTTATGTGACGATATGAATAAAAATAATAATGATGATGGGAAGGTGTAGATGGGTTGCAATCTTTCCTTTACATCAGTGAAATTAGTGACTATCAAAGTTTGAAGCAAACCATTCGGATAGATTTTATTTAAAAATTACCCCTGAGATAACATTGCCAAAATGGAAAATAACTATCAAACAAAAGGCCTAAAATCACAAATGCTGAAAAAAAAAGGAGTTTCTGAGTTTGGGATTTCATTAAGTTTACACAAAAGTGCCTATTTCAAACACACATATTTCCTGTGTGAAAGACCTAGAACAACGGATGTACAGAGAAAATAGCAGTTCTGACCAAATTCCTTTTATATTTGAATTCTGATTTCCATGACACTGGCAATGTAATTTCTTATCTTTAATATCCATGTACTCCACAGCTAATACTTTTCAAGCACTGCAGCAGAATTGAAATTAAATTATACATATCTTTCTTTTATGTATTAAAGCTTTTATATTAAGGATTAATGGGTCCTGTTCTCCCCAGTGGCTAAATCCCTCCATGGTAGTAAGTTAGATGCTTAGGGAAGCTCATTAACTCTTTCAGGGTAGTAGAGTATAACAGTGAACTAGAAGAGGTAATTCTGGCACTTGGAAGAAACCAGTTCATCATTTCCTGAGGACACAGAATATGGCACTGGATCAACAATATTTGTAGACTTCTGTATTCTAGAGAATCTATAAAATTTAGCAGCAACGGGAATAAGAAATAATATCTTGATTTTAGGTCATGTGACCAACAAGATGGCAGACTAGATTTTTTTTTCCTGAGTCACCACTAACTGTGAACCCACTCTCTGACTAGTCCCTCAAAGAGGAATTATGAGCCTGATATAGAATTACAGTTGAATACACAGGACAAAAAAAAAAGAGAGAAACCCCTAACAATATAAAAGCTTTGCCATGCAATATTGAAAAATATTAATCATTAAGTTACTCAGTATCCTTTCCCCATCAGCCTTTATGATATAGGACACATAAATCAGCAAAAACTGACCTATGAGCTTGTGCCTGAGATCCACGCTGGATCCTCTTCTGCTGCAGATTCTGATGTTCTAACACATTCCCTGTCACTAACAACCCACAAGACATACACTAATTCTGTTCAGTCAAATGGCAGGGAATGCATGCTGCCTTATTACTGGGTTGGTCCTTAGGCCCACATTTCTTGCATAGACTTATTCTGGAGCACCCTATCCACCCTTCCCCAGTCCTGAAAAAAGGGCAGATATTGATTAAACCCACCAGAAAAGGAAAGAATGAAAGCTAAAGGAAGAAATGGGATATAGGATCAATGTTCGTGGCTATGCCACATGTGAATAAAAAAAGATTGAAATCCAGATGGGGTTAGTTCTGTCTCCTGAGAAGATGCTTCCAATAGGGACTGGAGGTGGCAAAACATGGATCCCCCAAGTAGGAGGAGGCTAAGGCAGCTTTGCAGTCCAGCAACACGTTTAGATCCAAGAACAAAGAGGAAGAAGAAAGTGAGTGATGGGGGAACATAAGAAAAAAAAGTAACACCAAAGATTTCAAGAGGAAAAAGACAATGAAACCCTAGAATGCCACACAAGCAGACTTCAGAAAAACCTAGAAAGACTCGTATGGACTGATACTGAGTGAAATGAGCAGAACCAGGAGAACACTGTACACAGTAACAGCTATGTTGTGTGATGAGTAACTTTGATAGACTTAGCTCTTCTCAGCAATGCACTGAATCTAAGACATCTCCAAAAGTCTCATGATGGAAAATGTTATCCATATCCAGAGAAAGAACTATGGAGTTTGAATGCAGATTGAAGCATACTATTTGTTCTTTTTTTTTTTCTTCTGTTTTGTTTCTTCTTTCTTGTGGTTCCTCCTACTGGTTCTAATTCTGCTTTATAACATGACAAATGTGAAAATATGTTTAATGGAATGTATATGTACATGTACAGCCTATATCAGATTGTGCACTGTCTTGGGGAGGGAGGTGAGGAGGGAAGGAACAAAATTTAAAACTCAAAAGCTTATGGAAGTGAATGTTGAAAACTAAAATTAATTAATTAAAAAGAAACTAGAGTGCCATGAACACACACATACACACACATGCACGCACACACGCACACCCTACCAGAGAAGAACTTAAAACCAGAAGGAAGTATGAGTACTCAACACTCAAAGAGATTATAAAGGTCTCTCAATAAATATTACAAGACAAGAGAAAGTGAACTGATTTCTGATAGAACAGAGGAAGTTAGAGGCATAGTGGATAGAGTGCTGGGCCTAGAGTCAGGAAGACCTGAATTAAAATCCAGCCCCAGCCATTTACTAGCTATTTAACCCTGGGCTAAGTCACCCTGGGCAATTCACTTAACTCTGTTTGCCTCAGTTTCCTCAACCATAAACAGGGGGTAATGATAGCACCTACCTTGCAGGGTTGCTATGTGCTTTAGCACAATGCCTGGCACATAGTGTTGTTGTTATTATATAGTTATTTCCAGTCATGTGTGACTCTTCATGACCCCTTTTGGGGTTTTCTTGCAAAGATACAGGAGTGGTTTGTCATTTCCTTCTGCAGCTCATCTTAAAGACGAGGAAACTGAGACAAATATGGTTAAGTGACTTGCCCAGGGTCACAGAGCTAGTAAGTGTCTGAGGCCAGATTTGAACTCAGGTTTTCCTGACTCCAGGTTCAGCACTCTATCCACTGGACCATATAGCTGCCCCTGGCGCTATATGTTAAAATGCTTATTCCCTCCCCTTCACTCTTTCCCTCTGCCCTTCCTGTGGAATCTCAAGAAAGAATGAGACAACAAGAAGAAATTCCAGAATGTTTAGAAGAGAATTGTAATTTATAGAAGAAATGAGAAATGAATAAATGTCAAAATTATATCTATCAAAGCAGAAAAAAATGACTGAATTAGCATGTTAGGAAAAAAACTGAATCCACAGTGTCAAGCTTCTTCAAAGAAGGAAAAAGAAAAAATAACAGATTTGGAAAACAAAAATACTGAATTAAAGGAAAACTTGACAAAAATGAAACAAGAGGCAATGAGAATTGAAAGTTGAGTACTCAAATGTTCTCTATGCAAGCCAAAGCCTTGAAGAAAGGGTACATAGAGATAACTTAAGGATAATAGAACTCCAAGAACTTGACAAATTAAAAAACAAAGCCTCAATACTATAATTTATGAAATAAGCCAAGAAAACTGCTCTAAACTTCTGAATAAAGTAAACAATGCACCAATAAAAGAATTCACAGATTTCTTCCATCCTACCCCCACCCATCATCCTCATAAAATTATGAAGAAAATATCAAGACACAGGGTGGTTAAACTGAACAATTCCAATGGGAAACAGAAATTTTGTGAGCAGCTGGGAGAAAGACTGAATGTAAAGGAAAGGGAATTCAAGCAACACAAAGCTATTTGGTACTCACTGGAATCTACAGAAATATATCCTGAAAAGCAAAGGAGCTGAAGATGCAACCCTAAATGACAAACTGTGAAAACCTGAGATGATCCTTAGTTATAAAAGATGGATATTCATCAAAAGAGAGGTATAAGGCATTCCTGTAAAAAAAAGTAGATGTAGGTAAAAAAAATCAATTTTAAAACACCCCAAACAGCAAAACACAAGAAAGGTATAATTACCTAGCAATTATATTATATAAATATATTATATAAAAGTATAATTCCCAACAAAAAATAAGTAATAAAATAAATTATCTTGTTTGTAAAGAATGTTTATAGAAAGAGAAATAAAGAGAAAGACCTATCTATGGAATAAAAAAACAAAACAAAGAGAGATCATCAATAGATGCATCAATAGCAAACAAGAGGATAATAAGCAGAATTTAAAGAAATGGAAGAAGTAACAGTAGAAAAGCAAAACTAAAATAGTATGGACTGTCCCATTATCCACTTACAGGTGAATCAATGTTATTTTGTGACTCAAAATTGCAGAGTACAAGGGTGCATAAATGGAGAGAATGGAGGTGGAGGACAGTGAAGAACAGGAGGGTATGTTTATCATTGCTACACTGTTTTTAGTACCCACTCAGTAATGCTCCAACCTCTCCATAGGGCATAAGAATGTCTGCTACAGAACCTGCAGCAGAAAGAGTCCTACCAAACAGCAAAGGCCAGGATGCTTTGTAATAATAGCTAACATTTATTTTTTTTTTCAATCCATTTAATCTCTTTAAGACATGTGAGCTATATAGAAGATACAACTCAATGGAGAGCACCTGGAGCTAGTTCATCCCAAGGCCTGGATGGTGGTGAAAAAGGATAGAGCTACAGCTGGCCTAAAAGACCCTCTGCCTCCCAGTACTGGTCCACTCCACCTAAACTCAAGAGTGGACTAAGGAAAACCAATTAAAAAAAAAAACAGCTGAGTCATGAGGGGTGGGGAGGAGAATACAGAAGAGGTATAGCTTGGGACCTGGGTTTCTTTAAAGGGCTAAGGGAAACCTAGGCATCTTCGTTATCCTCCCTTCTTTTTCTTGTTTCACAGGAGACTGGTGATCCTCCCTACAGCAGTGGGGTACATGCACAAACATCGTGGGATCATCAAAATGGTAGGGCCTCAAAAAATATGTGAATGTACAAATTATCTCCCTCTTGAAGGGGCCCTTGATTAATCCTTGGGCTTCTCTCATGCTGAGGCTCTGATATCTATCCAATTTCAAAATCCCAGGACAGTCACTGATGGTTTGTCTTCCTTAACTCTGGTTTCTTCTTCCTTAAGCTGTCATCACCTCTGCTAGCCTTTGCTTTAGTCTCCCTTTTGGGGGATGGGAGAGATATGTGCACCTTGTAACACTCCTCTATATGTGCACCTTGTAACACTCCTCTCCACTCAGGGGATGTTAACTTGTACCTTCTCTCAGCAAGAAGAGGGGATGCAATTGAATGAGAGAAATGGCAGAAAGGAGGAATTGATATTGGGGAACTCAAAATGGGAGGTCTCAACTGTGTTTGTTTAGAAAATCTTAAGGAATTAGTAAAGAAATTGATATAATTAATAGTTCCAGTGAAGTTTCAGGCTAAAAAATAAATCTACAAAACCCAACAGCATTTCAGCATAATAAAATTCAGGAGAAAATAAGAGAAAGGGAATTCTCACTTAAAATAGCTACAAAACACATGAAATATCTGGATGTCAATTTACCAATGAATATCTGTTTTGCTAAACATGCTAAGTGGCACAGTGGATAGAATGCTAGACTTTGAGTAAGGAAGACTCATCTTCCTGAGTTAAAATCTGGCCTCAGACACTAACTAGCTGTGTAACTCTGGGCAAATCACTTAACCCTGTTTGCCTCAGTTCTTCATTTGTAAAATGAGCAGGAGAAAGAAATGGCAAACTACTCCAGTATCTCTGCCAAGAAAAGCCCAAAAGGGATCATGAAGAGTCAGATACAAGGGAAACAACTAAATAATAACAACCTACATTGCTAGATGTTCATTCAAGAAATTTTAAAAATTAATAAATGGATATTCATTTCTTGTGACTAGGTTATGCCAGTATGGTGTAACAAAAATGACAATACTATTTAAATTAATTTATGCATTTAGGGCCATATCAATCAAACTACAAAGAGGATTCTTTACAAAATTAGACAAAAGTATAACAAAATTCATTTGGAAGGGGAAAAAATCTAGAATATAGAGGGAAATTATGAAAACAGTAGGAATGAAAGGTGAATAGCTCTTCCAGAATTTTTCTCTTTTTCTTATTCTCTGTTATAAGGGATAGCTCTAGGTGGTGATTAAGGAAGGGTAATGTAATAGAGAAGGCAATGTATAAAAAAAAAAAGATATCAATTGAATTTATTTTAAAAAAAGAAACAATGCCTTTAATTTCTAACATGTAATCTTTTAAAAAATTCACATTTATTAACATAATTATAATTCCCCGAGCAATTGTGGGCAATTGTTTAATAGGTGAAGGTTATTTTTTTAGCCTAATTGGAAGAACAATTCACAGCAGAGGGCAAACAGAATAACTCAAGCCTACCTTCTGATGACAAAAGGATAAAATGAAAATCCTCATGGATTTTTCAATGCCATATAAAGAATGATGCATGAATACTATGAACTCTTATCTTTTCACAGATTAGATTAGGTTTGGGCAATATAGTGGCCTTATATAGCTGCTTCTGAAGGAATATTTTCCTAACCTAAATTTCTAAGAAATATATTCTCTGAATGAGTAACTTAAATATTTCTCAGTGGTTTTTGGAAACACTTATTTTTAACAGAGTAATCTTACCATGTTTTAGAGGCTTGAAACAATCAGTTTTATAAAATTCTTAACTTTTTTCAGATGATGCTTTTAAGCTGTTCTTACCTAGGCTCACACATAACTACAAACTAAAGGTAGCTCCAATTTTACACAAACTAAATGACATCATCTCAAAAACAGGTCTGCTGCTTTGATAGATACCTCTTTGGAAAAATATCTCACTTCAAATTTTAGCTTTGCCTTTTGCTGTATTCTTGAGTGGGATTCAGATACAGACTTTAAAGGCAATCTTTAAGATTCGGAGTTAACTGTCAATTCGGACTCTGAGTTCCAAAGTACATGGAAATAGTGGTCATTACCCAGTAGAAGAAGTTCTACAACTTAAGTGCTCACAGTGCCAGATGACTACTTAGATGTGGTCCCATTATTACAACACTGAAGTACCATTTGGGACAGAGAGGTTTTGAGAGTTTTCAATAGGCAGATTGCTAGATGCTCATGCCAGCCTCTGCCCCTTTTTCGTAAAGCTTTTTTTGTTGCTTGCCGTTGAATGGCATTACTGTATTACTGTATATTGGTTTTCATGCTCTAATGTGTGATAAGAAACATTTTGGTGAAGTTAGTTTTCTGAACTGAATGAGATGACTTCTGAATTGTGTTAGACCTGAGTATGGAAGAGTGGTCTGTAACTAATCATGAGATTTTATTATCCCACAGATGAAGCCAATCTGAGGAAACTGGCGCTCAGAGACGTTATGACTTTGCCAAGGTCACAAAGCAAGTGAGTGGTAGAACCATGACTTGACTCTGTATCTTCTAGCTCTAAATCCAGCACTCTTTTTACTCCTTTATTCCATCTATCACAGACAGCTCTTTCCTAAACTTGCTTATGCCAGATTTATTTATAAATTTTTTAACATGTACTAGAAAATTATTAACAAACATGAACATATCTCTATAGAAAGAAGAGCAGAAAGAGGACTGTATATGAAACTATGAATACACTATCTAAATTGACAAGCATTTATTGAGATATAAAATTACATAAAGCTTGTAATTTTAAATTTAAATTAAAATGAACATGAAATTAAATTTAAATTTAAATTAAATTAAATTAAAATTAAACTTTACAATTATTGCTGAGAGCACCACTCTCTACCTATGCTAACAACCTTCACATCATCCTCCATTCCTTTCACTCATCCCTTATATCCAAACCATTCAATATTCAAACTGTAGTCAAGTCTTGTTATTTCTACCTTTACAGCATCTCTCATACATATTATCCTTTCTTCATTCACATAGCTGACACCTTGGTGCAGTCTCTCATCACTTCAAGGCAGACTATTGTGATAGCATTAGTCTCTTTGCCCTGTCTCTCCCCCTCTATTCAACCCTCCACTCGGGCTGATTTTCTGACAGTGCAAGTTCATGTCCTCTCCGCCCCTGCCCCAGTGTCCCCCTTTACTCCAATGACTATTAGCTCTAGGACTAAATATATAATCCTCTGACCTTTTAAAAAGACCTCCCTAACCTATCTCTTTCCTACCTTTCCAGTTGTTTTACATATTACTCTGAATTCCTTGCATAGGATACCCAGTATCCTGACTTCATGCCTTTATATTCCAAGCTTACAATACTCTCCCTCCTTACTTCTACCTCCTGGCTTCCCTGGCTTCCTTAGGCTCAATTCTCACCTTCTGCACAAGTCCATCCCCCTTCTTCCTCCAACCACTGCTAGTGCCTTCCCTCTAAGATTACAGTAATCCTGATCTATATCTTGCCACTGGACCAGATGGCTTCTCAAGGAGAGAATGAGGTTGATGATTTTGCACAGCCCTCCCTCACTTAAATTCAATTCATTTGCATGTCATGGCATCACCTTCCTGATGTCCTGATCCTCTTCAAGAACAAAGGATTCAAACAATAACAACAACAACAACTTTCCATTATACTGTACATATCTTGAAAGTTCAATTATTATCATGTGGTCTCCACAGTGAGAATGTAAGTTCTTTGAGGGCAGGGTCTATGTTTTTGCTGTTTGTTGTATCTCTAGTACTTAACACTGTGGCTTTAGTAAGCTCTTAATAAAAACTTATTGACTGATGACAGTAAAAATACTGCTTTGCTTGTCTGTGTCTTCTTCTGAACTTTCTTTTGTTCTCTCCCAAGTAGTTTCTAAATGTTTCATTGATACTTTTTTCTTCTTTTGCATCACTATTATTTTTCTTAAAGTCTTCCTTTTTTATAAACAAGTCAAGAAAAACAAATCTGTGTTGTATTGTTCACATCTGAAAATGTATGTTTAATTCTGGTACATACAGTCTGTTATCTCTCCATCAAGAGATAGGAGGCATACTGTTTTGATTAGAGTTCTTAAATCTCTCAAAGTTATTTTTTACAATGTTATGGTCACTATATGAACAGTTCTAGTTCTCCTCATTTCATTCTGTATTAGTTCATATACCAATATGAGCATATGTTTAGCCTGACAATGTTTATGTAATACAATGGTTCTGTCTGTATCTTCTCTCTCTCTCTCTGTCTTGTCTGTCTCTCTCCCCCTACTTTGGTCAGAGGGAAGAAAATGAAATTTTGATAATGAAAAAAATAGAAGGGGAAAAGAATTCATACTTTTTTATACATACTTCCCAGGTTTCCCTGAATCCTTTCCTTAACATTATTTCTTATGGCACAATAATAATAATTCATATACTATAGTTTTTTTCAGCTATTTCCCAATTGATGGGCAACCACTTTGTTTCGCTACAACAAAGAGTGCAATAACTATTATTGGATGAATTAATGAAGCACTTTTAAGTACTTATTATATGCAAAGTGCTATGCTAAGTGATGATACAAATAAAAAAGTAAGACAGCCCACACTCTAAAGGAGCACACATTCTAGTGGGTAAAATATCACATATTGAAGGTTTTAGCTGCATGTCAGATGGAAAAGCCCCATGGTCATCTGGGACAAAGCAGATACTAAAGCTTCTTCTTTAATGGACTGATAAAGTCCTGTCAGTTTTTGATGGTGAATGATCTGACAGTGCCAATAACTTTCCTTTTTCGGACTTAAGTTGTGGTTACAGCATCTTCGAAAGTAGTTGTCAGACTGCATCTCCACAGGGCTGGACTCTGGGCAAGTCATTTAACCTCTCTCTGCCTTAGTTTATTCATCTATAAAAAGGGGATAATAATAGCATCTACCTCCCAGGGTTGTTGTAAGGATAAAATGAGATAATATTTGTAAAGCCCTTTGCAAATCTTAAAATGCTACATAAATGATAATTATTATTAGCAACCATAATTTTCCTTTTTAATGTTCATCATTTTTGCCAATCCAATGAGAGTGAAGTAGAACCTCAATATTATTTTAATTTCCATTTACTTTATTAATGGTGATTAGAGCATGGTTTCATAAAGTTATTGATAGCTTAAATTTTTCCCATGAGATCATATACTTTGATCATTTATTGGTGAATGGCTCTTGTGTGCATACACATATATGCACATAAAAATATAAATTCCCTATATATTTTGGATATTAGACCTTTAGGAGAGAAAGTACAACAGAGATTTTTCACAATTAATTGTTTCCTTTCTAATTCTAACTTCATTGCTTTTGTTTATGCAAAACTTTTCAATTGTATGTAATAAAAATCCATTTTATATCATGTGATTATTTCCCACCCTTATTTAATAAATATCCCTATCCATAGTTGTGAAAGCTATTGCTTTCCATTCTCCTCTAATCTGCTTATGATATGTCTTTTTATAGCTAGGGTCACTTATGTATCCATTTGGATCTTATTATATTTATGGTGTGAGATGGTGATCTAAGGCTAATCTCAGACCTTCCAATGTTCAAAGCAGTCTCTATCAAATAATGAGTCCTTACCTCAGGAGTTTATATTTTGGGTTTCTCAAACACCATACTAATGCTTTCAGTTACTTATAAATCTTATGTATCTTATCTTTTTCATTCATTGTATTTTCACCAGGACCAAATTGTTTTGAACTGCACTGCAGTGTAGTTTGAGATCTAGTACTTTTAGAACCCCTTCCTTCTCACCTTTTTCACTATTTTCCATGAGATTCTTGACCTTTAGCTCCTCCAGCTGAATTTTGTTATAATTTTGTCAAGTTCTATAAAACAATCCTTTGGTGGTTTGATTGGCATGGAACTGAATCTGTAAATTAATTTAGGTAGTATTGTCATTTTTATTATATTAGTCTTTTGAAA
The DNA here is from genome assembly GCF_900497805.2 of Vombatus ursinus. Lineage (NCBI taxonomy): Eukaryota > Metazoa > Chordata > Mammalia > Diprotodontia > Vombatidae > Vombatus > Vombatus ursinus. The sequence continues at coordinate 742,639 of NW_020955184.1, forward strand.
AAAGTGATGTCATTCTCTAAAAGCTATCTCTTCTCTCTTCCTTCTCATCTCACATTAACCAGACAAACCCTTCAACTTCCTCCATTGATGCTATCCTTTCCTGTCTTATCCAACAGATTGTTCCCTCTATAACATAAACTCAAACTGTCTTTATCTATTGGATCTTTCTTTGTTGCCTGCAATTACACCCTAGGTCTCTCCCATCCTTTAAAAAAAAATCCTTATCCCAAAGAGATAATAAAAATGGGAAAAGGACCCACATGTACAAAAATATTTACAGCAGCTCTTTCTGTGGTGGCAAAGAATTGGAAATTGAGGGGCTGCCCATCAATTGGGGAATGGCTGAACAAGTTGTGGTATATGAATATAATGGAATACTCTTGTGCTATAAGAAATGATAAGCACGCGAACTTCAGAAAAACATGGAAAGACTTGAATGGACTGATGCCGAGTGAAATGAGCAGAACCAGGAGAACACTGTACATGGTAACAGCCATGTTGTGTGATGACTAATTTTGATAGACTTAGCTCTTCTCAGCAATGCAAAGATCTAAGACATCTCCAAAAGTCTCATGATGGAAAATGCTATCCACATCCAGAGAAAGAACTATGGAATTTGAATGCAGATTGAAGCATACTATTTGCTCTTTTTTTTCCTTCTGTTTTGTTTTGTTTCTTCTTTCTTGTGGTTCTTCTTATTGGTTCTAATTCTTCTTTACAATATGACTAATGTGAAAATGTTTAATAGGAATGTATACGTACAGCCTATATCAGACTGCATGCCATTTTGGGGAGGGAGGTGAGGAGGGAGGGGGAGAAAATTTAAAACTCAAAAGCTTATGTAAGTGATGAAAATGAAAAATAAATAAATAAATAAATGCCTTATTCATCCCTGCTAACTACGACTTAGATGTTTCTTCCCCACTGTGGCTAAACTTGAGAAAGCAATCTATATTTGGCGCCTTCATTTCCACTCCTGTCAGTCACTTAGAAAGATTTTTTAGGTACTTACTATATGCCAGGAACTGTATTAAGCACTATAGAAACAAAGAAATGCAAAAATCAGCTGCTGCTCTTGAAGAGCTAACATACTACTGAGAGAGACAACACACAAACAAATATGTATATAAAAGACATATACAGTGTAAATAGGAGGTAATGTCTGAAAGAAGGCAAAAGAATTGGGGGGGGGGGAAGGGGAGAAGAAGGACTCCTGGGAAAGATTCTTGCAGAATGTGCCTGAATGACAACTTATCTTAGTCAATTATTCAATCACTTCAGTGAAAAAATTAACAAAAACTTTAAAAACAAATTAAATATCATTTTGTTCAGTATCCATAAATAAGAGGACAAGATGTTTATCATTTAGTTCACAAGGTAAAACATAAAGTCTGAACTTTCTTATGAAGGTTGTACTTGGACATCAAATACCAGTCTAAATAATTATGCCACAGAAAGTTGTTAAAGGTCTTCGAGCAGCCATGTGACTTACACCTAACTCTTTACCATCAGACTTCTGACCCACATCATTCCAATGAAACTGCTCTCAACAAAGCTGCCAATGATCTCTTAATTGCCCAATCTAATGGCCTTTTAAAAATCCTCATCCTTTTTTTTGGCACAGGCAGCATTTGGCACCATTACCTTCTCCTCTTGGACTCTCCATCCTTAGTAAAACCTAAACTGCTTCCTTCTGTTTTTCCTCCTACTTGTTTTACCACTTTCTCAGTCTTCTTTGTTGGTTCCTCATTAGAACATGCCCATTAACTGTGGGTTTCCCCCAAGAATCTCTCTAGGGCCCACTTCTTTCTTCTCCCTCTCTATTATCTTACTTGGCAATTCATCAGCTTCCCATGGGTTCAACTACCGTCTCTATGTAGATGCATCTATCTAACGGTAACCTCCCTTCTGAGCTCCAGGCTCACATCACCAACTGACTTTTGGACATCTCAAACCATATATTCAATAGACATTTCAAAATCAATATGTCAAAAATAGAACTCATTATCTTTCCTCCTTCTCAATTTTCCTTTACCATTGAGGTTTCCACTATTTTCCCAGGAACCTAGGCTCACAACTTCAGTGTCATCATCAACTCCTCACTTATATTCTCTCCACATATCCAATCTGTTGTCACAGCCTATCATTTCTACCTTTTCAACATGTCTCATATACATCCCCTCTCACCATTCACACAGTTACCACTCTGGGACAGATTCTCATAACTTCAAGACTGGACAATTGCAATAGCCTTCTGGTTGGCCTTCCTGCCTCATTTCTCTCTTTATTTCAACGTATTCACCACTCAGCTGCCAGTGATCTTCCTAAATTACAGGTTTGTCCATTTTATATCCCTACTTAACAAACTCAAATGACTCCCTATTACTTCAAGGATCAAATATAAAAATCCTCTTTTTGGCTTCTAAAAGCCACAAGCTAGCCCTTTCTCTATCTTTTCCTATCTTTATAATCTTTTCTTCCTTCCTCTCTACCATGTACTTCACCATGACTTGGACCATGACAATGAACTTCTTGCTGGTTCTTGAACAGAATACTTCATCTATTGATTCCATGCCTTTTTCCTTGGCTATACTCCTTACCTGTAATGTTCTCCATCCGCACCTCTTGGCTTCCCTGGCCTCCTTCAAAATCGGTTCAAACCTCACCTTTTTGCAGTAGACCATTCCTAGTCCATTCCACACAATACACATACAGCTAGTGGGTTCCCTCAGATTATATTCTATTTTCACTGTATATATTCTCTGTGTACTCTCTATGTACTATATATTCCATAGTAATTGGAATGTTGTCTTCTCCATTAGAATGTGATCTCCTTGAGGTCAGGCATAGTGTTTTTGCGTTACTTTGTATCTCCAACACTTAGCATACTGCTTGACATGCAGTAAAAGCACTTAATAAATACTTGTTGCCTGACTAACCTTATCTATGAAGAATTCTTCTCCAATTATTTAGCTCATTATTATTCTTCTATTTCATACATGATTCAGTTTCAGTTCAGCTTCAGTTTCCTGGCATGGCGCTGGTATACTGTCCAAGGCATACATCAATGAGGTCAGCACAACAGTTATGTAGACCTTCAGTTTGGCAGTCAGTCTAATACCTCTTCTTGCCCATATTTTCCTTTGGAGCTTCCCAAACACTGGGCTAGCTCTGGCAATGTGTGCATCAACTTCATTATCAATGTGTACATCCCTGGAAAGTACACTACCAAGGTAAGTGAACGTATCCACAGCATTCAAAACTTCTCCATTTGCTGTAACTGATGGTTCCATATATGGATGGTGTGGTGGTGGCTGATGGAGCACCTGTGTTTCCTTGACGTTAACTGTTAGGGTAAAATTAGCACAAACAGCAGAGAACTGACCCATACTTTGTTGCATCTCAGCTTCAGAGGCTGAATTGAGAGCACAATCATTTGCAAACAGAAAATCATGTACCAACACTCCCTCCAGTTCGGTCTTGGCTTGTAGCCTTTTCAAGCTGAAGAATTTACCATTAGTGTGGTAAGCTGACCTTGGTGCCATGTTCATCCTCACTGAAAGCATTTAATAACATGGCTGAAATCATCAAGCTAAAAAGCATGAGAGCAAGCACACAGCCTTGTTTCACTCCATTGGTGACTGCAAAAGCACAAGAGCACTGTCCATTGTCCAGAACCTGGGCAAACATGCCGTCATGAAATTGACATACAATGCTGATGAACTTCTCTGGGCAACCAAATTTTGACATAATTTTCCATAAGCCCTCATGACTGACAGTATCAAAGACTTTGGTCAGATCTACAAATGTTGTGTACAGACCTCTGTTCTGCTCTCGGCATTTCTCCTGGAGTTGTCGGGCAGCAAACACCATATTGACTGTTCCTAAGCCCTTTCTGAAGCCACACTGGCTGTCAGGTAGATGACCATCTTCCAGGTGAAGGATCAGCCTATTAAAGAGAACTCTAGCAAGAATGCTGCCAGCAATGACTAATTTGAATTGTCTTAGGAAGATTCTAAAGAACACCTGGCAGGATAAGATAACAGACACTGAGGTCCTTTCTCAAACCAAACTGCCAAGCATTCAAAACTTGGCTTCAGAGAGTGCACCTCTGATGGGCCGGCCACGCTGTTCAAATGCAAAATGTACACTTGCCAAAAAGACTATTTTATGGAGAACTCACAAAGGGCAAGCATTCACAAGGTGGTAAGAAGAAGCGATGTAAACACACTTTCAAGGTCTCTCTTAGGAACTTTGGAATTGATTGTGTGACATGGGAGACACTGGCACAGGACCACTCGGTGTGGTATACCCTCATCAGAGAAGGTGCTGTGCTATGAGCAAAGCAGAACTGAAACAGCTCAAAGGAAATGCAGGATGCGCAAATTTAGAGAATCCATCCCAAATGTTCACATGGACTGTTTGTGCCTGACCTGTAGAAGAACATTCCGAGCTCGTATTGGTCTGATCAGCCATAGTCGGACACATTAAAAGGACTCTAGCAGAGTTGATATCATTTTAGACCTCTTCAAGAATGAAATACAACAATCAATTTTATACGCACAGACACATACACTCCAATTGCTTGTAGGATTCCACTTTGATATCTTATTGCTACCTCGAACTCAACATGCATAATATCATACATCTATCTGCCCCCAAATAGTTTCCTTTCTTAATTTCTCAATTTTTTGGCTAATAACACTAATATTCCCTCCATTTCCTAGGCCCAACAAAAATGTATTTATTAGACATCTACTATGTAACAGGTACTATGTGAGTCATAGTTGGGAAGAAAATACTGTCATAAACAAGCACATATATGTGAATAAACATTTATATGTATATGTATGTACACATAAAACATAAATGAGCCCGTGTGTATACAAGCATGTGTATATATACACATATGTAGGTATGTATCTAAATCTGGTGGATATTGATGTTATGGGAGAAGACTTAGTTGGGGAAGTCTCATAGTCATCTAGTACTTACCCTCTCTGTTTCTTGAGATTGAACCAACCATATACAACAATTATATAAATTAAACACTATAATTACATATAAAAATTAGCTTATTTAGCAGTCGAGTGTTAATATAAAATAACTTCTGATCCACAAAGTCCCTTCCTCTGCTGCATTATGAAATGTACATTAATTCAAAAGTTAGGAATATAACCACAATTGCTCAGCATCCCCAGTTAGCAAAATTCCTAATATTTAGGCAGATGTTTGGCCTTACTGACTTAATTTACCTATTTTTCTTTTCTTTTTTTTAAATTAAGAAGTGTGCAATTTCTTTTCCTTCTATCCTACTCAATTCCAATTTAAAAGAAAAAAAAGTAAAACAAAACCCTTGCAAAAAGTATAAATAGTCAATCAAAGTAGATCCCACATTGCCCACGTCCAATGATGTATGTTTCATGCAGGATGTTGAATCCATCACCTCTCTAGCAGGAGGTGGGTAGAAGAAATTAATTTTTTGGAATGATGATTGGTCAATGCATTGGTTATTGTTAGGCCAATCAAAGTTAATTATCTTTAAAAATGTTACTGTATTTTGTTCCTGTTTCTGCTCACTTTATCCTGGAACGGTTCATCAAAGTCTTCTCAGGTTTCTTTGAAACCATTCTTTTTGTTATTTCTTATGGCACAGTAGCATTCTATGAAATGCATGTACCATAATTTCTTCAGTCACTCATCTATTGATGGTCATTTCCTTAGGTTTTTGCTACAACCCCCAAAAGAGTTGCTAGAAATGTTCTTGTACACATGGATCCTTTTCCTCTTTTTTTTTTTTTTTAATCTCGTTGGGGTTTAAGGAGAAAGAAGGAGACATAGTGCTGCGTTCCTCCTTACTTACTAGCTGTGTGACCCTGGGCAAGTCACTTAAACTCTATTTGGTTTCCTTAACTTGCCCAGGGTCACACAGCTAGTAAGTATCTAAGGTCAAATGTGAAGTCAGGTCTTCCTGACTGTAGGCCCAGAACTCTTAGCCACTGTGCCACCAGCTGCCTAATTGGTTAAGTTTAGATCTAGTAGAGGGTCAAAGAGTATGAATAATTTGGTGACATTTCAGATTTAGTTCCAAACTGCACTACAAAATGGCTATTTCACTGCTCTATCAAAAGTGGCCTATTTTTCCATAACCTCTTCAACATTTGTCATTTCCTTTTTTCTTTACTTTTGTCAATCTGATGAGTATGAGTTAGGATCTTGGGGGTGGTTTAATTTGAATTTCTCTAATTATTAGTGATTGGAGCATTTTTTCATATGGCTATTTATAGCTCTGAATTCTTCATTTGAAAATTTCCTCTTTGTATCCTTTGACCATTTATCTATTGAGGATATATATTCTTATATATTTTAATCAATTGCACATTGGACAAATTACTTGCATCAGAGAAACTTTTTGCAAATATTTTCTTTAGGTAACTTCCTTCTAATTTTAGCTGCACTGCTTTTGTTTGAACAAAACTTTTTCAATATGTAATCAAAATAATCCATTGTATCTTCTGTGATCCTATCCTTTATCTATTCATGAAAGGTCATTTCTTCCTTTTTCCTTTAATTTCTTTATGATATGATCTTTTATAGTTAGGCATATATTTATTTGAAGCATATCTTGGTATGTGGTATGATGTGTTGGTTTAAATCTAACTGTTGTTATACTGCTTTCCAGTTTTTACAGTTGGTTTTATTCAATAATGAGTCCTTTTACAAGTAAATTGGGTTTTTAGGGTTACTGAATACTATTACACACACACATACATTATATATTTATATATGTTGTTTCTATATGATATATACCAAACCTGTTCCATTAATTAACCTTTCTCTTTTTTAAATAGTGCCAAAGCATTTGAATGATTATTGCTTTATTATATAATTTGAGATCTGGTACTAATAGACTCCCTTCCCACTTTTTTCCTTCATTACATTTGAGATTCTTGAGCTTTTGTTACTCCAAATGAACTTTAACATTGTTTTTTTCTAGCTCTATAAAATATGTTAAATTATTGTTTTCAATATCTTCCATGAAATTTTTTCAATATCTTTCCATGAAATATGTTTTAATAGTTTGTTCTTTGACACCAATTCTGTAGGATTGTTATTTCATCTTTGATTAATTTTTAATATTTTCTTCAATGGTTCTTAATTGAATATAATTTTTTTATTGTATCATGAGAGGTAAGGATTATACTTCGCACTTCTGTTTTTCTGAATTCATTTGTGAATTTTTTTGTCTTAATAAGTGTTCAATTTTTGTAAAAGTGCATGTAAAAGTGAAGCATATGTATGTTCCTTTCTATTCCCATTCAATAATTACCGGGTAGCTACCAGACTTTATTTTAAAAAGTCCTATTTAGATTCTTAACTTTTTTAAAAATCTATTTTAAAATTAATTTTGTCTAGGTTGGAAAAGGACATTGAGGGTCCCCCACTATTATAGTTTTTCTGTTTCCCTGTAATTTATAACTTTAAGTATTTATGTGGAATGCCATTTGGTGTATATGTAAGTACTAATATTGTTTCATTGTTTAAGGTATCTTTAAGCATAGTGTAGTTTCCCTATTTAATCTCCCTTAATCAAGTCTATTTTTGCTTGCCTGAATTCCTAATTGCTATTCATGCTGTTTTCAGTTCAGCTACAATATACATTTTCAACATCTCTTATTTTAACTCGGTGTGGGTCTTTGTTTCAAGTGTGTTTCTTTCAAACAACATATCGTCAGATTCTACGTTCTAATCCATTTTGCTATCTTCGTCCATTTTATGGGTGCATTCATCCTATTCACATTCATAGTCATGATCGTTAATTGTGGATTTTCTTCCATCTTATTCTCTTATATTGTTTAGTTAGCTTTGCTTATAACCAATCATTCCCTGAAACTACCTGCCCTTTTACTCTCCCCTTTCACACTCCTAATTTCCTCCTATTTCCCTATTGAGTTAAATATATTTCTAAGACAAAATCTTTGTGTGCATGCATGTGTATATATGTTTTACCCTCCTTTGACAAGGTCAGAGTAAATTTCAATGCATGATCTTCCTCTTTGTCTGGATATTCTACTTGTGTACATCAATTTTATGTAACAAATTCTCCTACCCTTTTTCTCCTAGTATATTCTTTTCCTCTTCCATTTTCTTTCTTTTTTTAAGGACATTGAAACAGAACAAAATCACTTCCAGGCCCTCTATCTTATTTAACTCATTCTATGAATCCTTATAACATCAGAATTCTGAGGAGGACACATATCAACTCCAATTCAAACATAAACTTCATTGTTGCCTATATATCAGGCACACTATAGCTCACCATAACATACACATATAATAATTGCTCACTCATATTTACATTTTGACTTTTCTCTTGATTCCCATATTTCAAAATGTCTACTCTGTTCTGGACTTTTCATTAAAAATCCTCTACTTCAATAAAGGTCTTTTTTTCCCTTGGAGGATTACAGTTAGTTTTCCTGGCTAAGTTATGCTAGGTTGTAAAGCTATTATCTTTTGCCTTTTAGAATAATGTATTTTAAGTTCTACACTCATTCAGAGTGGTAGCTACTACATCTTGTATGCTTTTCATTGTGCCTCCATTGTATTTTTTCTGAATGCATACAGTACTTTTCCTCTGACCTAGAAGGTCTGGATTTTGTCTATGACATTCTTGGAAATTAAGAGAAGGAGGTGAGGTGGCACTGGGGACAGACAGTACAAAGACATGGAGACACAAGAGAAAATGGTATGTGTAAGGAACAGCAAGGAAGTCAGTTTGGCTGAACAGCAGAGTGTGAGATACAGAGATTAATATATAAAAAGGTTGGAAATATAGGCTATAGTGAGATGCTAAAGGACTTTAAAAGACAATAATTGCAAAGCAAGCTTAATTGGTTGTACTAATATTTTATTGGGCTAATGATAAATCATTAAAATATACATATAGAATGTAAATTTAGAAAAAGAGGTGGGCTAGATAACTAGTGAGAATAAGGGATGAGATGGAATATGAGAGTGCTGCACAGAATGTTGTTTCCTATAAGGATTCTATCATATGTGCCTTTGTGGGGAATTTGTAAGAGGAAATGGACAAAAATCACACAACATTAGAAGGTGTGGAGGTAGGAATATACACATCAATGATAACACTGACCAGATGAAGTATAAATTGCAGTAATCATGGCTAAGAGAAGTCTCTAGAATTCCATTTAGCAAGTGCTGAGTTGAGAGCATAACTCTTCAGAAATTCCCAGGTTCCATTTCCCATTAATCTGTGTGTATGAATAAGACAATTGAATCATGAGGTGAGGACTGATTGGCATGAGAATCTTCTAACAAGCAGGAGATGTAAATAAGAGACCAACACAATACAATACTGCAAAAAAAAAAAAAAAGAAAAGAAAGGGACAAGCTGGGACTATGTTATGTTATCAGCAGACTATTATCAGCAAGTAAAGATGAATGCCCACACTACAGTAGCTTTGGGAAACTCTCATGGTGGATGGTGGGAATGGAGAGAGAGATAGTGTCATAAAGACTCATATCAGAGATGAAAAGTTTTCCAGTTGGGAAGGCAGACAGCATTGATACTTAAACCCTTCTCTACTAGCACATGAATAAGTAGCACAATACATTAACTTGGTAAAAAATGTGCTAAGAATGTTCCTAATATCTTATGTTTTATTTTAAGTTTCAACAAAACACTTTTACTGATTCTATGCTGTTATTTGCCTAGGTTTTTGTTCCAGCTGAAGGGTTTTTCCTTTTATGTGGGAAGGGAAGCTTGAGCAATGTCATATAAGCTTACCATAAATAACCACTATTTCTACCCTTTAAACACCCTGCACCCCACCCCTCAAATATGCATCCAAGAATGGTGAGCTGATAGGCTATTGCTGGCTGGTTCAGAGGAGAAAATAATCAGCATGACAAAAAAAAAAAGTTGCATTTTTAAATGAAATGGCACAGTGACAAAGTGACCCCAGTAGTCAAAGCACAAACTGAGCAAAGATATGTAAGAATTGGTTATTTAAAATAACTTTAGCCTTCTTGCCAAAATTTTTCCACATGCTTTCTGCTTCTTAGGCTGTATACACATAACCTAGATGTCAGTCACTCACATTAACCTGTCAAAGGTATTGTATCACCATTCTGACATGCTTATTGAGAACAGAATGATGACTTACTATCATCAAAAGCAAGCTAGGAAATCCTATGTAAACCTCTGTTTTTAAATTTGAGCTACTGTATAATAGCTTTTTAATGGGAAAGTTCTCTGCCTTTTTCTGTTTCAGACTATTCTGCTCCATTATTTACCATTGTTTTTTCAGAATGCTCTTAAAAATTTAGCAATTTTAGGTAATGCATTTGTGCCACTGGAAGGTTTTTACACATGATTTTTTTTTTAGCTATTATTACGTATTCCTTTATACTGCATTAACACCATTGGAACTCAGGATCATTCATATTGGAATGTTTACACAGAACAATTGTAAAGGCAGGAGACAAGCTTAGCTACATTCTATTTTAAAGAAACTATGGTGTGAGGCAGAGCCAAGACAGCAGAGTAAAAGCAGGGACTCGCTTGAGCTCTCCCCAAACTCTCCAAATACCTGTAAAACATGACTCTACACAAATTGAGAGCAGCATAACCCACAAAAAGACAGAGTGAAACAAATTTCCAGCCCAAGATGACCTGGATGGTTGATGGGAAAGGTCTGTTGCGCTGGGTGGGGAAAGAAGCACAGGTTAGTGTGGGCCGTGCAGGTAAAGACAGGGTCCCTGCAAACCTGGAGCAGGTCTCTGGCAACTGAATCATGATCAGCTGTGGTGTTTTCCAGAATTCTCAACCCACAAACACCAAAGACAACTTAAAAGGTCAGTAGAAAAGGTCTGTTGGACCCGAGTGAGAGAGGAACTCTGTCTGGCCCCAGCCTCAGGGTGGCTGCTGCAGCAGTGGCTGCTTCTGGAGCTCTTGGTCCACAAACAGTGGAAAGATCAAGCAGCTGATCAGAGGGAGATTGCAGGGATCTCTGCTGGAGTTAGGGCAGGATTCTCTTGCTTTGCCCATTCTTTGATTTGAGTCATGGTCCTGGGGGCAGTCCTGGAGCAAGGAGGAGCATTGGAATGGAGGAGCTTGTGGTGGTGGTGGAGAGGTAATCCTCCTCACAACTCCAAGGCAGAAAAGAGCGCTTGTGGTCAATCACAGACCAGAGCACAGGCCAGGAAAGGAGTAAATATCTCTCCTTTGATCATATCACCTTGAACTGAAAATTTAAAGGTTCCTAGAAGTATCTCTGAAAACAGCTGCATAGAATCACTGAAGCTTGGGATGGTACACCTTCCACCCTGGAAGAAGAGCCCTACCTTAACAAAGAGTTAAAAAGTCAAGTAATTGGCTGGGGACATGAGCAAACAGTGGAAAAATTCAGACCATAGAATCTTACTTTGATGATAAAAAAGATCAAAACATACAACCAGAAGAAGACAACAAAATCAAAGCTCCTACATCCAAGAAAAATATGAATTGGTCTTAGGCTATGGAAGAGCTCAAAAAGGATTTTGAAAAGCAAGTAAGAGAAGCAGAGGTAAAATTGGGAAGAGAAATGAGAGTGATGCAAGAAAATCATGAAAAAGGAATCAATAGCTTGTTAAAATACTGAAGAAAATAACACCTTAAAAATAGACTAACCCAAATGGCAAAAGAGGTCCAAAAAACTAATGAGGAGAAAAATGCCTTAAAAAGCAGAATTGGCCAAATGGAAAAGGAGGTCCAAAAGCTCACTGAAGAAAATTAGAATGGAACAAATGGAAGCTAATGACTCTCTGAGAAATCAAGAAACTATAAAACAAAACCAAAAGAATGAAAAAATAGAAGACAATGTGAAATATCTCATTGGAAAGACAACTGACCTGGAAAATAGATCCAGGAGGGATAATTTAAAAATTATTGGACTACCTGAAAGCCATGATCAAAAAAAGAGCCTAGATATCTTCTTTCAAGAAATTATTGAGGAAAACTGTCCTGATATTCTAGGACCTGGGGGTAAAATAGAAATTGAAAGAATCCACTGACCACCTCCTGAAAGGGATCCCAAAAGGAAAACTCTGAGGAATACTATAGCCAAATTCCAGAGTTCCCAGGTCAAGGAGAAAATATTGCAAGCAGCCAGAAAGAAACAATTTGAGTATTATGGAAACACAATCAGGATAACACAAGATTTAGCAGCTTCTACATTAAGGGATCAGAAGGGATTGGAACATGATATTCTGGAGGTCAAAGGAGATAGGATGAAAACCAAGAATCACCTCCCCAGCAACTGAGTATAATCTTTCAGGTAAAAATAAATATTCAATGAAATAGAGGACTTTCAAGCATTCTTGATGAAAAGACCAGAGCTGAATAGAAAATCTGGCTTTCAAATACAAGACTCAAGAGAAGAATAAAAAGGTAAACAGGAAAGGGAAATCATACAGGACTTATTAAAGTTGAATTGTTTACATTCCTACATGGAAAGATGATATTTGTAACTCATGAGACCTTTCTCAGTATTATGGCAGTTGGAGGGAATATATATGTAGACAGAAGGCACAGAGTGAGTTGAACATGAAAGAATGACATCTAAAAAATAAAATTAAGGGGTAAGGGAGAATGTACTGGGAGAATGAGAAAGGGAGAGGTAGAATGGGGTAAATTATCTCACGTAAGAGGCAAGAAAAAGCTTTTACAGTGGAAGGAAAGAGGGGAGAGGTAAGACAATGAGTGAATCTTTTTCTCATCAGACTTGACTCAAGGAGGGAATAACATACACACTCAATTGGGTATAGAAATCTATCTTACCCTATGGGAAAACAGGGGGGAAAGGGATAAGAGAGGGGGGATGATAGAAAGGAGGGCAGATTGGGGGAGGGGGTAATCAGAAGCAAACACTTTTGAGCAGGGATAGGGTCAAAGGAGAGAACAGAATAAATGGAGGGGGGTGGGATAGGATAGAGGGAAATATAATTAGTCTTTCACAACGGGACTATTACAGAAGTAATTTGCATGTCTACACAAGTATAACCTATATTGAATTGTTTGCCTTCTCAATAAGGGTAAGTGAGTAGGGAGGAAGGGAGAGAATTTAGAAATCAGAGTTTTAAAAACAAATGTTTAAAAATGTTTTTACCTGCAACTGGGAAATAAGATATACAGGCAATGGGGTATAGAAATATATCCTGTGCTTCAGGAAAATAGAAGGGGAAGGGGATGAGAGAAGGGAGGGGTGATAGAAGGGAGGGCAGATTGGGAGAAAGGGTATTCTGGCGAGAGATGGGGAAAAAATTTGGAACTCAAAATCTTGTGGAAGTGAACATTGAAAACTAAAAATAAACGAATTAACAAAAAAATTTTAAAGTACAAAAAAAAGAATCTGTGGTGTGACTAATCAGTATTAATTTTTTTTTACATTTACTAGTACCTTAGGTTATCAAGATATCTTGAATTCTTAGTATTATCTTAAATTTTCCCTATAAATAATATTTTTTCTAAATGTTTGAGTCAGCAGGAAGACTTTGTTTATTATTTTATATCTAAACTATACTGGATAAATTTAATGCATCCAAATGACACTTGTGACCCACCATTAGTGTTGAATAGTACTTACATGAGCAGTAGCTGTCTACAAAAGTAAAACAAAGCAAAGTTTTCTTTTCTTTCTTTCTTTCTCTTCATTATTGGTCAGACTTTCCACTCCTTCCCAAATTTTGAAATGGATATGAAATGAAAGGATTTGAACCATGTGTGGCTCAAATTTCATTTAGCCACATATTTGCACAAAAAATAAATGCAATACTGGCTTTCTTTCTTATTGGTCAGATTTTTTGTTTTTTGGGCAAAAATTCAGAGCCACTATAGCATCCATTTGGCCAATAGAGAAACCATGTTGAAGAAACTAACATATAGAAAGGGCCATGGTCTGTACCCCACCAAAAAGATATTACAGCAGGATGGAAGAACTATTGCTCCCTTAAACAAGACAATATGTCAGAATCTTATAGATTCCTGGATTAAGAATTTAAAGTATTTAGAAACTTCATTTTATGTGAAAGTGGCAATGATCCTAGTTTACTTGGCAATGCTTCATTTCAGGTGCTTTCCTTCACTCTCCCATGCCCAGTGAGTCCAAATGAGGCTAAACCAGACTCTACATGATCCAAAACTCTTGTATTGTTTTGATTCTGTTTGTTCTCTCTCTGTAGTATATTTGCTTTGGAAGAGATTTATGGTAAATGAGTTATGACTAAATATCTTATTTCCTTGGATAAACTAAGATGAACCAATACTCTACCATGAAAATTATTACTTATAAGATGACCTTAATACTAAAAATTAACATTTAAAAAAAGAACCACTAACTCGGGCTTAGATGGATTTACAACTAAATTCTATCAAAAAATGATTAACTCTAATATTTCACAAACTGTTTGCCAGAATAAAGAAGTCAAAAGGCATCCTACTAAATTATTTCTATAAGATAAATATGGTGCTGATAGTTAAACCAAAGAGAGATAAAAACCTATTCTATAATGAACATTGACATAAAATACTGAATAAAATTTTAACAAAGAAAAATATGATCAAGTTGAATTAATGTCAAGAATTCATGGTTGATTTAATATTAGGAACTATAAAAGATAGACCACATTAATGACAAAACAATAAAATCACATGATTGCATCAATAATAATGGCTAATATGGTGCACTGATTTGCAAGACGATTTATATATTTCCTTGTTTAGATAATAAAAACAGAATAAGAAAAAGCATTTTAATAAAATATAATATCCTTTTATGTTGAAAACATTAAAAAGCATAGCAATAAATGGACTGTTCTTTAATATAATTGTATCTATCAAAACAGTTATTATTTTAATGGAGAAAATCTAGAGGGGATTTTAATAAGATCATTGGTAAAGAAAGGATGTTCACTGCCAACATCATTTTATACATTTCTAGAAAAGCTATTATAATCTTGCCTCTGTTATATGTGTGATTTTGAGAACATTACTTAGCCTTTCTGCACCTTAGTTTATGCATCTGTAGAATGAGGGGGTTGAACTAGGTTATCTCTTAGGTCCCTTGCAGCTCTAAATCTATAGTTTGATAAAATAAAGAAATTAAGCTGGTGTAATGCATGCCAGTCATTAAGGCTATTGGAGAGGTTGAGGTAGGTGGATCACTTGAGTCTAGGAGTGCTGAGCTGCAGAAGAGCTAAAGCTGATTGGATGTCCTGGCTAAGTATGGCACCAGTATAGTGAGCTTTATATAAAAATTATTTTGCAATAAAAAACTACAAGAGTACTTGTAATAAATGAGGTAAGAGATGAAAAAATAGAATTATAAATAAAATAAGTTCTAGAGAAAAGAATTGGAAAGAAAATAAATAGAACAGAATGTGGAAATCATTACTCAAATAATGGTCTCTGAAAATGAGAATAAACCAAATAGAATTAAATGATTCCATGAGCAATATGAAAATCTCCAGTTAGGATAAATTCTTTTTATAAATTCACCTTAATCATTCAAAGAGACATACTATAAAGTTGTATACTTTAAACAAAAAATGCTACCCTGTTTATGGATTTGACCTAGGCTTTGAAATACTAATCTTTATTAAAAATAAATCATTTTAGCTCCCAAATAATAGGAAAAGACCATAAAAGAATGCCATGATTATAATATCACCACATATAGTCAATTTCCTATTTATGACTAGGGAAAAAATGTCTTTCAGGGAATATGAAATCTCAGGATTGTGATGTATATTGAAAAATCATCACTCTATACTTCTTTGTAAAGAAAGAGGATGGGGAATAATAATAAGAGAATAGGACATAGAGAAATACACAAACAACAGTCATAACTGGGAATGTGAATAGGATGCACTGACCAAAAAAAAACAAGGGAAGATAGTAGAATGGGTTTTAAAGCAGAATTGAATAATATGTTTTTTTTTTTTAACAAGAAACACATGAAAACTAAAGATCCACAGAATTAAAAAAAATTATGCTTTAGGTGAACTAAGGGGAAAAAAATCATGTGTAGCAATCATGACTTCAGACAAGGAAGAATAAATGGCTAAAAAGAGATAAACATAGAAACTAGATTTTGGTTATAGGCACCAGAGATAATAAAAGAGTATAAATACTTAATCTATGTTTCCCAAATTACATAATATCTAAATACTTAGGGAAAAGTTAATCAATTTGTTGGGAGAAAGAGACATTAATTGACAATGGTTGGGTGACTAATTTCAACGTACCCCTTCCAGACATAGAGAAGCCTAACAAAATATTTAACAAGAAAGAAGTTAAGGACTTGAATAGAATTTTAGAAAAGTCAGACATGCTAGAATTCAGGCAATTAATGAATGGGAATAGAAAGGAGTATATATATATATATATATGTGTGTGTGTGTGTGTGTGTGTGTGTGTGTGTGTGTGTGTACACACACACACACACACATGCTGCATATGGTACCTTTATACAACCTGACCACATGCTAGAGCACTAACATCCCATCATAAACAAATGCAGAAAAGTAGACATATTAAGTAGATTCTTATTTGCCTTCCATGAAATAAAAATTATATTCAGTAAAGGGCCTTTGAAGAAAGGATTCAAATTTAAATGAAGACTAAATAATTTAATAATTGGGAGGTCAAAGGATAAATTATAGAAATAGTAGATAATTTCATCAAAGAAAATGATAACAATGAAACAATATACCAAAACTTTTGGCATACAGCTAAATCAGTCTCATAAAGAAAAATTTGTATCTCTAAATGATTTCATCAATAAAAGAGAAAGAATATATTGATAAATTTGGATACAACTAAAAAAATCTAGAAAAAGAACAAAATTTAAAAACACAACTAAATGCCAAAAAAGAAATGATGAAAATCAAAGGAGATTCACAAAATTAAAAGCAAAAAATACTGAATTGATTAATAAAACTATTAACTTAAAATAGATAAACCATTAGCAAGTCTGATTAAAAAATGAAAAAGGAAATCCAGATTGCCAGTATTATAAACTAAAAAGAATTTACAAAAAAAGAAATAATGGATATTATTGGAAAATATTTTGCCCACATATGTCAACAAACCAAACAATTTAGATGAAACAGAAGAATATTCACATTTTTTGCAATATTTCAAGGTGAGTCCTTTTCTTCTTCTTCTTTTTTTTTTTTTATGAGGCAATTGGGGTTAAGTGACTTGCCCAGAGTCACACAGCGAGTAACTGTTATGTTTCTCAGGCTGGATTTGAATTCAGGTCCTCCTGACTTCAGGGCCGGTGCTCTATACACTGCGCCACCTAGCTTCCCCTGTTTTTTCTTTTTAAGGAATGAAAAACATTTATTAAGTACTTACTACATGCCAAGCACTGTGCTGTTGCTAAGTGTTGAAGATGTAAAATGAAACAATTTTCTACTTCCTGCTTTCAAGGATCCCACCTTGGAAAAATCTTTGCAGTAAGTTGTTATTATAAAGGTCTGATATACAAGATACATAAAAAACTGATTCAAATATATAAAAATGACAATTCATAGATTGGCCAAAGGATATGATCAGGAAATTCTCAAAGGAAGAAATTCAAGCTATCAACAGCCACAGGAAATCCAAATCTTCATTAATTAGAAGGATGCATATTAAAACAACTCTGAGGTTCCACTTCATGCCCACCAGATCGGCAAAGATTAATAATTAATAAAGGGAAATTGGCAGTTGTTGGAGGGGTTGTGGGAAGCCAGAGACACTACTTGACTATTGGTAGGGTTATGAATTGGTCCTGATTCCTGACATTCTGTAAAGAAATTTGGAACTATATTCAAAAAGTCTTGACTATGCTTATTTGTGATAAAAGTTGTTTTTCTTTTTCTTAACTGGGAGGGAGCAACAAAAGTGTTGCAAAAAAGAAAATGAAAAGAGGATACTTGAAGAATTTTAAAGAAAATTCACAACAGACAACAACAGAAGATAGTTCAGAAGGAAAGAAAATCAGGAAAATGTTGAATACTCCAAATCACTAATAAGAGGAAGAAAAATTAAAATAACTCTGAAATTTTACCTCACACTCAATCAGATTAGCAAAGATGATAAAAGAAGAAAATGGTGATTATTTTAAGGGATACAGGAAAACAGACATTATAATTTTTAAAAAGTCACTGAACATACATCTCATTTTGACCCTGTGATAATATTGGGTCATATGCTTGTTAGTCCTTGGGCATATACTACAAAGAGGTCAAATACAGATAGAAAGGTCCCCTTTATACAAAAATATTCAAAGCAATATATTTTTGTAGAAAAAAATGACTCAAAACATAGTGGCTACTAATTAACTGAAGAATGGGTAAACAAATTGTGGTATTTGAATGTGACGGAATATTATTTTGTTATAAGAAATGACAACTATGAGGACTTCAGAGAAACTTTTGAAGACTTATATGAATTGATATAAAGCAAATTAAGCAAAACCAAAATAAAACAGTGATGTAATAGGAAACAATACTGAAAGGTTCTGATTAATGTAGTAAACAACTGTGATTTCAGATTTTGAAGCACGCTCCCTCCTGTTGGCAGAGAGGTGGGAGACTGCAGATGTGGAATGAGGCATATATTTCAGACTTGGCTTGTCACTTTGTTTTGCTTCATTTTTTTTTTACTATTCATTTTTAAAATTCTGAACTTAAGAAATAAAACAAGTATTTCCATAACAAAGTAGAATAGAAAAAAGAGGACTGCATGTGAAACTGCAAATATATTATATATAACTTGTCTTTCCTTTTAAATATACAATAAAGTTATGTAACTTTCCCTCCCACCCCCATCCCCTCACCATAAAGACAGTTACCATTACACACAAATATGTGTGTATATAAAAAATATATATGTAAAACTATACCATATATTCTTCTATTTATCAGTTTTTTTTCTCTAGATGCAAATAGCTTCTTCCTTTATACATCCATTGCAGTTATTTTAGGTATTTATAATAGTCAAAATGACTTGGTTGCTCAAAGTTGTTCTTAAAACAATATTGCTGTTTCCACATACAATGTTCTTTTGGTTCTGCTCATTTTACTCTTCATTATGTCATGCAAGTCTTCCTAGGTTTTTCTAAAATTATTAAGCTCATCATTTCATAGTATTCCATCAAGTTCATATACCACAACTTGTTTAGCCATTCTCCAATTGATGGGCATCCCACAATTTCCAGTTCTTTGTCACCATGAAGAGAGATGCTATAATTATTTTAGTATATATAAGTTCTTTTCCTTTCTCCTTAATCACCTTGGGAAACTGACCTAATAGTGGAACTGCTGGGTCAAAAGGTATAGGCAATTTTAAAATTCTTTGGGGATAATTACAAATTGCTCTCCAAAATGGTTGGATTAGTTCATAGTTCTACCAACGGTGAACGTGTCCCAATTTTTCTTTTTGCTTAAATTTTACAAGGCAGGAATCCATACGTGTGTGTGCAGAGTGAGGGGGAAGTCATTGGGAAATGACAGTGATGTAAAAAAAAAAGAGCATCAATAAAACATTCATTATTTTTTTTTTTTAATGAAGAGAAAGGAGAAAGTAAGCTAAGGGGATCAGGAAAGGCGTTCCAAATAGATGGCACATGAGCTGAGCCTTGAATGCAGGTAAAATGCAGGGGTAAGGAAGGAATGCATTCTAATCATAGAGGCAGTCTGTGCAAAGGTTGAGAGGCAAAAGATGGAGGACCAGGTTGGGGAACAATCATTAGGCCTGTTTGTCTGGAATGTAGGGTGGATGAATGGGAATGTGTAGACTGGAGCCAGGTTACAAAGGACTTTAATTGCCAAAATAAAGAATAAATGCTTAAAGACATTGACATTTCTGAGCAGCAGAGTGATGGAGCTGGATCTACACTTGAATATGATTATTTTGGCAGCTGTGCGAAGCATAAATTTGAGAAAGGAAAGACTAGAAGCCAGGAATCCAATTAGGAGGCTTTTGAAACCATCCAGGTGAAAGGAAAAAAGGGCTTGGAGCTAGGGTTCTTATTTCCACCAAGCCTGCAATTTTAATGTTGCAAGCCAAAAGAAAAAACAAAAAAAATCGGATGGATTAATAATTCACTACTAAAACACCATCACTTTGCTTTGGAAAATCTTTTGATTAGCTCCTACTTAAGAATAGAGACAATTTTGACAAAATGAGATGTCACTATATTAGGGTACCTAAGGTAATAAAGTCTGTTAATAGAACAGCCTTACACACCATGGAACTTTTGAATGCCCTGTCCCACCTCACATCCAAAGAAGTGATTGGGTTGCATATTTGCTTAATCTCTATGCACCCATCTGTTCTTTCATTAAGATGTAAGTTCATTATTAGCTGAAATTACAAATTATGTTTTTAATTTTTTTCTCTTTTATAGCTCTTGAAGTGCTAGATATCTATGTGATGAAATAAACAACAATCATTAATTTTTGGCAGAAAATAAAGTGATATGTGTATGGATGATGTTTTCCTATAGGATCAAAGAATTCAAAAGGTCCTCAGAAGTCACTGTTTATTCTGGTGTATGGAGGAGAGACTTCTTAAAATACTTTACTATCATGGGATCATGGGAACCACATTAAGTTTTTGTCTGGTCTTACTATTCAGCCCAGTGGTGGAGATTATCTACCTTAGGTTACTATAAAGAAATCATATACTCCCTGGGGGCTTTTTAGGATAGTTATATATTTCTGGTAAGACCTCAAGATATTTTCTTTAATAATATTTATTACTATTATATTTTATTCTCTTTTATGTATTCTGAAGAATCCTCTGTTATATGCAGTTATGTCTTTGCCAGTGGGACTTATAAAATTTACTAAATTATGCCTTGGCACTCCTAATATAAAAATTGTAGTGTGCATTAAATGAAGCTTCTATCCCCCATTTCCCTTATTTGTTTTTTAATAAAAACAAATATTGTGTGAAGGCAGAATTTAAAAAAAAACCCTAAATATGTAATATTTTTATTCAGCAATCCACTGTAACTCTAGCAGATTCCTCTCAACCCAAATGAAAAAATTTATCCTTTGAAAAAATAACTGAGCCTAGGTATGGTGGTACATACCTATAATCTCTGTTATTGGAGAGGCTGAGGCTGGCAGATCTTGAGCTCTGGAATTTGAACTGCAGTGGGCTATGTTGATAGCATCTGTTCAGATACCACTTATGCTGCAGCTCATTACAACTCCTTTAAAACACATTCCTAGGATTCACATGTGCCTTTTAAAATTATCTTAATATTCACTAGCTTCACAATTCAAGAAAGTGTAATTAATACTCAAACTGGCTTGTACTATATAAGAAAGAAAAAAAGGAAGGAAGGAAGAGAAAGAAACTAAGAGGAAAGAAAAGAAAAGGAAAAAGAAAAGAAAAAGAAACTAATCTAGGACCACTAAGAAGTAAGACATAGACCAACCAACCAGTGACGAACATTGACAGCTACAAATAACATTTTCTAGAAGTCAAATAGTACTTCTGAGAGTAATAAAGTCTGTCAGCAAATAAATGTCAACATTAAGTGTATTCATGGAGGTGCACTATCATTAGACGGTATTTCAGGCAAGCAATATGGGTTAGTTTTTTCAGGTCTGAACTAAACTCCATCTGAGATGTCATGATTCTAAAATCATATTTACCCAATATAAAGTATTCTCTATGCTAATGAGACTACTAAAATAATGTAAATGCATTATTTTGTAAAGTTTGTGTTACAATGTTGGTATCCATCATGAAATATACTGCAGTTTATGGAAGCAATATATGTTAAAAATAAATGCATTTAATTAACAATTATACCTTTCAAGATTGAGCTATAATAGGAAAAATGACATTCATTTTAATTATTCTATTCAGATATTTCTTATGATATAGCTTATTATAATTCCCTTAAAATGCACTCCTAGGATTCAAATATGCTTTTGATAATTATTTTAATATTCACCAGTATCACAATTCAAGAAAGTACAATTAATACTGTGATTAACTTGCACTACACAATAAAAGATGTATTCTATGAAAGTCAAATGTTTTCAGAGTCAACATAATCACAACATCCCATTTTTTGACCCATGTGTTCATTTACGGTTTGTTTATAACTGCTTCAGAGAAATGGAAGTTTGTACATTACAACATGGTTTTATTGATTTATCAGTAACAAAATATACTAAGCATACTCAGTAAACTGGAAAAGCTAGCTCTGGGGCTAGGATTGTAAAACATCAGCTTGTTGTGGAATACTTCAGAACAAAATCAGTATGTTGGCACAGGAAAGATAAATGGTGTAAACCAGACTAGCAAAGGCTAATATTTAGTAAGTCCAATAACACAAACAAATTAGGTTTTAGAGTTGTACACTTTGTCCATGACTAAGAAGCATATTTACACAGTATTTTAAAGCATTGAGTCAACTATTCTATAACAAACTATTAAATTACCGTTTTTGAAAATGCTTTGTTGTTTGCCAAAGTGTAAGGAAAACACTAAAATGTACTTCATAAACTGTAAGACATATTTCTCCTTGCAAGTGACACTTTTGATGAATTATATCTAAGCTTAAAAAAATAAATTATAACTAATACATGCTTATTTCATTAGTTCATAAGGAAAAGAGGTAAGGTTATTAAGAAACATAAGAGAATAAAACTACTACATAATGTAAACATGTTTCTAAATATTGAAAAGGATGAAAAGAATAAAAGGACACTACACAATGAAATGTTCTAAAACATTGCTGAACTTTTTAACCAGCTTAAAATTGGAAATGTTTAAATCATTAGTGAGAGAAGTAAGTTTCTGATTTGCTTTATGTCCCCAAATGAAATATTTAGCTGGCTAGGAAAAATTAAGGCATTTTTTCTTAAGATGGCTCATTACGATACTTCAGCATTTTCACAGGACTTCAATCTGACAACTAAAGTCTAAAACGTAGGTTCCTTGCCTTCCTAACTTCCATTAAACGCCTATATAATTTACAATTGGCATTGTAAATAGCAACATTCTAAACTAACACTACCTATCTGTATCTACTTGAAATGTCTTTGATTGATTTATTGATTCAATGAAGATAGATAGGAGTATTTGTTCACACCTAGTTCATATCTCTGATTGATTCATTCAACCCAGATGCATTCTCACCTAATAAAAGTATCAGATATAAGTATCTTGTTAAATAGCAGTAGTACTGAGTTTATTAATAATTCAAAGGCACAATCATTTTCTCTATGTAGTTTACCCAGAGTTCAAAAGGGCCATAATAGGTGCTGAGGGAGTTATAAAAAATAAATTAGATGGAAAGATCACCTAGAAGACCCTGAGGTGCATTTTGGACACCAGTATTATAATTATAAGTCATTGGACTGGACTTATTATAAGTAGAATATTTAAGTATGTTAGTCAATAAGCATTTATTATGTACCTACTATGGGTCAGGGACTGGGCTAAGCATTGGGGTAGCAAGAAATGCCAAAGACAGTCCCTACTCTCAAGGAGCTCACAGTATAATGGGGGAGATAACATGAAAACAATTACGTACAAACAAGGTATAAAGGATGAATTGGAAATAATCAACAGAGTTAAGATATTAGAATTAAAGCTGATCAGGAAAGGCTGCTTGTAAAAGGTGAAGCTTTATCTGGGACTTGAAGGAAGCCAAAAGAGGCAGGAGTAGGAATGAAGAAGGAGAGCATTCTAAACATGGGGGAAAGTCAGCAAAAATGCTCAGAGTAAGGAAATGGAGTGTCTCCAGTGAGGAACAACAAGGAGACTGATGTTACTGACTGCAGAGCACATGGGGGTGAGCAAGATGTAAGAAGATTGGAAAGTTAGCAAGACCAGGTTGTTGGCTTTGAATGCCAAAGGGAGAATTTTATATTTGATCCTGAAGGTGCTACGAGCCACTTGGGTTTAGTGAGTAGGGGAGAGGGGTGAGATAGTCAGAACTGTACTTCAGGCAGATTAATTTGACAGCTGAGTGGAGAATGGACTTGAGGTCAGGAGGTCGATCAAAAGGTTACTGCAACAGTCTGGGTGTGAGGTGTTGAGGGTCTGCACAAGGGTCATGGTACTGTCAGACGATAGAAAGGGGGATATATGAGAGGTGTTATGAAGGTAAAATTGACAGAACTTGGCAACACATTGGATATGGAGGGTGAGAGAAAATGAAGAGTCAAAAATGACACTTAGCTTGGTTGAACCTGGGTGACTGGTAGGATGGTGGTGCCCTCTATTGTAAAATGGAAGAAGTTAGGAAGAGGGGATGGTTTTGGGGGAAAAGAAAGAGAGTTAGGTTGATGTCTACAGTACTTTCAGTTTGAGATATCCAATAGGAAGTTGGAGATGAGAGTTTGGAGATTAGGAAAGCAGCTAAGGCAGGATAAGCAGATCTCAGAATCATTAGCATCAAGATGATAAATGAATTCATGGGAATTGATGAGAGCATTGGTAACTTTGGAGAGAGATCTTTTGGTTCAATGATAATATCAGCAGCCAGACTATAGAGAGTTAAGAAAAAAGTGAGAGGAAAGAAGTGGAGGCATTGATTATTGACAGGTTAAAAGAAAACATGAGACTGTATACACATTGGACATATGAAATATTACAAAGTCATGAGGGGGTACATCATCACACAAAGGAGCATAGTAAATGACCTGAGAGGAATCAAAGACACAAAGACTAACCTGAATTGTTAACAATTCCTTATTTCTAATCTAATTAGATATTGGGTGGCTTTCTTTGCACAGAGGAATTTCATGGCTCACTAGGTAAGAAGGACCACAAACAACATTTAGCCCTGCAAAAAGTGTCAACAACTATTAAGAATATTAATTCCACCTGTGCACCAGACAGAAAACATATTTTGTACAAATGCATCCTACTAAAATTACAAGGATAATATTTGAACAAATACAAGACATCATTCTACATAAATTAAATTATAGGTAATAGCTTAACGCTCTTCAACATGACTGTATAATGTCTCTTCTTTCCCAAGATAAGCCATCTATACTTGATATTAATACTTTAATACAACACTACACTGTCATTTGCATAACCACAGAAAATTTGAGTTCGGTGAATTTCTTGAAAAAAAATTTTACTGAGATGTCTATCATCTTGAGTCATCTCAGTATTCAAGTCCACCCTAGTTTATAAGCCTCAAATTCCTAGGGATGGTAAGAAGGTTTTCCAGAGTATCTAGATAGTTAAGTTGATTCCACAACAAAAATTGCTTCTTGTAACTCAATCTAAACGGAAATAAGTTTTAGCTGTTAAATTACCCATTGCAAGGAGGAATGGCCAGCATAGCATGAATGGAAGAAATTGATATATGATAATAAATCATTGTACTTTCTTTATGTGGCTTTTTTAACTTGTAATTTTAAAGAAGAATATAAGGGGGCATTATATTTCTTGATTCTAGTTTTACACATATTATTCACTTTAACTGTGGCACTCATACAAGATAAGTAGCTCTCTTAGTATTGGTGGGTTTGGCTTCAACTATCTCTATTGTTGTGATTGTGTTGGTTCAATTATTAGCTAAGACTGTTATACCCTAAAGGTCCATTCTTAAATGAGGCAGATACTCAGATTGGGGGCACATTTGAAATTTACTTAAACAAAAGAACCATTGATTTGGGCAAGTGTTTGCTGTCCTGAAATAAGGATGTAATGTGACAAGTTAAAAATGTAAGAAAAATTATACCACTTACTTATTATTAGCAGAATGATTCAATAAATTTTGTGAACATGCAGATTAAAAAAAAATCTTGTTAACCTTATTAGAAATTTTGGATTCTATAAAAAGGGGGAAGAGCACTTTTGAATTAACATAGTTTTGAAATGACCATCAAAACTTTAAAAACATACACACACACACATACATAACAATTCCTAACAGAGAACAAAAAAGAAAAATGAAAAGAAGGTAAGAACATGAATGTTTGGGGCCTGTGGGGGGCCCCAAATAACTTTTTCCCAAGAGGGAAACATACAGTAAATAGAATAATTGACTTGAAGCTGGGAACACCTGGAATCAAATTTTGCCTCTGATATTTACTAGTTGTGTGACCATGGGTACTTAAGTTGTGTGACTTAACCTCTATCTACCTCAGCCTCTTCAACTGTAAAATGGGGGTAATGATAACTATAGTACTTAAAACACACAGGGTTGTTCTGAGCATTAAATGAGATAATATATCTAAAGCGCTTTGCAAGCTTTAAAGCATAACTAAGTTATTACAGAAAGAATGAAGAAAGAGGTTTGTGACTCAATACAGTTTTTAGGTGTGTCACTCAATAAATTCTCAAGAGGGAGATTAACAAGACATAACAATGTAAAGTCTCTCTTTTCTTCCATCCATCCATCCATTATTGACCACCTTCATTGAGAAAGGGCTGTGATATATTCTTAGGGAAATACACACAAAAAAGCATAGTCTCTGCTTTCATGGAGTTTACTTTCACTCATACTAGCCTATTAGGTTATCTTTTGTATTTTATCTTCCACCAAAGTCCTAACTGCAAGGTCTCTTTGTTATAGAGATGTCCTTGGGTTCTCAAAGACTGACAGAAGACTGAAAGCTCTGGCAGGTTCTGCCAAAGTGAAAAGGCTTTGAGTGCAGACTTGTCAAATGTCTATGTCCAAGGACCATCCAAACTAAGCTTAAAGAGGTTTACCAGTAGGAGAATGACCAATGGGGAATCTGTTTTTCAGTCACAGTAACTCCCAAAGCCGGTCTACTAAAGTATAGAGGGAGGGACTTGTCACTGCCAGAGTATTAAAATGATGACATGGTGGACTGCTGAAGCGTTGAAATGTTATGTTTTAGGGTTAATCAAAGTCAAATGCAGTTTGAGTCAAAATGCAGTTATTAATAACTATTCAATGGGTCAAGTTTTTTTTTTTCTTCCAAAAGCTTCATTACTGTCAGGTTTCTGAGACTATAAGTATTTTTGACTGGAACCAAAGATATGATTACGTAAAGATAAGATACAAAAGATAATCTAATAGGCTAATATGACTAAAAGTAAACTCCTTGAAGGCAGAGACCATGCTTTTTTGTGTATTTTCCTGAGGACTTAGCACAGTCCTTTCATAATGAAGGTGATCAATAAATGTTTGCTGAGTGAATGGATGGATGGATAAAACGAGGGACTTTGCATTAGAATGTCATGTTAACCTCCCTCTTTATCCAATGACACACCTAGAAAGTGCATTGAGTCACAAACCTCTTTCTTCATTAGTTATTTAAAAATAATTACTAATTTCCATTTTGAAATCTGAATCACAGAATATTAGAGTTGGAAGGGCCCTTGGAGACCACCTAGTTTAAGAAGTACCTGAATAAAAATCCCTATTTCACCACATCTTACAAATAGTCATCCAGACTTCGCTTGAAGACCTCCATTCATGGGTAAGCCTACCTAAAGAGGTAATTCATTCTGCCTCTTTGCAACTTGCATTCATTGATCCTGGTTCTGCCCTCTGGAGTCAAACATAATAAATATAATCTCAAATTCAAATGACAGCCTCCAAACATTTGAAGAGTTACCATGCCTTCCTTCCTCTCTTCCTCATCTTCTTTTCTCCAGGATAAACATACCCAGTTTCTTTGAGTGATTCTCCTATCTCATGAATGTGAGGACCTTTATCATCCTGGTGTACTCTTCTAGACGCTTTCCAGTTTATCAATGTCCTTCCTAATTTGTGATGTCCAGAAATGAATAGAATATTTCATATGTGACATGATGAGGTCAGTGCAGAGTGATTCTATCAATTTATTCCTGAAAGGTATGTATTCTAACTTTACACTAGCTTCTTAAGGCAGCTGTATCATACTGTTCGCTCATACTGAGTTGTACAGTCCACTCAACATCCCAGATCTTTTTCAAATATATGCATTTCTAAACATCCTATCCTTATGAAATAATTTTTTTGAACCTGAGTGTAAGGCTTTACATTTATTTCTATTAAAATTGATTTTATGGATTCAGGTCAACATTCTAGACTATCAAGGTCTTTATGAAACCATATTTTGTCATCTACTGTGTTAGTTCTCCCTCCTAGCTTTGTGTCATCTGAAAATTTGATAAGCATGCTATGTAGGGTTTTATCCAAGTCATTAATAAAAATGTTAAGCATAATAGGGTCAAGCACAGATCTCTGGTGCACTCTACCCTCCAAAATGACTTCAAGTAATTAATGGCTAAATGGTTACAAATTTATCTAGTTGTTACGTCATTATGAAATGAAATATCATTTCTCCATGTTTCTACAATAATCAGAAATTTATTGAAAGCTTTGCCAAATTTAGCTAAACTATATTTACTGCATTCACCTTATAATCTAGTCTTATAACTCCATCAGAAAAGGAAATGAACTTAAGATTGGCATAAGCTGTTCTTGAGGAAGCTATGCTAGCTCTTTTTAATCAATATTCTTAACATTGTTCTTCAAGAAAAAAATTAATAAAAATAATTTAAATTTACATAGTACTTTATTCTTTTGATCCCCTCAACTGTCAGTGCTCTCCTTCCCAAAATACCCTGGAAGGTAGTTTAACTACCTTTAACTATGTTTTTATAGAGTAATTATATTTATATTTTGCTATTTTTAAAGGCAAACAAATTTGTATTTATTTGCTTTATATTTATGCCATATATATTTATATGACAATAATAATTATTAAAAATTACAGTTATCATTTATATAGTGTTTACTATGTGCCAGGCACTGTTGCTAAGTGCTTTACAATTGTTATCTCATTTGATCTTCACACAATCCCAAGAGATAGGTTCTGTTATTATCCCCATTTTACAGATGAGAAACCAGGCAAACAGATGTTAAATGACTTGCCCAGGTCCACACCTAATATTTAACTCAGGTCTTCCTGACGTCAGGCCCAGCACTCCATCTACTTCACCACCTAACTGGCTATAAGTACTTGTCTTCTCTATTATGTAAACTTCTTGTGAGTACAGATTGTTTCATTCTCTGTAGCAGTGCTAAGCACCTGACCAGCACTTCATAAATACTTATTGACTGATTAACTATTTTCAAAGCATTCACAAGTTAATTTGATTTGATTCTTGAAAGTATTAAAAGTCCTGTTTTACAGGTGAGAAGAAATATACGTCAAGAAAGAAGAGGTGATAAGAAGAAATAGAGGTGATAAATTATTTAAATTATTTGGAACTAGTGTTCCTAATTCCTAAAGAACTAGTGTTCTTTCTGTAGCGTATTTCTTTCTATTTAACTTCCAATCCAAAACAATTCCTTTAAATAATAGGAAATGATTATAGGTTGCCTATTAAAAGCCATGATAAGTTACAGCTATTTGAAGTAAGAAAGATATGTTCATCCTATAGAACCCAATGAAAAATTCTTCCTTAAAACAAAACTTCCTTTATTTAGAGGGGTAGGATAGGTTCAGGTCAAAAACAGTGTCTCCAATAATTCCTTTGTTTTGCTTAAAACATTAATATAAATTTAAGAAATAACTCAAATGCAAACTTAGTACCTCTTAAAATGACCAAGTTATTATGGCTTCCTAAGATTTTTGAAACTGTCTGGCATGAAACACCTAAAATTTAATTTCCAAGTTTAAAATCAACAAACTTTAAAATAAAAAATTCCCAAATTCTAGTAAATTTCTCCATTCTTCAAAGAGACAAATACTACAAAAAGGATTTCTTCTGCTGGTATCTTTAAATCATGTTTATGTCTTCATTTTTAATTAGTTTGGCTCATTCTTGAGAAAGGCAGAAAATATATAGCTTATCATGTTAACTTTAAGAAAATATTAAGGGATCTAAACAATAGACTATGAATTGAGAGACACTATGTAGAAATGACAAATCTGTCAGCATAAGCTTGAGTCCTGGTTTTGGTCTCCCTTTCACAAAGTAAATTGTTCTCTATAGCATTCAATCTGCACACTACAGATCTCATTTTGGTTGTTGAAAATATCAAAAAGACTTTAGACCTACATATAAAAGATACTTATTTTATCCTTTTCTGACACACTGACCTGTATACTCATTTAAAAAGGAACACCACATCTTTATGTTATTAAATCTTTGTTTTGATCTATTAGTATTCACCAAAGTGCCATTTTATAAAACCCCACACTGAATAGGCAAGGCTGGAGGTGACCATCTGCAGCTTTGGAGTCTGCATTTGAATTGATGAAAAGAGCTTTGTGTTTTCATTGCCAAGTTTGATTCTTCCAGTCATTAGGTATTCCCCTCAGATTGCATCAATGAAGTGGATGCTCTTACACCAATGTGTTAAATTTTCTTCTCCTCATGGTTTCCTTTGCCAGCTATACTCAAGAATCACTATTGGATCTAAGTCACATTTTTCTCAGAGCTATGTTAAAAAGGCGGGGGGGGGGGGGGCGGCATCAGAGCATCTGACTAAAGCCCATATGTGTTTCTGGTCAGTCTCCTGGCTGAGGGGTCACCTCACATTGTGGTGTGATTATACAGAGATTCATTCTTCTTGAACTGTGCTGCTCTGACCATTCTGGGGAAGATTAGACCCTCTAGTCAGTAGTGAATGTCTTGGGATACTGATGTGAAATGCACACAACTCGGTCAGGGGAGCAGATTAGTTTGGTCTTGGGGAAGAATTTTAAATATGGATATGCTTATGTGCTCTCTGTATAACTCTGAAATGTATTATATAACAAATACTAGCATAAAGAGAAATCTATTTTTTCTCTGCCCTTATATTATTATGTGTATTAAATCAGCTCACAAACACTGATGACACTTCAAGTAGCATGAGTTTCCATGACGAAGTCAGAGAGTATTTTTAGAGTCTTATTAAAGCTCAACAGGTTCCAATGCTATTAAGCAGGTCATTATTTTAAAGGATCACTTTTGCTTTGTAGAAATAACGCAGTAAAGCCCATTTGCTGTAATTCTTCATTTGTATTTTTATTAAGAACTGGAATGCAATATCCCATGTAGATGAGAAGGAAAGTCTTCATACATAGCAAAATATTTATAGCAGCAGTTTTGTAGTGGTAAAGAACAGGAGAAAAAAATAGATGTCCGTCAACTGCAGAATGATTAAACAAATTGTGGTACATGAATTCAATGGAATATTACTGTTCCTTAAGAAATAATGAATATGGAGAATTCAGAGAAGTATACAAAGACATATGAACTGATGCAAGAGGAAATAAATCAGTAGAGCTAAGAAAACAATATATGAAAAGATTATCACAATGAAAATAGACAGACAATACTAAACACCACATAAGGATAATGACCATGCTTAGCCCTAAAGATCAGAGGAAAAAATGTACCTTCCTTCCTACTGGTCCGGAAGTATGGATCACTTCATACACTGTCACACTTAGTTTCTTTACTAGCTAGTCTTGATGAACTGATTCTCCCCCCCAACCCCACCATTTTCTTATGCTTTGCTATTGAAGATGGTTCTCTAGTCAGGGGACTAGGGAGGAACATATTTAGAAATGAAGATGATGTGAAAACAAAAGCTATCATTAATAATTGTTCTCAGAGAATTGCACAGAACTGTTTCTGCTGAATTGGTTATGTACAGCCTTCGTCTGGAGAAAGGAAGAAAAAAAGGCAAGGAAACAACAGGCAAATACCTTTTGAACCCTGTTAAAGATGCTAACCTCTAATGGGCACAGTTTTAATGAATTCATTATAATAATCAACAAGGATTTATTAAATTCCCAACATAGCCATGGGGTTTATTAGGTGGACAAGTTACATATTATACATTCAATTACATTTACTTCTGAGTTCAGGTTTTATTCATTTAGTTTTGAGATGTAAAATTTGCATTAGCTAAAGGAACTTTGACTGCAAAATATCCTATTAGTTCAAATATGTAAGTAGAAGCTTGCTATATCAGATATTTAACTAGGACACATAACTTCTTGAGGAAAAATGTATGTACTCCCAGTTTGGATAACTGTCATTTTACCATTGATATATTAACACATGTACATATTAGGTAGAATCTATGAGAATGAAAGTAAGGAAAAAGAGAAAAAGAAAGTGCTAAGTGAGAAATAAAGTGTGGGAAGGAGGGGCAAATCTAAGTAAGAATGCTAATGAGTCGCATATAACCTTTCCAATGGCTCATATTAGGGGAAAAAAGGAAAAGGAAAAACTCCTTTTTCCTTACTCCTTTTCCAAGGATCTCAAACCATTTTATAAACATTGTTTTACTAATACTTATAATGTTTCATTTCGCTTAAGTCTTCATTTCTACAAGGATGGGTAAAATTTATATACTGAGAAATAAGGAAACACTGAAATGGCTGAAAAAGGCTATTCAGGGCTAAAGGTTATTGGTTCAGAACTCATTTATTACCCCATGTGACTTGAATTGAATCTTACATAAGGGTACATAAAGAAAGAAGCTACAAATGTCTATAGCCTACAAAAATTTCTGCTCACAGAAGGCTCATAATGGCCTTCCAGGTTCTGATTTAAATGAAAGTTACCTTTGTCTTAGACTCTTAAGAGAATGTCTGTTTGCCTAAGACAAGCAACAGGAATCATGTCAGAACATTATATCATAAAAGGACCTAACAGAGTCTTGTATATGATAGATACTCAATAAACATACTGAAAAAGAAAAGGAGAAAAAAAGACGGCATAAGAGATTAAAAAAGGGGGGGAAGAGAAAGGGAGAGGATGGGGGGCCAGAAGGAGAGAGTGAGAGAGAAAGAGAGAGAGGCGGAGAGAGACAGAGAGAGAGAGAGAGAGAGAGACAGAGAGAGAGAGAGACAGAGAGAAAGGCATAAGATTATGCCAAGATCAGTTAGTATTGAATTCTTTTCTCCCTTGTTTGCCCATGTACCTACCTGGCACTCTGTTCTATAAGAATATTTTTATAATTCTTATTTTTCCTTCCCCCAAATCCCAGTCTTTTGAAATTTCTCTAACATGACAGGAGTCTGAGGTCTGATCTATACTGTAGCCTTGGATATAAATAGAATATAATCAAAATTTATCCTCTATTATCTAAGTCTGATACCAAATTCTACCTTCTTCTCTTCTTCTCATATTCCCCTTCTTCTTTCCCCATTAGCTAAAGTGTTCTTGAACTATAAGATTGTGCAGGAATGTGAACTAGCCCAACTCTAGATCATCCATTGAAAGGCAGCTTTTATAAACAAACATGTTGGCAAGAGGGTCTAGAGTCCAAATAGCTGTGTTTTACCTCTTCTTCCCTGCTTCCATGCATTTTGAAGATCATGTCACAATATTATCAGAGACTTTGAAGAGGAAAGCAAAGATTCTCCTTCTTCTTTGAGTTTCTAGCTGGCAGCTCTATTGGCCCTGCTCAAATTCTGGGTTAGATCTCCAAAGGTAATAACTGTACACTAATCCTACACTAAAAGCAAGGGACTAGCCAGAGAAGTGAAACTGTTTCTTTCATATGTAAAAACAGAACATTCCCAGTAGGTCACTGTGTCAGCCCAAATATTTTGCCTTTAAAAAAAAGTAAATGAGCACAGTAATTATTTGTCTTCAAAGCCTGGCAGGTATCTCTGTGTACAGTATAGCTGCTGCTAAAGAAACCTACCTTATGTACCTAGTACAGGAGAGTAGTGATCCACTGTGCAAATATGCACAGGTATTGATAATTTTTATAAAATACATACTTGCCTGACAGAGTTGAAAAAGACTTGGATTTCGCAAACTAAATATGTATTTAGGTAATTTTTTTAAAAAGCACATACAGCAATTCACAAGCCCAATAGACTGGATTTGTTTGATCTACTATTGAAATCTAAATTTATACACCTTTGCAAAAAAGCATATCATGTGTCCAAGAAAGCAAATCTAATATGGTAAGATGCTATTTTGTATTGGCTACATAGAAGGTATTTAAGCCCATCTTCTAAACACACAAAGATCTGTTTACTTACATTACAGATGTATGATTACAAATTATACAAAATAAAACTAGATATAGGAGGTGCATTTTGAAGCTCAATTTTTTGGGAAAATTTGCACATACATCTTTGCAACCCACATGGTACACTATACCTAGGGCAGCTTTATGCTTCATTCTATATTTGGCAATCCTGTCACAATCTTCCCTGACCACCTCACCCCTCCCTCTGAAGCCAAAATCAAATAAATATCGCTATTGTTACTGGAAAAGCATGTATCAATCTACTCTGCTACAACTCTATTCACTATTCCTATAACTTTTCAAACCAAAACATTGCTCCAGGGCCATAACCCCTATGTGTACTGTCTCCTGCTATCAGAGTACAGGCTTCTTGAAGGCAGGGATTGTTTTGTATTTGTATCTCCAGAGGTTTGCACATGATAAGCACGTAATTAATCTTTTTTTTTAACTCACTTCTTCCTTACTGCAAATGAAAAGACAATTTGACTACTAGTCAACAAAAATTCCCTATTTCACAGTAATTCTAAGCATCATAAACATAAGAGCCATATTGAAGGAGAGTTTCAAGAAATATTTTGATTCACCCTCTCTCCTTTTCTTCCCCAATAATACAACAAAGCACAGCAAAAATGTGAAAATCTTCTAAATTCTGGTTAGAAAAATCTTGTGTTTAGGTCGACAATTGATAAAATTTTATTCTTCAATCCATCTACGAATCAAGCATTTATTGAATGTCTCCTAAAAGTCAGGTCTTAGATGAAAGACACGGAAAAAACAATAGATCTGCAGCCAGAGGACTTCAATTTAAATTCTGTCCTGGTCAATTAACTACCTCTACGACCTCAGACAAGTCACTGAATGTGTCTTAGCTTCAGTTTCTTCATATACAAAATGAAGGGCTTGGATTAGATGGCTTGTAAGATGCCTTCCAGTTCTAGGTCTACAATCTTGTTATCCTTTGATTATTCATAATCTGAATGTGAAGTAGGAACACAGGAATTGGAACTGAAATGTGGAAAGAAACTGATCTTGGTGGAAAGATACTGACATGATGGGAACAATTTCATTGAATTAGATACATCTAACAACTGGGGTATAAATTTTAGTCAGTTAAGTTTGGTTATAGCTAACATTAGGCTCAAGTGCAGGAACAAAATTAAACAGTTGGGTAAAGTCTTTGATGACAATAGCATACTCTTTTTATCAAGAAAGTGTGGAAATGCTCTGTTCGCCTTCCCAGAACCCAGAGTCATCCACCCCTATCTTATAATTCAACCTGCAAACAGATTAAGCAGTGGAGTTTGTGGACAGGCTGTTTGCTCTGAGCTGAGAACCCTTGTGTGACACTATGGTGACTCTTCTGACACTTCTAAAGGAAATATATATGCAGTTCTTACTCATCAGCAGGGAAACCAAGCCAAGAATTCACAATTTCTTTGTAACCTCAAGTATTTCACACAAATCATTATTTGGCTGTGAGGCAGGAAATGGATTGTTAGCTTTCCTTTCAGTTATTTATTTTTAAAGATGTAGAATGACCTATATTTCATAAAGGAACTAACCATTTTGAAAGCCATCAATTGAAAGAATTTGTACTGGCCTTTGATATTCTTTGTAGTCTTGAAGGTATTTATTTGGTGTTTTAAAATTTTAAAATGCTAAAAACTAATGTAGATTTTAAATGACTTTTCCTCAAAATGGAAAAAAAAATGACCAGATGTGAAAAACCTTGTATACTCTGTTTGGATTGCTCTATTTGAAATGTATCTATACTTCAGAAAAAAAAAAAGAAAAAAGAAAAAAGGTCTTTATTTACATAATTTAATTCTGATCAATGATAATATAGCTCATACTAAAAGTGTTCTACTGTAACAGTGACTTTACTCCAAAAAGGATTTAGTGAAGTTACCAAAGATCTAATTAAACTAGGACTTGTGAGGAAGATTAAAACCTTTGGGACTATTTAGTTTACAAATGAAGAATTAAAAAATGTCTCCAAACATGAATCAATATTGTATGATGGATGGAGACAGTCTTTTCCATATGCATTGAGATCAGATAAAGAGGAAATGTTACTAAGTTGCAGAATTTTGTAAATATGAGATTTGTAGCTAGTTTTAAACCATTATCAAAGGAACTTGGTAATTTCCGTTCTGGGAGATTTTTTGTTTTGTTTTGTTTTGTTTTAACAACCAGAAAGGTCTTTCTTTATGATGGTTTAGGTACCATCCTAACAACAAAGAGAGAGATGGACACATATGATCCTTAAAGTCTCTTTGTATCTATAATTCTATTTGTTAATACATATTAAAATAGCTTTGTTAACTTGGCTATATAGTGTCTTATAGCCTTATGTAATTTCAATACTTAAAACAGGAGGAAAGAAAAACAAATAGATAGATACATAAAAATCATTTAGAAAACAACTGCTTCAGGCCACAAGGAGTCACATACAGAAATAAACAAATGATCATATTCCTTGCCAATTAGCAAATATAATTTGGGAGATCTGGATTTGTATCCCTATATGTTCCTCTACAAATAATTAATTAATTTTGTGACTATTCCCCATCAGTAAAATAAGGATCAGGCATGGCCTTAGGTAAAATTTTGAACATTAGTTTCTCTTATAGACCCTTTATTGCTTCTTTCTCTTACCTTTCAATATTCATTCTTTCCCCTTACCTAACACCTAAAATACTAGTACTCTCATAATAATTCTCGTGGGAAAGGTGTTAAAGTCATTCCTTCAATAACAGAGGAGAATGATGGGTGGGGCGGGAGGTTGGGTAGGGGGAGGAGGAACTCAGTCATACTAACAAGTTAGTGACTGAATGTGCTATTCTACCAAGTATATGTGCTTTTAAAAACAGGATTATTTGGAGTGTTTAACTCAAGATAATTTCAGGCGTTATGCTTGATTAGGGAGGCATTTTTGAACAGCAGACCCTTTTTGGCACTCTTCCTAAGATACCACATCAATTGAATGAATGATCATTCTATCTGCCCATAAGACTGATGCTGATGTGGATAATAACAATTGTGCAGAATTTCTCCTTCCAGGTATATGGTAAAGAAAAAATGAGAACATATATGCATATATATGTATATACATATATAACGCTTTGGGCTCTCTGGGGGAAAATCATTATGTAAATTCAAAATTTTATGATTATTAAAGACAAGGAGATTTGTCTATATTCACAAAAGTTTCCACAGTTTTTATGTGTAATTAGATTACAGCTCATAAAGGAAGTTGACAGATTAGAAGAGAAAAGCTGGTGAATGCTCGAGGGGCAGAGGTCAAAGGGGAGCTCGATGAAAGAGCCTGAAGAATAGTGGAATGGAAAGGAATGGATGGGGAGGGGGGCAGAGTTAGTTAAAATGTCATAGCTTCCTATGAAGATAGTAAGTTGTTTTTGGGGTAAAACTGGCAATCAAATACTAAATAAAAATTGAGCCCAGTCTGAATATTTTCTGTACATTCTAGTCCTATTTCATGTTGTTCCCCAGCTCATTGCTCATTTCCAACTAAATCAAATAATATTATTCTTAGCTTGCCTTTACATAATTTAAACTCAAACTCAATAAAAGATGTAAAGTTTCTTCTTTGAAAGCGAGGCTAGTACATGTTTCCTTGTCACCTCTCTTACCTATGTTCTCTAACTTTGGAATGTAAGCTCCTATTTGGAAGGGAATACATTATTCCCTTTCAAATTATTTTTACGCAATAGCATCTAGTACAATGACATGGTAAAGTAGTTGCTTTGTAAGTATTACTATGGCGCCAAGCACAATGCCTTACACATGGTAGGCGCTCAGTATTTGTTGAATGATATATGATGGACACTAATTCTTCCTAATATGGTCTTTAAAATAGGGTTCCAGAATAACCATCTTATAAAAATTGGTGAAGCAGGCACACCCAACTTATCTAGGGAAGTACACATTAGGCAGCTAGGTGGAGCAGCAGATAAGAGTTCTGAGGCCTGGAATCAGGAAGACTTATCTTCGTGAGTTCAAATCTGACCTTAGACATGTACTAGCTTGTAATGCTGGGCACGTCACTTAACCTTGTTTGTCTCAGTTTTCTCTTCTGTAAAATGAGCTGGAGAATGAAATAATAAACCACACCAGTATCTTTGCTAAGAAAATGCCAAATTGGGTCACAAAGTGTCAGACACAACTAAAAACTGACTGAACAACAACAACACAAATTAACAACAAATCCAAAGCTTAGTTTGGTCAGCATATGGCAATTAAAAGTGATCAATAACTGACTGTTGTTAAGAAAGACATTTAGTTATTTAAGTTAGATTAGACTGCAAGTAATCAGAATAAATTAAAAACAACCTATTGCAGCTAATACAATTATGATGCACACAATATAATTTGGGGGTTATGCACATTTCTTTAAGAAAATAAAAAAAATGTGACCCTGGGCAAGTCACTTAACCCCCATTGCCTAACCAAAAATAGACAAACAAAAAAGAAAATTAAAAAAAACCAAAACCCTGAAGATTAAACAAAACATTCTATTGTCTGAGTGTATTTAATAGCTCACGTTTATATAGAACTTTAAGGTACACAAAATACTCTCCTAATAACCACGCTGGTAGTGAGGTAGTGCATAATCATCTCCATTTTACAGATGAGGAATGTGAGGGTCAAAGAAATGAAGTGATTTTTCCAGGCTCACAGAGCTGCTCTCTGTTAGAGTAAGGATTCAAATCTAGGTTTCCTAACTCTAGGTGTAGTCTTCTCTCTTTCCACTGTGGCACAGAGTTTCTCAAATTCCTTTAATTTGTTCTATTTCATTCATTTGTATTTAATTTCTATTCTAATCTTTCAAACTACATTCAATAGAGATGTGATAAAATCTGAACCCTTTCCTTTGTTAATAAGAATTGTATTCATACAAATATTCTTCTTCATATTATTTATATATGTCTTCATTTGTAAACTTTCCCTTTTTATGTTGCTTATTTATTTGCAATAACTGAGCATCTAAAGCTACATAATGCATAAATTGTGAAACAATAGCCAATTCCAGTCCTGGACTAAGGTAAATTCTAGCACTATTTACATTGCCCTCTCAACACACTTATGTATTTGTAAGTTATTTTACTTTTGATCAACTCATTGATATTTTTGGAAATCTGAAACAGAGCTTTCACAGTCACCTACCCTTAATGAATGGATCTCAGGGCTTTCTGGCTCTGTGGTTGATGAACTTAACCTTTAAATTTGAAAAACACTTCCAACACTTAAACACAAATCAGACAGCTCAAGGCAACCTAGTAGAAGAGATTAAGGAAGCATATAGTGCCTAAGCCTGCTTTATATGTCTAGATGGCCAGCTTGCCTGGATCTAGGGTCATAAGAAAAATACGAATTACAGAGAAGCATGATAAGCACAGATACAAATGGATAATTTAGACTCATGGATGGCTTAAACTCTAATAAATAAGAAAGCAAAAATCTTACAGTTAATTAGTATTACTCATTAATAATGTAAAAATGAAGAAATCATCCAGGAAACCAAGTATGCCTTGGGAGTTAAAGTGATTTGTCCTTTTACAGTTTGTTAATGTGATGATATTAGTGGCATATAAAAAAGGATCAGTTAAGTTTCATTATCTTTCAGCTTCTGAAAAAAATCTCCTGTTGTTAAAGATATTTCAATTAGAAAGTGTCATCCTTCTGTTACATTAGTTTTTGCTAAGATTGAAGGACTATGAAATTATTTTGTTTAAAATATAAATGTAAAGAAAATTATCTCAAGCAAACAAATGCAGTTTTATGTGTAAAAAGGTGGATTTAACATGTTTGCAACTAAGTGTTTCATATCTTAACAGAACAACACAATTTTAATTAGTACCAGTCTACCTGCTTTCAAAGGTTCATATAACATACTGCAAAGTCATAAATCAGCTTGGCTTCATCAAATTCACCTCTAAGCCAAGAGAGTAAAAAACAAAAACAAAACAAAAACACTTTTGACTGTTGGCTCTTCCATTATAAGCTGGGGTGGTAAAGGGTTAAATAATCCTATAAGGTGTTTCTAGGCCTACTGACGAAGTTGAGTTGCTTTTCTACCCAGGTAGTTGAGTGGATAGAGTGCTGGACCTAGAGGCAGGATGGCTGAGTTCAAATTAAGACTCAGACACTTACTAGCTATGTGACCCTGGGTAAATAACTTAACCTTTCCATGCCTCAGTTTCCTCATGTGTAATATGGGAACAATAATAGTACCTACCTCCTAAGGCTGTTGTGAGGATAAAATAAGATCATATTTTTAAAGAACTTTTCAAACCTTAATGTGCTATATAAATGTTATTATTATGATGAATGATAATATTATTACAAGATGCCTTGTTCTAAATAGTAGTGATGGTTTCCAAAGGGATCCCAAGAAAATATTTTAAAACTACGAATGGACAAAAGATATAAACTAGGAAAGTTGACCATTTGGCCCATTCTACCTTTTTTTTTTTTAAAAAGGCAAACAGCATGAAGAATACCTTGTCTGACTGCCAAATGACAGCATTTTTAAAAAAGCAAAATCATTTTACTTACTTTTGAACTTTTTCATTGGCCTCTTGGGAGGCCTTTAAAGCTTGCTGAAGCTTTAATTCCATGTTTGCTCTCTCTGTCAAGGCTTGCTGCAGCTGGATGGCCAGTTCCTCATTTTGTTGATGAGTGATGGAAACAATATCCTCTCTGTTTTTTAAGGCATCCTCATAGGTACTAAGAGTACAGTTGAATTGATCCTTTAGACTTTCTTCTTGGGATAACGATTTGTGTAAACTATGAAAACAAGGAGGGGCAGTAATTAGTTCTAACTGAAACTTGAAAGATAAATTATGAATGACCCATTTAAAATTCCTATTTTTCTAAACATCAAAATCACTTCAATACATGAACATTAACATGTGTTTATATTTTTCAATAAAGAAAATTATCATTAAATCACAATATTAGAATAAATCTCCAACTACATTATCTGTTCCATTCCTTATTTCTTCTTCCAGAATGTTGCTTAAGACATGTTAGGCAAATGATTATCTACCTTGACAACCCAAACATATGAAAATATAACACCATATGTCAATTTAGCAATATCACTATAAACTTTACACTTGATTTTCTCTAAAAGGAATAGCAAAGAATTGGAAAACAAAGTATTTCTACATAAGTAAAAAAAAAAAAGACAAACTTTCTAAATGCAAGGCAGTGAGAAGTAGAGGACTGAGCCTTAGACTGGAATTTAGTAGAACTAGGGTTTATTCTGCTAATACTTAATGAGTATGAAACAGGACTGTGCAAACATGGGTGAGCCATATATAAAGCATTTTCTCATTTTCATACCTGAGATGCAGGCAGAGTTAAAAATAACCAAAAAGAAACTCTATAGGGGAGAGTAATAAGTACCTATAAATATTTTCTTTGTGTTAATAAATGCTGTGCCAAAAACATATACCCATTAAGTCACATTGCATAAAGGCATACAAATTACGACTAAATGAACACAGAAGAAATATACAGATGAATAGAACTTTAAAATACTAAAGGTCAGATCTTTCATAAGTCATTACACCTACCAGCTGAGGTTATTTTGAAATGGCACCAAGAACCTCACTCAATTAAATAAAGACATTTGAAAAATATAAATATTTAATAAGAGAAATTCAAAATCCACAGAGGAGATGTACCTTTTTATTAAATAAAATCATTTCAGTATTTGCATACAAAGGAAATGTCAATTGGAGACTTGCAGTAAAGTGGCTTATCCGCATACTATGAATTGAAAATGTGACCAAAAGGTGAATATATTTCTTAAAGCTAGTAAAAAAATTTTTTCTTTAAAGTTAGCCTCAGAACTTTAGGATATTCCCAGATGAAATATAATATGCAACTACACATAAGTTTGGCTAAAGATTTAAAGTTGAAATATATATATTTTTAAATGTCTGTAGTCTCATTTTGAAGAAAGTAGCATGTAACATCAAGAGGGAAGTAGAAATAGGATAGTAAAATTTAGCATCTTTGCTAAACTTTTGTATAAGTGGCTGTTGCATATAAAACAGGGATGAATACTTCTAAATCTGTAAAATGTGGTAAAAAACCAACATCACTCTTCTGTGTTTTCCATCTTACCTCCTTTCCTAAGAATGGTTATTCATATTTCATTGGGACTCTTTCTACAAGCTTCTAGTGGGAGAGATGAGGAGGCTGGGCAAGAGGATACTGACAGCACTTAAAGCTTGAGACAGGGATATACCATCAAAAGGAGAAGAAAAGTGGGAGACACAGCCATGGGGACTATAAAAGAATGGCAGAGACTTTTCATTTGGGGAACAGGGGGGAGGGGAAGCAACCAGACTCTTCCCGGGGGAGCAGACTTTATTGTCAATGGCAGGCCATCAGGTGAGCAGCAAGCCACCCGATGCAAGGGCCAAATCAACAGTGGACTCTCTTCCTCTCTCCTTCCACTTCCATTTAAGTTGAAAACTGCACAACAGTGTCCTATTTTCATACCTACCAAGGGTGATGATATTTTGTAAACCTGATTCCCTTTTTATTAAGTGAGTTTGTTTCTATTGTCTGTGGGTGTGGTGTTACTGGAGCTCTGTGGGGAGGGGTGGCAAAAAGGAGGAATAGCCTCCGGAGCTATATTGTATTGACTATGGCACTAACTGGCAAGGGAAGAAAAGGTCTTCCATGGGGGCTTTCAAGTCTCAATTTAGTTTTACAAATGATCCTATAACTCTCCCAGATACAACCCTATAACTTGAATTCGAGGCTCACTTAGATTTCCTGTAGAAAAATGAGAGGACTTGAAACCATGTTCAGTTGAGGGTGTGTGTGAATAAAGTCCTAGATGCTGGGTGCCCTTTGTACATAAAGGGAGGGGGAGATAACGGGAAAGCCTAGCAGAAAAGTCTTGCCTCTGAGTCAGTCAAGTAGGATGGTCTGTGAGGATTTCAACTGAGTCCTTTTTAGTTAGGCGAAAGAACACAGACCCCTTGTACTCCACAGTGACACTTAAGTATTACATCTCTATATATGAAATCCCTAAATCTTTTGTAATGTGAAAAAGGGACCCCATCATTTTGCTCAGTTGATGTAACCTCTTCACATGGAGGACTCTAGGGAGCTTGCTTCCTCTAGGAGAATTGTGATGATACATAAGGGAGTGCCTTGGAGAAACTGTGGAGTATTATTTTTATGTTCTGTAACTAACAGTGAACCATGTGGTTCTTTGATTGTTTTGGAGGGAGGACATTAAAAAACGCCTGACAGCATCACTCAACCTGCTTTGGTACAGCTAAATTTCTCACATAGGAGTTCCTTTACCAACAGTTCTCAAAGTGTGGTCTGAGAACCACCAGGGGCCCTTAAGACCCTTTCAATGGGTCCACGAGGTCAAAACTATTTTCTTTTTCCTTTTTTTTTTCCTAAATTCAATTTTATTTTATTTTCAGTACCAAAATCTTCCCTTCCCCTATCTCCTCTGTAGCCGCTGAGAAGGTAAGAAATGCAAAACCCATCACAAATACGAAGTCACGCAAAACAAATTTTTGTATTAGATATGTTCCAAAATCAAGGCAAGAAAAAAGAATGCTGTAATTTGTACTCTGAGCCTATTGGTTCTATATCTGGAGATGGACAATTCTTTTCATCATGAGTTCTCTGGAATTGTGGTGGGTCATTGTGTTGATCAGTTACTAAGTCTTTCACAGTTTTTTACAATATTTACAAATACTGCTGTTCTGTATAAACTGTTCTCTTGGTTTTTGCTCACTTCACTTTGCATTAGTTCATAGAAGTCTTCATTGGTTTTTCTAAAACCATCCTCTTCATCGTTTATTATAGCACAGTTGTGTTCCATGACATTCATACACTATAACTTATTTAGCCATTCTCCAACTGATGGGTATCCTCTGTTTTCAATTCTTTGTTACCACAAAAAGAGCATTTGTGTGTGTGTGTGTGTGTGTGTGTGTGTGTGTGTGTGTGTGTGTGTATGTATAAATTAGGTACAGATGAGTCTTTTTCTTCTTTCTTTGATCTTCTTGGGATGTAAACCCAGTAGTGGTACTGATGAGTGAAGAGATATGAAAAATTCAATAGACTTTGGCGTATAGCTCCAAACTGCTTTCCAGAATGGTTGGGCTAGCTCATAGCTAAACCAATAGCGTATTAATGTACCTATTTTCCAACATCCCCTCTAGTAGCTGCCATTTTCCTTTTTTGTCACCTTAGCCAATCTGATTGGTATGAGGTGGTACTTTAGAGTTGTTTTAATGTGTATTTCTCTATTACTGATTTAGAGCATTTTTTCATATGACTATTGATTGTTTGGATTTCTTCCTCTGATATTTTCTGTTTATGTCCCTTGACAATTCATCAATTTAGGAATGGCTCTTATTCTTATAAATTTGGCTCAGTTCCCTATATATTTTAGAAATGAGAACTTAATCAGAAAAACTTGCTACAAAGATTT
This sequence comes from Vombatus ursinus, assembly GCF_900497805.2. NCBI lineage: Eukaryota > Metazoa > Chordata > Mammalia > Diprotodontia > Vombatidae > Vombatus > Vombatus ursinus. The sequence goes on from NW_020955184.1 coordinate 787,156, forward strand.
CCTATCAGTTTTCTGCTTTTCTTCTAATTTTAGTTGCATTGGTTTTGTTGGTACACCTAGATTCTGCTAGACTATTTTCTAGTTTTCCAGTGTTTTGGTCAAATAATGAGTTTTTAGTCCAAAAAGCTGAGATCTTTGGATTTATTAAACACTAGATTATTGTGCTCCTTTGCTTCTACATATTATGTACCTAATCTCTTCCATTGGTCAACCATTCTATTTCTTATCCAGTCCCATTTTTTTTTTTTGATGATTATAGCTTTGTAGTATAGTCTGAGATTTGGCACTGCTAAACTCACTTCCTTCACTTTTTTTTTCATTTATTTCCTTTATGTTCAATTACACTTATAGTTTTCTTAATATTGAATCAACTTTGCATTCCTGATATAAATCCAGCCTGGTCGTAATGTATGATCTTTGTGATATACTACTGTAATCCTCCTTCTAGTATTTTATTTAAAAAAATTTTTGCATCAATATTCATTAGGAGAATTGGTCTATAGTTTTTTCCCCCCTTCTGTTTTAGCTCTTCCTGGTTTAGGCATAAAAACCGTAATTGTGTCACAGAAGGAATTTGGTAGGTTTCTTTCTTGACCTATTTTTTTTAAACAGTCTATGAAGTATTAGAATTAAATGTACTTAAAAGGTTTGGTGGAATTTGCTTGTAAATCCATCTAGTCCATGGGTTTTTTTCCTTAGAGAGTTTGTTTATGGCTTGTTCAATTTCTTTATCTAAGCTAGAGTTATTTAAGTATTCTATTTCTTGTTCTGTTAATCTGGACAATTTATATTTTTGTAAATATTTAGCTATTTCATTTGGACTGTCGGTTATATTGGAAAAAATAGTTCCTAATTATTACTTTTATTTCAGTTTCATTGGTTGTAAATTGGCCATTTTCATTTTTGATTCTGGTAATTTGTTTTTATTCTTTCTTAAATTAGCCAATGATTTATCAATTTTATTGTTTTTAAAAATGTCCTAGTATTGTTTATTAGTTCAATGGATTTTTTAACTTTCAATTTTATTAATCTCTCCTTTGATTTTCAAGGATTCTATTTTGGCTTAATTGGTGATTAATTTTTTTTCTAGTTTTTTTTTTTTAAGATGCATGAGCAATTCATCAAGCTCTCTCTCTTTCTCTCTGTCCCCTCCCTCCCACTTTCTTTCTCTGCATTTAGAAACATACATTTTCCCTTGAGTATTGCTTTGGCTGCCTTCCCACACATAATATTACATTATGTCATTGTTGTCTTTATCTTTATGAAATTGTTGATTATTGCTATGATTTGTTCCTTGACCCACTCATTCTTTAGGATTAGGCTATTTCGTTTCCAATTAATTTTTATTCCATGCTTTCAAGATCCTTTAATGTACGTAATTTTTATTGCATCACAGTCAGGAAAATATATTTAATGTTTCTGCTTTTTTTTCATTTGTTTGTGAGGTTTTTATACCCTAATAGTCAATTTGGGGAAGGTACCATGCATAGCTGAGAAATATGTATAAGCTTTTCTATTCCCATTTGATGTTCTCTAAAGGTCTCTCACATCTAAATTTTCTAAAATTCTAGCCATCTCTTTAACTTCTTTCTTGTTCATTTTATAGTTAAATTTATCTAGGTCTGAAAAATTGCGGTTTCCCCACTATTATATTTTTACTTTCTACTTCTGCCCAAAACTTATTGAACTTTTCCTTCAAGAATTTAGATTCTATGCTATTTGGTACATATATGTTAAATATTGATATTAATTCATTTTCTATGGTACCTTTCAGCAAAATGTAGTTTTTCTGTTTTCTCTTTTAATTAGGTCTATTTTGGCTTTTGCTTCTTCAGAGATCATGATTGCTACCTCTGCTTTTTTTTTTTTTACTTCACCTGAAACATAATAGAGTCTGCTCTTGCTCCTAATTTTAAGTATATCCTTCTGTTTCAAATGTGTTTCTTGTAAACAACATATTTTTGGATTCTGGTTTTTAATCCATTCTGTTATTTGCTTCCATTTTATTAGTGAGTCGATCCTATTCACATTTAACACAGTTATGATTACTAACTGTGTATTTCCTTCTATCCTATATTCTTCAATTTATCCTTTTTTTTTTCTTTTTACCTTGTCAAAGGTAAATTCACCCTTCTCAAAAGTCTGGTTAGTTTTCCTTTATATTTTCTTAAAATATGATGTCTAGGCTTTTTGTTCATGACTTTCTGATAGTTCAATGACTGTTAAATTATCTCTCCTCAAACCATTTTTCCAGGTCAGTGGTTTTTCCTATATCTCACATATTCTATTTTTTTAAGTCTCTCAGTTTATTGTTTCTCGATATTTCATGTAGTCATTAGTTTCTACTTGGCCAATTCAAATTTTTTAAGAATTATTTTATTCATTATTAGATTATGGTGCTCCTTTGTTTGTATTTTTGTACCTCTTTTGCCAAGCTGTTAATTTTCTTTTCTTAATTTTCTTATATAGCTCTCATTTCTTTTCCCAACTTTCCTCTGCCACTCAATTGATTTTTCTGCTTTTTAAAAAAAATCTTAATTCTTTAATTTTTCTAGGAAATTCTTGTTGATCTTGTGTTTAATTTGTATATTTTTTTCCTTGAAACTTTGCATGTAGATGTTCAAGAATGACTGTCTTCTATGTTTGTGTTTGGAGCTTCCCTGTCACCATAGTTGATTTTTATGGCTAGGCTTTTTTTTTTTTTTTTTGCTGGTTTGTTTGTTTATTTTTCCAGGCTACTTCTTGACTTTGAATTTTATGTTAGTGTTGGACTCTGCTCACTTCCAAGGGAGATTCTGACCTGAGCTTCTATCTTTTTATGTCCTTCTGCTGTTTTCATAGTTCAGTCTGGGAGCCTTAGGTGCTTCCAAAGTAGTGTGATCTCAGGATAGGGCTGTTCATTGCCCTCCAAATCTGTGCTCTGCAAGTTTGTGGCACAGGTTTGGTTATGTTGGCTTGTGTATGGTTGAGTTTCTGTAGACTGCTGCTGGATTCAGTCACTATTAGTCTACTAGAATGTTCTGCAGGTTCAGAGTGACTCAACTGCTGACTCCCTCTTGGTTTTGGTCTCCTGACCTGGTTTATTTCGCTGCAGTCTTATTGTGGGGTATAGGTTAGAACTGACTTCTTACTTTGCGCTTGGTCTCAGAGTCACATGTTTCTGGAACTTGTTCCTTGATCCTTAAACAGGTGGTACCACTTCTCCCTTGACACTATTCCTTTCTGTCCTGTTCTGACCTGGCATTGGGTAATGGGTAACAAAGCTGCCAAATGTTCCGGTTTTTAGTGCTAGTATGGAGATCCTCTGGAATCTCTTTTTGCCTGGGTTTTTTCTGCCCTGGCACTCAGTCCTCTTACCAGCCCTTGGTGCTGGAGCTCTCTCTGCCACAGATACCACCTGCTCAAAATTTTTCATAAGAATACTAGGATACATTATCCCTTCTGTTTCAACTATATTCTTTTTTTAATCTATTTTTATTGGGAAAGCATCTAGCATTTCTGCATTGCAAAAAATGCTAGCTCTTGGTTTTAGTTATTTGCCTTAGATCATATTAAAGAAAGGCCCTTCTATGCCTATGAATTTTAGAGTTTTTACTAAAAACAAGTACATTATTTTGTTAATAACTTTTTGCATCTTTTTAAATAATTATGTAATGTTTGTTAATTTTGTTATTTATATGATTAATTATGCTAATATTTTCCTAGTTGAACCACTCTTATATTTTTTGTATGATTCATACCTCTTTTAAATACTTGAAGACAACTATCATATTCCCTCTAAGTTTTCTTTACTCTAGGCTAAATTTCCCTAGTTTCTTTCAAATAAAATTCATGTGGCATGATCTCAAAGACCTTTACTACCCTGGATGCTTTCTCTCGATAATCTTTTCCAATAACCAAATAATACATCACATATGGCCTGACCAGGGCATTGTATTATCATTTGTCTACTCTAGGATAAGGTACCTCATTAATGTAGCCTAAGATTGTATCAGCTTTATTGGTTGCCATATACCACTATTAACTCCTAATGAGTTTGTTTAGTCCACTAAAGCCTTCACATCTTTTTCTAATGAACTGCTGTTTAGCAATGCCTATGATTTTTTAAAACTCAAGTCTCAGATTTTGTATTTATCTCTGTCTCTAATGGATTCAGTTCTCATCCACTGGCCCTCACAACCTGACCAGCTTAGATCAGTCACAGAAAATGACTAAAACTGAAACTTTAGAGGTTCTGAAGGAGCATTTTAGTTCCTGAACTACAAAGTACTTCTCTGTTCCATAACCCAGCAAATGTCCCCAGCAAATGGGGACACAAGTGATAATTAATTCACCAGTGCTAGACACAACTATCCTGCTTTTAGGCATCAGGATGGGTGAAGCTGGAATACCCGGAAGGCTTTTTCTGTCTGCTTTGCATTTATGCCCTTGGTTTTCAGCTAAAATTTGTTAGTTTATGGGTGTGGCTCTAATTGAGTTCATACAGGTTTATTTACATCCTGTTTTCTTGTGCTTTTGAGCCCTCTGGCATCTCTGCTGTAAAGCTGTTTCTGTTGTCAGCTGTGTAAGTAAGACAACCAAGAATTTATTTCAAGTATTTTTTGATAGGAAAATTCCAATACAACAAAAGAAATGGAACAGTCTTTTGGATTGTTGTCAGCGGATTATTTTAGTAGGATTTATCTTATAGTTTAAATTTTTAAAAAACAGAATTCAGATAATATTCTTAGATTCAGCAGATGATCTATACAGCTATGTGTTCCAGTGCCCAAGAAAAAGTATTACCTTAGTGGATCTTAGGTCTACACCTATTTGTTTGTCAAGATATGTATGTGCATGGCTATAGAAAAAAGTCACAATTTGGTTTTAGACAGTTTAGTCAGTTTTAGTAGAGAACCAAAGGCACATCCACATTTTTGTTGAAGTGCTGTGCCCTGGGGTCACCATATTGTGCAATTTAAATAAAAGTTCTGGGGAAGTTGTCTATACCTGTTGCTTCTATTTTCTCAACTTCTACTCACTTTTCAACTCTATATTTCTGTTGAGAACATAAGCATTCTTCCAGTCACCCAATTTCACAATCTTTTTCTCCCTCATTCCACACATCGAATAAGTTGTTAAATGTCACTTCTATCCCCACAACATCTCTCATACTTGTCCCTTTCTTCCCACTCATGCAGCCATTATCTTAGCTTAAACCCTCATCATCTTTTACCTAGACTATTGCAATAACCTCCTACTTGGTCTTGATGCTTCAAATTTTTCCTCTCACATTCTCGACACAGCTGCAAAAGTGATGGTTCCTAATGTGTATGTTATACCTGACCATGTCACTCTACTACTGAAGAATGGTTCCCTATTGCCTCTAGGAGAAAATGTAGGCTCCATGGTTTACCTTTTAAAGCCCTTTACGATCTAAACAAAACTTACTTTTCCAACCTTATTCCGTTATTCTCCTTTGTGCACTATTTGGTCCATCCAAACAGGTCTTCTTGATGTTTTTCATCTATGACACTCCATCTCTTATCTCCACACTTTTGCCCTGGCCCTCCTCCACTCTTGGAATGCCTTCTTACCTTCTCTTCACCTCTTAGAACCCTTTATTTCCCTTCATAACTATATTCAAGTGACAACTTCTACATGAAGTCTTTGCCCTAAAACTTACCCTGTACTCCCTGTGTACATATTTTATAAAGAAATAATAATAACAATAATAGCTAGTATCTATATAATGCTTCAAGTTTTCCAAAGAATTTTAGTTTAATTCTTTAGATACAAACAAAATTGTGTACATGTTGTCTTCCCCCATAGAACATTAGCTCTTTTCGTGAAGAGATTGTTTGTCTTTGCCAGTGCCTGACACATAGGAGGTGCTTACTAAATGCTCACCTGGGGCAGCGAGGTAGCACAGTGAATAGAGCTCTGAACTCGGAGTCAGGAGGACCTGAATTCACATCCAGCCTCAGACACTTGACACTTACTAGCTGTGGGACCATGGGCAAGTCACTTAACCCCCACTGCCTCACCAAAAAATAATAATAATCATAATAATAATACATACTCGCCAATTATTTGATTTTCCCTATAATCCTATATGAATGTTAACTGGTGCAGCAGGGCTAAGGGTTTCAATTTATTCCTCTAAGAACCATGGATTAATTCTGAATCCTCGAGAGAACTGCAAGTTAGGAATAAATCAAACCTTGGTGACACATTAGTGTTCTGCAGTACCTACCTCAAATTACCTTAACCAAAGTATTGGCTATAGGAATGTTTGGGGTCAATAAATTCTAAAGTTGTTCCCATCTAGGGTAGACTGTGCAAACTCATGTGAACTAAATTAGTACTGATGGAGATGGAATCTGAACCCTTAAAAGGAAAAGACTATATCTTTGGGATCTGGACCACAAAAAGGAAAAGCTCTTGGACTTTACCACATGGCCCAGGTCCCTAGTGTTTGCCTGGGGCACCCGGCCCTTCCCAGTTAATCCTTCCAACTGCCTATTCATTGTGGCCCTTATTGTCTGAACCTGGCCCCACCCTAGACCACTACTCCTTGATTCCCCCTAGACCCCTTCTACTTGGCCCAGGTCCCTGGCATTCGCCTGGGTCAGCCAGCCCCACCAGGTCCTTCTCTGTTACCTCCCAGTCACCCCAAGCTATTGGCCTCTCCATGATCATATCCAGATCTTCCCAAGTTCCATAAGGTCCAACCTGGCCCCCATTAAATGGCTCCCATTTCTTAAGAGTCTCGCCGTTTGTCAATACAAGTGTCACAAATGTTCAGACTCCTTACGTCTTCTATTGGCGATATAATAAACCTTGTCTCTGCTCAGATTCCTTATGAGCCTGGCAGGCTTGTCAATATAAGTGTCACAAATGCTCAGATTCTTAAAGTCTTGCCCAACCTTGTCTCTGACAGAAAGAAGGCTTGAGTTGAATTCATTCAAGGCAGGACCCGCGTCTTCTGCCCTTGAATTTTGGGGTTCCCAGCACCCTTAGACCTCAACAGCACCCTTAGGGACTGACTCATCAGGGAGGTCTGGAGTGCACTTGTTTGTATTAATATAGGTTATTTTTCCTCTATCTTTCCCCCCTGCCCCAGAATAATATATGTTTTGTGGAGTATATGCTATGGCTATTTGATGACTCCAGTTTGTGCATCCAAACTGAGGACATATGAAAGTTTAGTGCATTTCTGAGGATCACTGAACTCTCACAGAAATGAATTTAATCAAATCAAGTTTACTGTGAATTACTCTACTTTAGTGGGGAATTTATTTTTACTGACTGCAGCATCATTCAGGATTTTGGCACTTTTGAAATACTAATTCAGAGGTTGTAAAATCTCTGAACAACTAGACAAAAGTGTTAGTAGAGGCCCCTTTATGTTTGGGTGAACCTTGGCCACAGGTGAAATAATGTTCCAGTTGGAGAGGTATTCTATGAATAAATAAAAAAGCAACAGGCTGTAGAAAATTTATCCTATGGAAACCTCTATATCCTCTAACTTGCCAGTAATCTCATCTATAGTTAGTCACAAAGAACTTCTCATTTTTAACAAAGCTTAATACTTTAGCTTTAACCTACCAATTTTTTTTTTACCACATTTTGTAATGCATATCTAGAAATGCTAGATCATGAAACTTAAAACAATTTTTCTATGTTAAACTGAAAAGCAAGTCATAAGAACTAACTTCTCTTTTTAAATTTTATTTTTACTGGTGTTTACAAAGCTGTTGATATATGCAAGCACTGTTGCTTAATTTTAGAAAGTCATACCCAAATTATATACCCCATTTTAAGTAGCAAATTCCATTTGCCATTTTATTCTTTCTTTACAATGAGGAAATTTCATTGTACAGTACACAAAGACTGAAGACTTGCTCAAAATGAACCTCAGCTTCTATCACACTGCTTAACTTGACATGCTATTGGGATTATAAAAGAGAAAAGTCCCAGGAGTATTATCTCTTTAAAAACTGAAGTGGTCAGGGAAGTATTCATTCACCTTTTTTTTTTTTTTAAAGGAATACACACACACAGACACACACAGGGCAACAAAGCAGATCAAGTCTGATAACACTGAAACATGCCTTACATCACAATGCCTGTGGATCTGGGGAAAAGTTCTAGCTAATGACCAGGATGTATGATATTTACTTTTATTTTGGTCTCTAGGGAATACTGTTTATCTTGCTTTAAAATTTATATGAGTCATTTTGTTATGTGCCTTTTTAATTAGCTTGAAGGAAGCAATCATTGTGTAGAAAGTGGAATCAATTTGGATTCAATATTGATAGCTACTGTGCTGCAAATTTCTAATTAAATGCAAACACTTTGCTAAAGTTAAACGTTCTAAAGTCCAGCAGCAATAATAACAGCAACTAGAATGAATTGCTTAAGCACTCCTCAACTGATTTTTTTTTTTTTTGGCCTGTCTGTCTGCTGCTCTTTCACTGAATTGTGCAATACATGAGGTGAATGCCAGCTGTAACTGATTTTTTTAGGTCATCTTCAGGAAAAAAAAAAAAAGAATGTTGAGTGCTCTGCACTACCTAAAGTTACTTATTAACCAAGTCCTGATAACTAATCAATAGCACTGCATGGAGCCAAATTTGCTGCACAGAACTTGTCCCCACTTTACCACCTCCCTAAGCAAAGGGTCATTAAATACCTAATGGCAGTAAAGGTGCTTTGCTAGATAGCATTCTGATATGTTAAGAGTTTTTAAAAGAAAGTTTATCTGGCTTTTCTCCGCACAAATAGATCGCTTGGGGGCAAACCATTATTATTAGCAGCCGACAGTAAAAGCACTTAAATTAAGGCATTTTAACAAATACTTTGCCAGAGAATAAATGAATTGCTGAAGGAAGAAAACTAAGGCAAAATGTTATTTATTTTAACCAGTTTGTGACACTTAAACAGAAGGAAAAACAAAAGGGTTCTTTCATTGGTAAAATGCCAACCTCAAGCATAAAACCCAAACCCTTTCATTTTACTAAATACTGCACTAGACTTGTTCAAAACCTGTTGTACAGCTGCTGTCATGAGGAACTCTTATAAAGTTTCTGTTGCTCTAGGGTTGCCATGAGGCCTGTTAGAATCATAAAAGGTTAGAGTTTTCATTCTTCAGCCATAGCAGAAATTAGGTTTTAAAGTCTTCTGCCCCTTTGTAACTGTTGAGTTTTAGACCCCTATCTACAACTTTCCTCTCATCCAACCTCCTGTCATGCATTATTTTTTATTGTTTTTCTTTTTAAAGGTGGATACCTTCAGCCTTTTAGTATAGTTTTCCTGACCTCTTTTTAAAATCAGATTGACTACAGGTTTACCAATTTTATTAATCTTTTCTAAGAAGCAGCTTTTAGTTGTATTTATCATTTCTATAGTTTTATTAGTTTCCAGTTTATGTATTTCTCTTCTAAGGTTTAGTACCTCTTCTTTCATGCTTATTCTAAATTTATTTGTTAGTTTTCTAATTTTTAAAGTACATATTCTGAGCATTAATCTTCTCTTTTTTAAACTTTGTTAATTTATGTCTGTAGAGATAGGATTTTCCCCGAGGACTCCTTTAGTTGCATCACTGAAATTTTGGTATGTTGTTTCATCATTAACATTTTCTTTAACAGAATTATTGTTTATATGATATGTTCTCTGATACATTCATTATTTAGGATTTCATTGATGAGACTACTTTTGCGTCTGTGGTTTTTGCTTGTGCTTCTTGAACTGATAATTTTTTATTATGTTATAATTTGTAAAGGATATGTTAACTATTTCTGCTTTTTTACATTTGTTCACAATAACTCTGTCCCCTAATGCATGATTGATTTTTGTAAAAGTTCCATGTACTACTAAGAAATATGTACATTCTTATCCTTTTGCAGTACAATTTTGAAGATACCATAAGTCTTTTAGCTATAGTTTCTCCAGCAATTTTTTCAATTCAATATTTTCCCTTTTGTTTATCTTTCTGATAGACTTAGGAAAAACTGAGAGAAGGATGGTGAAATCTCCTGACACTATTGTATAACTGTCTGTGTCTTGTTTATGGATTTAGATGCTAAAGCATTTAGAACGTGCACATTTAATACTGATACTGGATTGTTATCTATGGTTCCTTTCAGAATAATGTAATTTCCTTGTTTTTTGCTTTTATGTTTTGAATGTTTTTTGCTTTATCTGACAGCATAACTGCAACTCCTGTTTTTTTGGATTCACCTGATACATGTTAAATTTTTTCCCAGCTGCTTGTTTTTATTCTGTGTATATCTTTTAAAAAATGCATAACAGGTTACAGATTATGGGGTTGTGTTTTCTTATCCATGTTCTCTTTTTCACATTTAAAATTATGAGTTAGATGGCTATTTTTATCAATTTGTCTTTTTTTTCCAAATTGGGATTTTAACCACTTCCTTATTAAACACTATACTTTATCTCTTCAATTATTTTAGCTTAATTTACTTTAAAGTAACCCTATTCCCACTTGCTCTCTTCTCACTCTCATGTTCCTTCCTCTTTCACCCTCCCCATTTGTTGTCCTTTTTCCTAGTTTTGCTTAACTTATTAATTTGTTTTTTCTCTTGCTTTTATCTCGTTATTACCCTTTCTTCTCCTCTCATTTAAATCGTCTCCCCTTCAACTTGTTTTATCAATTTTTTTAAAATTTCATTTTCTGTACCTTTTTCTAAAAATAATGTCTTTCCCTTTTTCTCTTATTTATCTTCCAACTCTGACTATTTTAGACTTATTCTTTCATTCATGGATTTTATATTTAAGCCCTTCTTCAGTCTTTTAGTAGCCCTCTACTAAACAGTTTCTCTGTTATTACCTTGTACAAATTGTCCCATGTCCCTTTTTTTCTGTTGTACCTCACTCTTTAAAATACCAATTCCTATAGGTAATGTTAAAATTCTGCAAGCTAGCCTTCAGCAATATGTGAACCTAGAATTACTAGAAGAGCTGGGTGGCTTTTGAAGAGGCAGAGAAGCTAGATACCAAACTGCTAACATTCACTGGATTATGGAGAAAGCAAGGGGGTTCCAGCAAAACATCTACTTCTGCTTTCTTGACTGCACTAAAGCCTGTGTGGATCACAACAAAATGTGGCAAGTCCTCAAAGAGATGGAAGTACCAGATTGTCTTACTTGTCTCTCCAGGAATCTGTATGCAGGTGAAGAAGCAACAGTTAGAATTGAACATGGAAGTTTAAGATTGGGAAAGGAGTATGACAAGGCTGTATTTTGTCACCTTATTTCTTTAACTTGTATGCAGAGTACATCATGTAAAAGGCCAGGCTGGGTGAATCAAAAGCCAGAATTAAGGTTTCTGGGAGAAATATCAACAATCTTAGTTATGCAGATGATAACACTCTGATGGTAGAAAGTGAAGAATTAAGAAGCCTCTTGAAAAGAGTGAAAGAAGAGAGCGTAAAAGCTGGCTTGAAGCTTAACATCAAAAAACCTTAGGATCTTGGCAACTGGTCCTATCACTAAGTGGCAAATAGAAAGAGAAGATATGGAAGCAGTGTCAGATTTTATATTCTTGGGCTCAAAGATCACTTGAAAATGGTGATTTTGTTGTTGTTCAGTCATTTTTCAGCCATGCCTGATTCTTTGTGATCCCTTTCTGGGGTTTTCTTGGCAAAGATATGGGAATGGTTTGCCATTTCCTTCTCCAGCTCATTTACAAATGAGGAACTGAGGCAAACAGGATTAACTGCCCCGGGTCACGCGCTAGTAAGTGTCCGAGGCCAGATTTGAACTCATGAAGATGAGTCTTCCTGATGCCAAGTCCAGTGCTTTATCCACTGTACCATCTAGTTGCCTTGTAGACAGTGACTACAGCCATGAAATTAAGATTCTTGCTCCTTGGAAGGAAAGTTATGGCAAATCTATACAGCAAACTAAAAAGCAGAGACATAATCTTGCTGACAAAGTCTGTATAGTCAAAGCTATGTTTTTTTCAGTAGTAATGTATGGCTGTGAGAGTTAAACTATAGAAGGAAAGCTGAATGCCACAGAATCAACACTTTTGAATTGTGGTGCTAGAGAAGACTTTCGAAATTCCCTTGGACAGCAAGGGGATCAAATTAGTCAATACTTGAGGAAATTAATTTAAACTATTCACTAGAAGGCAAATACTGAAGCTAAAGCTTAAATTCTTTGGCCACATGAGAAGACAGGATTCATTGGAAAAAACTCTGATGTTGGGAAAGATTGAAGGCAAAAGGAAAAGGGGATGGCAGAGTTAAGATGGATAGTGTCATGGAAGCAATGAACATGAGCTTGGATAAACTTTAGTAGATAGTGGAAAATAGAAGGGCCTGGTGTGCTGTGGTCTATGGGGTCACGTGACTGGATGACTGAACAACAACAATAATAATAGAGACGAAATTGCTCCATGATAGAAATTTTGCTGTGTCCCTGACTGTGGCACTTCCTGTTGTCCCTGAAATAAGATTTCCACCTTTTTTCCTTTTACAACCACAACCCCTCCATTGCTTCCTCATCAATTCTCCCATGGGCTCTCTTTCTCTTGAGAGATTATAGGAGTTATTTTTCCTCCATTGTTAAGTTTTAATTTGATTTGGGGATATCACCTATTCTCCTCCATCTTTCACTCAGCTATCAAATTGATATTTTTTAAAGAGTATGTCTGACCACACCATACCCTTGCTCAAGAAGCTCTAGTGGCTCTCAAATGTCTCTAGGATAAAATATTAACAACTCTGTTTGATATTTAAAGTCCTTTTTAGTCTGTCTCCAAACTGACTTCCCAGGCTTACACACTCCCAGTCCTTCATGAACTCAACATTCTGGGCAAAATGGCCTACCTCCTGATACCTGTATTATATTTTATGTCTCTTGATTTTGCACAGACAGTCCTCATATGTGGAATAGACTTTCTCCTGATTTATATGTCTTGTGGGCATACTTCAAGGTTCAGTTCAAGTATTATCTTCTTCAGAAGGCCTGTCTATATCCCTTCCAGTTGCTAATACCTTCTATTTCCCCCTTCACCCTTAAAATCACTTTGAAATCATTTTACATTTATTTATCAGTATTTGTGTTGTTTCAGAAGAAACAGTAAAAATACTGGAATGTAAGTTCTTCAGGACTGTTTAGTTTTTGTATTTGTGTCTCCATCAACTACATAATTCCTGATACATAGCAGTCACTTAATAAATGAATCACCTTGAGGTAATCAACCTTTATAACTAATCTCCTGGACACAAACAACAGCTAAAGTTAATTTTTCTGATTGTAGGTAATAGAAAACTACCACATCTATGGTGGTATTGAACTGAATATTAATCTTTTATGTGGTAATCTTATTTGTGGTATACTTGTGCAGCACCGTCTCTAGGGTTACTTTCCCAATTCCCACTCATACTTAGAGTCTGCGGTCCCTAAAGGGCAGCTGTTTATTTCTCCTGGGGTTCCAGGGATAATCCTGAGGGGCTATGGTTTCTAGCACTGTGAATCAATGGAAAATTGAGCAATTGAAAATTGAAGAAATATGAGTAACAGTCAAAGTAAGTTTTCTTTTAGAAAGTTTATTTATTAAGGATAGCTGTTAAAAAAAATAATCCCACAAACTAGCCACGTGCTCTCTTCTTGTTTACACAAGGTTCCTGGAAAAAGTGTCCTCAAACTTAAAACATGATTACAGTAAGGCACAGGTACAGGGAACACATGGGGCCAAGAGATAATGGAATTCCTTTTCTCCCTTTCTGGAGTCTTTACAAAGGTTTTCTTAGGGATAGATCTCTTCTGGCCTCCAAGGACCAGTCCTGTGCAACGTCCAGAACTGACATTTCTCTCCCTCACAACCTCTTTCTTCAGCTATTACCATTCAAGAGGGGCAGGGGGCACTGCTGCTGTCATCAAAGAGAACCCCAGATCTTCCAGCCTTTCAAAGTTTACAATGTCATAACCTGATTGGTATGAAGATTAATGTTGGTAGGAAGAGAAGAGAGAGATGAAAATCCCCCATTCCCCAAGGTCAATTCCCTCTCAGGACTCTTTTACCATTAGATTCAACCACCATTTGACTGAATGACTCCGTACTTGGCTTACAGTTTTTATATGTAGCTCAAAGATATTCTTGATTCTTTCTGCCAATCAAAAGATATTTTCTATGTGGTTCAAATGTATTTATCCAATGATCAAAATATTAAATTATTCTAAAATTTATTAAGTAATTTTCTGTATCTAGTTTATCCATATGGGATACCCCCACATGGGGTCGCAAGCCACAGTTTAAGAAGTACTGGAGGAGTTGCAAGTGGAAAAAGTTTAAGAAGCCCTGCCTTCATACTATTTATTGATTGATTCAATTGAGCTTTCAGGACCTTCTGTGATTAATTGGGATGGGGGAACTTCCCCCTTACAGTTGGCATAAAAGTATTTGTCTTTTGCTTGATATTGATGGTGTGATTAGGAAGCTCTAATAAAACTTCTTAATATTAGAAACACATAGGGCGTATAACTACAAATACAAAATTCCTGAAATTTGTCTTTACTGTTCAATCTGAGCAACAGCTGAATACTATGCCATTTCTACCCTTTAGGTGAACACTACTGGGGCTGGAGGCGGAACTCAATTTCATGGTCCAATGTGAACTGGATTTTCATTTTTGAATTTCTAACAGGACAGTGGTGACATCTGGTGAAACATGATGGAAAGCAGGACATTTCTACGGTTACATTCATATATCTGGCTAGGCTTCTTTCTTTTGATCAAACCTATAACTAGGGCAGGGTGATCAGGCACCAAAATTTAGATGTCACCAATAGTGCTTCCACTCCTTCAACAAGAAGAAAATGAATGCCCTGGGTGAGCTCTTCTCCAATCTGGTTCCACCCCATTCCCTCCTTGATGGTGATCTCCTCAGCAACAGCCTCCTAGTGTCTTAAGGTCTTTCCCTATGCAAGGCCTCAGAGGTTTTCTAGTACAACTTTTATCACACAGCCTTCCATCTTAACTTCCGAAATCTCTCCCCAAAGTTTTCCCCACAATACCTTCATGAATTGTTTTAATAAACTGACTTTCACACTTTCTTTTATGCTTCTTGCCCTGAATTAAACAATTGCTAGTTTACAGGATGCTGCAGTGGTGTCTATCTTGATATGGAAAGAGTACTCATAGGTCCTGGTTGCTTAAAACAATTGGCAGGCCAGGAAGATTTACTAAGAACCTATGGCTAGAATGAGAAATTATAAGGAGATGGCACTAATATTTATGATAACTGATATTTATAGGGTGCTTTAAGGTCTGAAAAGTATTTTACATATATTATTTCATTTGAATAAAAACATAATTCTGTGAAGTAGGTACTACAGGAATTATTGTTGTTGTTCAGTCATTTTCAGTCACGTCCAACTCTTTGTGACCCCATTTGGAATTTTTTTTGGCAGAGATATTGGAATGGGTTGCCATTTCCTTCTCCAGCTCACTTTACAATTGAGGAAACGGAGGCAAACAGGATTATGTGACTTGCTCAGGGTCACACAGCTAGGAAGTATCTGAGGTCATTTGAACTTAGGAAGATAAGTCTTCCTGACTCTAGGCCCTACACACTATCCACTGCACTGAGAAGAGGAACCATTATTCCTATTTTATAAATGAAGAAACTGAGCTTCTCAAAGGACAAGTAGTATGTCCATGTTCACACAGTGAGCAAGTGTTAAGGGGCAGGATTCAAACTTAAGTCTTCCTGACTACTAACTATACAATGCTGCATGTAGCACTGGTCTGTTACACTAATTCTTGGAGAGGGGCATCTAGTTCTGACAGACAATCAAGTGGACCATATGGAAGAAATTTTGGAAAAGATTCCAAATCCTACAAAAATAAAGAAGAAATATTTAAATTCCTATATGTCTATGAGTTAAGAGTTAAGGAGGGTAGATTAAATGACGACGATGATCACATACACTTTTTATTACTTGGTTGCTTGGTTGTTGTCCTTTGTGCTCAAAGAAGACCAAAATGACATCATTATGTTAAGATCAAGGTACAGTGTGTCTGACTGTGGTTGATCAGACCAATATGAGCTCAGAAAATTCTACCACAGACTGGGCATAAATAGTCCATATGAACATTTGGAGTGGAGATGCCTCTAAATTTGTGCATTCATGTTTCTTTTGAGCTACTGCAATTCTGCTTTGCTCACAGAGCACAGTGCCTTCTTTGATGTGGGTACACCACACTGGGCAGTTCTAGGCCAGTGTCTTCCATGTCTCACAACTGATTCCAAAGCTCTTCTTGTATGAGTTCTCTGTAAATAGTCTTTTAGGCAAATGTACGTTTGGCATGCAAATAATGTACCAGCCCATTGGAGGTGAGCTTCCTGCAGTATAGTTTGAATGCTGGCAGTTCCGCTCGAAAAAGAACTTCAGTGCCTGGCACCTTATCTTGCCAGGTGATCTTCAGAATCTTCCTAAAACATTTCAAATGGAAGCAATTCAGTTTCCTGGCACAGTCCTGGTATACTGTCCAGGTTTCACTGGCATACAATGAGTCCAGCAAAATGGCTCTGTAGACCTTCAGTTAGTTAGGCAGGCTAGTACCTCTTCTCTCCCACACTTTCCTTTGGAGCCTCCCAAACACTGGGCTAGCTCTGGCAATGCATGCATCAACATCAGTTATGTGTACATCCCTGGAAAGTATACTGCAAGGTAAGTGAACTTATCTAAGTATTCAAAACTTCTCCATTTGCTATAACCTATGGTTCTACATACGGATGGTGTGGTGTTGGCTGATGGAACACCTATGTTTTCTTGGTGTTGACTGTTAGGCCAAAATTAGCACAAGCAGCAGAGAACTGATAGACACGTAGCTGTATTTCAGTTTCAGAGGCTGCCTTGAGTGCATAATCATTTGCAAACAAAAAGTCATGCACCAACTCTTCCTCTACTTTAGTCCTGGCTTATAGCCTTTTCAAATTAAATATTTTACCATCAGTATGGAAACTGACCTTGATACTGTTTTCATCCTTGTTGAAGGCATCTGACAACATCACTGAAAATATCATGCTAAAAAGCACAGGAGAAAGTACATAGCCCTGCTTCACTCCATTGGTGACAGGGAAAGTATGAGAGCATTGTCCATTATCCAGAACCCATGCAAGCATGTTGAGGTAAAACTTAAAATAGTAAAAAAAAAATTTTTTTGTAATAGTAAAATGGGCCAACATTCTAGTCCAAAACACGAACTACAGGATGAAGCTAGAGTTGCCCATATTAGGGGAGCTTTTGCAACAAAAACAGTTTTCTGACTTCATGGGGTTTATGAAAGATAAAACTCCAATTTCATTAAGAATCCTGTCCTAGGCATTTGAGATGTCAGAGTAGAAAAGGGCTTTATTATCCTCAGGGACACAGAAACACTAAAATTAATTTATTCTCATCCCTAGTTTTAACAACTTTGTGCCATACATATGTTATATGTATATTATGATACTATTTGATGCCTGAAGCTCAGAAGTAGGTGACTTTCCTAAAGTCATACCATAATCACAAATATTACTTTCATAAATCATGCAAAGAGGGGCAGCTGGGTGGCAAAGTGGATAGATTCAGGACGACCTGAGTTCAAATCCAGCCTCAGACACATAACACTTACTAGCTGTGTGACCCTGGGCAAGTCACTTAACCCCATTGCCTAGCAAAAAAAAAACAAAAAACAAAAACAAAACAAAAAATAAATAAATCATGGAAAGCAGCGTTGCCTTGTGTCAAACCTCGCTGGCAAGGTTCCCAGTATGTGTGAATAGTAAAATACTTCCTTGAATGGTTTCTACTTGTCCACATTCAGTTTAAAGGTAAAGAAGGGAGGCCTGCAAAGTTCATTTAAACACTTCCTTGATTTTTTCCCCTCCTTGGAAGGGATCCCTTTTTGCCCTGTCCCCACTATAGTAGCTCAGTGTTCTCTTGGTCTCTGGTGTTCTCTTCTCTATAAAAATGGATAAGGATCTGATATCAGGCATTTATACTTGTTAGAATTTCACAAAACCAAAGAATATCAACAAGTTGGATAGCCTGGGAGGTTATTTTACTCCAGTATTTACCTAAAGAGCAAACTGTTTTACAATAGCCCAGACTCCACTGGGAGATGGCTAATGAGTAAGACCCCATTATTTCTTGAGTTTGAACTTGCTACTACTACTTTTGGACAACTGACTCTTAGGAAGTTTTTCTTTAAAATGACCCTAAATCTGTCTCTGCAATTTTCATCCATTGCCCCCTAGGATCAGGTAGAATAAATCTAATCTTTTTTAAATGGCAGGCAGATGATTGCTTGGCCAAACCTGGCCTGGCCTTTTGGTTTAAGCTTGCATAAATTTGGACCAGTCCCTCTACTTCCTCCACCATAATATATGCGTAAGACAGTTTGTGTCATAAGAATCAGAGACTTGGCGCTGGAAGAAACACTAAAGATTATATAATCCAATCCCCTCATTTCACAGGTGAAGGAAGTTTAGTTTTCCAAAGTCACACAAGTAAGTGAGCAGGGATTTGAGCCTAAGTCTTCCATCTCCACCATTTTTTCTACTGTATTCTTGGTCCTCTGCTGGATTATAAGATTCAGAATCTGAATCTTATTAATTTTTAAATTTCCTCCCAGAAACCTAGATTCTTAAAGTACTGAAATGCTAAAGTATCTTTTCCAGTGTAGGTGCAGAAGATTTAAAATGTTTCTAATCTAAGGGTTCTAAAGCCATGTGAGCAAACAAAGTCAGAGAGCACCCACATGCCAGGGGTCAAGGCAGTAGGCACACTGGTAGCACTAACAACAAGGAAATTTTGAAAATGAATCAGTCTCATTTACCAGCCAAGAAGCTTCTTATATGTTTCCGGCTTTACCCTTTCTTATGTTTCCTGCTTTGGCCAGATCTAATATTCAGCCAACCTGCAATGTAAGAACTTCCTACACTGAGAGATTGACACAGAGTTGCTATAATAATATCTCAACTTGCCAGGGTTAGCAGATCCCAAAAATAGAAAATCCTCTAAAATTCATGCCTGAAAAAGTAAGATTCAATATAATTTAATTTCCCATCATTCTTTTATACAGCATTGCACAAAAATATTATCATAAACATATTGTGGAGCAGTGTGGTGAACAGAGAACTGACCTCAGAGGCAGGAAAAACTCAAACCCAACTTCTGACACATCCTGACTGTGTGACTCTATGCAAGTCACTTAGCCTTTGAATGCCTCTGGGCAACTCACTGAAAATATAAATTATAGAGTAGTTGCTGATCTGTAAGGGAAGAAGTTTCCTCATAAGAGTTCTCTATAACAATGAAATTAATGGTCCAGGGTGGGGAGGGGGAAGATTAGCTCACATTTACATTGGACTTTAAGTTATACACAGCACCTCCTTTAGAATAACTTTATGTCAAAAATGGATAGTACAAGTACTGTTATTCTATTTTACATATGAGAAAACTATTTCCAGAAGTAAAATGACTTTCCCTTCAATCATGCTGTGGTTTTTAAATGGCAAATCTGAGCTTTGAACTAAGGTCTCTTGATTTCAAGTTTAGTCCTTTTTCAGCTATGCCATATTGCTTCTCTAAATAGCTCCATATTCTTTTTAAAAAGACCTTTCTTAATGACCAAAGTAAATTGGATTCTGTCTTATATCCCCTAAAGGGCTGGTTACAATATGCTGAGAAAACTGCTTCTACTTCTTCAAACCTCTGAAAAGGATACTAATTCTTGTTATCTAATTATCTGCCCCACATTTAAAATAAAATAATATTTTTGATCCTCAACTGGAAGATTCATTGAGTTGCTTATTAATCTTATTACTAATGGTTATTATACATTTTAGAATGGAAGTGCCTTGAGGGTAGGTAATTCCTTTTCTTACTTTTGTATTGGTATTGCCAGAGCTTAGCTTAGTGCCTAGCACATAGCAGGTTGTTAATAAATGCTTATTGGTTGATTGATATGAACTAAAAGACCTTTTTTTCTTATGTTGTAAGTATAATTTTGATGAGAATCTCCAATTGAGCACCAGAATAAATTTTTAGCATTTGAAAATAAAGTGCAGTTTGGAAACATCATTCTTCATTCGAACCTCTGGATAGACTGGACAAGGATTCATGAGACTTTGGTTTTAGTACCGGACTGCTACTAACTAGCTGTTACCTTGGCCTGGTTATAGTCTGTTTGGACCCCAATTTCCTCACCTTTAGAATTAGGAAGTTGAAATAGACAATTTCTAATGCTCCTTTCAGGTCAAAGATTCTACAGCCATAACACCACTAACATTTTTTTTTGCAGAATTTTAATTTTAATTTTTTAGCTATTATAAGCTCTATAGATATTATAAAACATGAACATTTTTATATACAAAGAATATTTGAAAAGATTATATATGAAACCTTGAGTTTCTATTATATGTAGTCTTTTTTAAAATATGTGTATAAATGTATGAGTATGTGTGTGTAAAATACAACACATTAGTTCCAAAGCTGTACTACCTGTCTGTCTTTCCCTGAACTTTTTTGGGTTCTCTTTTGTGCATTTAAGAAAAATTCCATTGATGTTCTTTTTTTGTGTGGCACATTGGTCATGTCTGAAAATGCATGTCACATTGTTCACCAGTAGTCTATTACTGCTCTGTGAAGAGGTGGGAAGCATGTCTCTGCACTGGGGATGAAACATAGCACTGATCAGCGTTCTTAGATTTTTCAGAGTTGCTTTTCTTTACAATGTAGTCATTATATAAATTGTTCTTATTGATTTGGATTGTTCTGTTCACTTAGTATCCATTCATACAAATCAATTGACAAGCATTTATTAAGCACTTACTACGTAACAGGCACTGTGTTAAGTTGTGGACATATAGAAAAAGGCAAAAACATGGTCTCTCTTTGAAAAGGCTAAATTTTAATGTGGGAAACATAGAAAAATTGTACATATGAAAATTATGTAAGGTAATCTCAGAGAGAAGGCACTAGAGGTGGGCACTGGGACCTGGAAAGACCTCCTACAGAAGTAGATATTTGAACTGAGTCTTGAAAGAAGGGAAGCCAGTGGGGCAGCTAGGTGGCGCAGTGGATAGAGCACTGGCCCTAAAGTCAGGAGGAGCTGAGTTCAAATCCTGACCTCAGACCAGATACTTGACACATACTAACTGTGTGACCCTGGGCAAGTTACTTAACCCCAACTGCCTTAAAAAAAAAAAAAGAAGGGAAGCAAGAAGGGTGGAGCCAAGATAGTAGAGTAGAGGCAGCACCTCAGTCTAAACAACTTTAAAATAATGTGTCAAATCTAATTCTGGAGCAGCATGGCTAACAAATGGCTGGGGTGAGGTGTTCTTCCAGCCCAAAGAAGGAGAGGTCTATGACACAGGGTTGGAGGTGAGCTTAAAGGTGGCTGTGTTAGCAGCAGCAGCAATTTCCTGAACTCTCAGGCCAGAGATGGTCCAGGGCCAAAATAAGAATTAGCACTTATGGCTGTAGGGGAACAAGGGACCTGGAAATAGTGAAAGTATTGAGAGGAGTGCTAGCCCTTGCAGCTGCAGGAAATCAAGGCCCTTTCCAATGTAAAGACCAGAGCCCAGACTAGGAGAAGATCCATTTCCCCTCTGTAGGATTATACACAGACTTGCAGGGTAAATTATTCTTGGTTGTAGTCTTCAATTCTGTCTTTTGCAATATAGTGGTTCAAGTCTACTGTGATTTATCATTGTTGCTGCCAATTCTTCTGTGGTATGGACTGTGGCTTCTTGGGATTTTAATTCTTTTTTTTTTTTTTTTGGCTTCCCATAGTATTTTTTTCACTGACCTGGAGGCTCTGAGTAGCCAATTCTTTCACAGTTGATCATCATTGCAACATATTGTTACTGTGCACAATGATCCCAGATCTTCTCACTTCACTTTACATCAGTTCATAGAGTCTTTGCCCTGTATTTTCTGAAACCACTCCCTTATCATTTCTTATGGTATAATAGTACTATCACAATCATACCAGTCCCCAACTGATGAACATCCCCTCAATTTCCAATTCCTTGCCACCACAAAAAGAGCTGCTGTAAAAATTTTTGTACAACTAGGTCCTTTTCCTTTTTCTTTGATCTCTTTGGGATATAGACCTAGTAGTCATATTGTTGAGTCAAAGGGTATGCACAGTTATATAGCCTTCTGGACATAGTTCTAAATTGTTTCCCAGAATGGTTGAACCAGTTCAATACTTGACCATACCTATTTTTTTTTCATCCTCTCCAGCATTTGTCATTTCTGATAGCTGTCAGGTGGTACTTTGGAGTTATTTTAATTTACATTTCTCTAGCCAGTCATGATTTAGAGTATTTTTATATGACTATAAATAATTTTGATTTCTTCTTCAAAAAACTGCCTGTTCATATCCTTTAACCATTTATCAATTGGGTAATGGCTCTTATTTTTATAAATTTGACTCAGTTCCCTATATATTTGAGAAATAAGGCCTTTATCAGAGAAATTTGCTATAAAACATTTTGATATTACTCTCTTGTCTATGGTACCTTTTAGCAAAATGTAGTTTCCCTGATTATCTCTTCTAATTAGGTCTAATTTTGCTTTTGCTTTGCTGTCCCTGCCTTTTTTTTTTTCAGGTGAAGTATAATAAATTCTGCTGTAGCCCTTTATTTTAACTCTGTGTCTCTTATAAACAACATATTGTTGTACTCTGGTTTCTCATCCATTCTGCTATATCCACTACCATTTTACGGGTGAACTCATCCCATTCACAGATTATGATTATTATGATTATGGTTTATTTCCTTCCATCCTATTTTCTTCTGTTTATCCTTTTCTCTTTCTTTTTTATCATGTCCCTGTTCAAAAATGCTTCTTACCACTTATTTTCATAATCTGCCCTCCCTTCTCTAACCCTCCCCTCCATCTGTTATCCCCTTCCTCTCTCATTTCCTTATTAGGTAGGATAGATTTCTTATGCCCAACTGAATGTGTATGTATGTGTGTGTGTGTATATATATATATATATATATATATACACACACACACACACACACACATATACATATATTCTTCCATCTTTAAACCAATTCTGATGAAAGTCCGGTTCAAGCATTGCCCACCACCCCACCCCCATTTCCCTCTCTACTATAAAAGCTCTTCCTTCCAAGCCTCTTTTATGTGAGAAAAATTTCCCTATTCTACCTTTTCCTTCCCCCCTTTTCTAGTACATGCCTCTTTCTCAACCCTTCCTTTTTTCAGGGGGAGGGGCAATCATCCCAACATAATCAACTTATATTCATGCCCTCTGTCTCTGTAAAACTCCTTTTAACTACCCCAATAGGATAAAGTTCTTAGGAATTACATGTATCATCTTCCCATATTGGAATATAAACAATTTAACTTTATTGAGTATCTTATGATCACTCTTTCATGTTTACCATTTTATGCTTCTTTTGAGTCCTGTGTCAAATTTTCTTTTTAGCTCTGGTTTTTTCATCAGAAATGCTTGAAAGTCCTTTATTTCATTAAATATCTATTTTTCCCCTGAAGGATTATACTCAGTTGTGCTGAGTAAGTTATTTTTGGTAGTAATCCTAGCTCCTTTGCCTTTCAGAATATCATATTCCAAGCCCTCTGTTCCTTTAACTTGGAAACTACTAAATCTTGTCTTATCCTGACTGTGGCTCCATGATATCTGAATTATTTCTTTCTGGCCTCAAAGCAATATCATTCCTTTCTGCTCTGGAAGTGTGACTAGGGCCTCGACTGCCTTGTGTCTTGTCACAAGCACACTTCTTCTGCCCTGGAACTGACCCAGAACTGCATATGGGCTATAGAGTTGACAATCAGTGCCACCGCAACCAGCAAAGGGCCCTTACTTTCTCTTTTGGAGGCTGTTTTTGCCACTGTCATAGCCACCTCCAAGACCCACTGCTTGTGCTGTTACAGTATGCTCTGCACTCTGGGCTGGCCTCCACCCTGATGTCACAGACCTCTCCTGCCAACCTCCTAAGTTGTCTTAGGTTGGAAAAATGTCTTATCTTCACCTAATGTTGCCTCTGCCACTCCAAAATATGATTTGAGGAGTTATTTTAAAGTTGTTTGGAGGGGAACGTTGGCAGAGTTTGGCTGGGTTGCTGTCTCTACTCTGCCATCTTGGCTCCACTTCCCTTGGAGTTTCTCTTGATACATCATATTTCTTCACTGTGTTTTGTTTCTCAAGCCTCATTTCTTAGGATGGGACTTTTGCCAAGGCCATGCACCATACTCTTGGAGAGGGTGTTCAGGCCCTATTGGATCCTGATTTCAAATTCCTGGGCTGTTACTACTGACTTTCACCTCCCTGTTGTGTTGAGTGCACAGGTTTAGGCATGTCTAGTTATTTTGGATTAGAGTGCTGTGGTCTTCAGGACTTCCTGAAATGACTATAGTTTAAGTGCTGTCTTCATCAGGCACCTGCAATGGCCTGGTCAGAGTGCTTTCAATTTCCAGTCCTCTTAAAACTTCCTCATAAGAATACTTCAGGCTTCTTGCCCCCAGTTAACACAGTTTAGGTTTCAGCCCTGGAGTTTCCCTGGCCAGGGTGCTAGAAGGCTTCTGGCTCACTAACATGAGATCACAACTAGCTTTCTTGGTAGGATCTCTCTCACAGTTCCACTGCACTTCTACTACATTTTTTGTGCAGTCCTAAGATTAATGAAGTAGCTTTCTATTGTTTCTATTTAGATTTCTTGATAATTATTGATTCATGCCTTATTTAGATCCTTTGCCAGAGTATAGGTATGGGAGCTGGGCCTCTATGACTTTTACAACATCATCTTAACCAGAAGCCCAGTGACTTATTTCTGAATTGAAATTCATTTCAAGGCCTTTCAATAATTTTTTTTAAAAGTCCAAGGAATAAGTCTAAAGGAAGAAAGAAAGAACATTCTTGAATTTAACATTAATCTCATTAAGTCATAGTAACCAACAGATAGCTACGGCATTATTCCTCAATAGAAGATACTGAAATGAAAACCCAGGGTTTTAATATTAATGGGACTTACACAAGTGAAATACTGTGTGTCAAGTTGATAATATGCCCCCAAGTTATTATTCACGGAGAGTGTCAGTCCTCTGTTTAATCAGGAGTTAAAGCATGTACAATAATTCCTTATTTTCACAATATTCCTTCTGACAATAAAGATAACACTTATGAGAACAATTTCTAGCTGGCTAAACCTGACATACTGGTTTTGTTAATAAAAAATTTGTGACTTAATTAATGAAATGGATATATTAAGGCCATCCTCCAATGTAGCAGAGCTGCCCCACCTATAATTGAAATTCTCATGACCTGTATTATACAGAAAGAATTGTAGTAAGTTGCACTAAAAATTGTTACATACTTAAAAGTTCAAACAAAATCAAAGCACTACTCAAAAGCTGGTGTGAAGCTTCAAGTGAAGAATACTTGTTATGATCACATTTAACACCCTTTTCCTTTACCACAAATATGTAGTAAAATATTACTAGGATTTATGCTTTTCCTCACTAACACTAAATTTGCATAAGTGGAATCTCTACATTTTAAAAGTAAATTTGTAAAGTACTAATGATTAACTATTGGCTGAGTTTCAAATTTTCATAACCTTTCACTTCAATTACATTTACAAGAGAATGTATAGGAGTCGTATCTCTTTTTATCTTAAGTTATTACTGGAGAAGGGCTAGAAAAAGATTAAAAAAAAACAAAATTGAAAAGGCCAGTTTCTCTGTTCAGGTCCTCATCATATTTTCAGAATCTATTCTTTGTTAAAAACTACAGATTACAGCTCTCCCTAAACCTCTTTTCTTCAAAAAAGCAAACCTGGAGACTTCTGATTGAGGTGGCTGAATGAATGGTTCAACTACCCAGCTGTCACTCATGAGCTCCAGCAAAGACCCCAAAACCAAATAATGATCAGGGTACATAAAGATAAACTACCTTAAATTGCTTGATCCATCCCAGGATTATACAAAAAGAGAGCCAGGTACTTGATATGAGTCCCACCAAAAAAGTTAGCATGAGTATGAGATTGAAACTTGTTAGCATGGACTACAGATCCTTCAGGAATCTGTAAACCCTGCAACACTCTATGACCACAGGCCGAAAGACCAGGTGGTTTAGATGAGAAAATTCCAGCATTGTAAGAAACCCATTGCAGCATGATCTTGAACCTGGACCAGGAGCCAGCAGTAGTGTGACCCTAGAAGTCTCAAAAGGAGCTGGCCATACCCACAGCATGAACACCATAAGGGATTTGGAAATCCAGTGAGATACTCTAGAGGGGCACCAATAGCCAGTATCCTGAATTCAAGTCAATAAGTCTTTTTCAAGTACTTACTGTGTTTCAAGCACTGGGAAAACAAATATAAGCAAGATCATTTGACTTGACTGATCTGAGATTCTTCAGAGGGATCTGACTATTCAGGACTCTGAACTCCAGTTACAGGTGGAGAAGGCTAAAACCTACCAGCATTTGGAGGAAAGACTCAACTGGAGAAATTAAAGTCAGAAGCATGGACCCAGGTAATTAAGATAGAAAACAAATAGGGCCCAACCAGTCATCCATAGGTACAGAAGTGGGCAGGGCCAGACCTGGGCACAATGTTCCAGTTCATGAAATAAGACTGGAGATATAAATATACAGAAGAAAAATATGGTCACAATCAAGAAATATAGATCCAGAGAATCCTGAGTTCCATTCAGAAGAAGAGAAAAATTCCATAATAACTGCAAGCATAGCCTCAGAGAAAAAAAATCGTTTGGCTATAAAGATTTCAAGAATATCTAGAAGAAATGAAGCCAGAAATTAAAAAGAATTGGTAGGAGAAAAATAGAAAAGAACTAGTAAACATGACCCAAGTAACATACTCACTCAAAAGAAATATTAGAACAAAATAAAAGGGTTGAAAAAAATAGAAGAAAATGTATGATACACTATAAAAAACAAGTGATCTGGAAAACAGATCAAGGAAAGATAATCTAAGAACCATCAGAGAACCTGAACACCCTGTTCAGAAAAGAAAAAAAAAGTGAGAATATCACATTTCAAAAAATCCTAAATAAAAACATCCTTGGTATCTTAGAGGGGTTAGGTTGCACAGTGGAGAGAGTGCCAGGCCTGGACTCAGGAAGACTCCTCTAAGTTCAAATATGACCTCAGACACTTACTAACTGTGTCACCCTGGGCAAGTCACTGAACTCTGTCTCAGTTTCCTCATATGTAAAATGAGCTGGAGAAGGAAATGGCAAAACATTCAATTATCTTTGCTGAGAAAACCCCAAATGGGATCATGAAGAGTCAGACACGACTAAAATGACTGAACAACAACAATAACAGATATCTTAAAATTAGAGGACTGAGGGAAAAGAGAAGGATTTTAGTGGTCACCTCCTGAAAGAACCCCCAAAATGAAAACTCCTAGGAATATCATAGCCAAAAGATAGAACTTCCAGGTCAAAGAAAACATACTACAAGTGGCCAGAAAGGAAGAGTTCAAGGAAGCACCGTCAGAATAACACAATTGGCACCTACTAAGATAAAGAGATTTTTGAGTAGGATATCCCAACATGTAAAAAGAAAAGGCTTACAATCAAGGATAATTTACCTAGCAAGTTTGAGTATAACCCTACAGAGAAAGAAAATGGCTGTTTAATGGAATAGAGGACTTTAAAACATTTCTTGAAATACAAACACAGAAATAAGGAGAAACCTAGAAAGATAAGCATATTTGAGCAAATAGAATGTGCTCAGCAATGATGAAGTGCCAATGTTCTAAGAGAGGGAGAAGAAACAAGTGCCCCTGAAGAACCTTAATGTCTTCAAATGTCACAAATAAACAGAGAACCTGGAGAGAATTTGTTCTGCTTTAATGGTCATAAAGAGGAAAGAAATTGGAGAAGATAAAGAATACACTAGGGAAGAAGGGGCTGGAACTTAATTTTTTTTCATAATTGGGAACATCAGAAGAAGAATAAAAGAATAATGAGGAAGGGGTAGATGGAGTGGGCACCACATGACTCTTACTCATCTTAAATGGACAAAAGAGAGTTGAATACACATATGTTCTTACACTCACAGAATATGACATTGAAATACACTAGTTTAGGGAAACAGACAGGGACAGGTAGAAGGCAGGGGAATTTAAGAGAGATAATATCAGGGTGGGAATAAGCTTCCCCCCACCCCCACCCCTTCAGCTTTAGAGATTGGATCATGAAGGAGGGATTAAAAGGAAAAAAAGAAAGGGTAAGAACCAGTGATCCTTGTCTGGTTTTGATGATGAAAGTAGAAGTAGACTGCTGTAATTATAGACCACTAGTGTTGTTCATACTAATTCTTTTACCACCACTTCCTTATTCCTTATAATGAGGTATCTGAGAGGCAAGAGAGAAAAAAATATATGATGATAGGATGGAAGGATACGCACAATTAAAATCATAACCATAAACATGAATGGGATAAATTCGCCCATTAAACAGAAGTGAATTATAGGATGGATTAGGAAGTACTTGAAATATAATGATTGATGAATTAAAATAAGAGGCCAAAACAAAATCTATTATGCCTCAAATGAACTCTAAAAAGCAGGGACAATAATCATGATATCAGACAAGGCAACAGCAAAACAGACATGGTTAAAAG
This sequence comes from Vombatus ursinus, assembly GCF_900497805.2. Lineage (NCBI taxonomy): Eukaryota > Metazoa > Chordata > Mammalia > Diprotodontia > Vombatidae > Vombatus > Vombatus ursinus. The sequence continues at coordinate 815,816 of NW_020955184.1, forward strand.
AGAAAAAAAAATCAGGAAAACTACATTATTCTTAAAGGCATCATAGATAAAGAAATAATATCAGTATTACATACATATAAATGTAAACTGGAAAGCATAACATGTATATATTTATAAGAAATGTAAATTATAGGGAGGTATAGACAGCAAAACCATGAGAGTAGGCATCTCAATGTGCTCTTTTCGGATGTAGAAAAAAAACTAACAAAAAGATGGATAAGATGGACAACTAGATACTGTCTCCAGTTCTCATTAACTCTTAAAAACAATGACAAACAAACAAGCAAATGAAGAATTCTGTTCCAGAGAGAAAGTATAGCTGTTTTTACAGAACAAGAAACCAAGAGGAATAAGAAAGTAACAAACTTATAAATCAAAAATGGGAAATACTAAACCTGAAGGAATTCACTTAGCCCCTGTCCATCAGCCTCCAACACCTCTGGCAGGGTACACAATCTATGGGCTTGTGCTCTGGGACCCAGTTGGATTTTCTTTCTACTATATTCTCTGCTAGGACATCTTACTGCTGTCCTTATCAAAGTATTTTGTAGCAAGCAGCACACACTTACTTTGCCCAGACACTTGAGGTTCAGGGGGACGCATAGGATGAGAGTATTGGGATTTCTACTTCCTGGGGCAATTTCTAATTTAGGAAACCCCAAGTTAGCAAAAACTCTTTACTTGGAACATTTATATCACCATCATCCAACTCTTGAAAAGTAGCAAGCACTGATTTAATCCAGTCAGAGAACTAAAAATTGAAGGGAAATGGGGCAGAGGGCCATTGTGGCCCAGTTCTAAAGGAAAGGTGACTGGAATACAACTGGAATAAATCCTGTTTCCCTAACCCTGCAGAAGCTTCTTGGGGTATGGAAAAAGGCCAATGAAAAGTAAACTCTCCAATGTAGGAAGACACTGAGACAGTTTTGAAGTCATGTCCCAGGGTTAAACCTGAAGTCAAAGAGTAAGAAGTCATAAAGGCAATAATAATAGTAGAAAAGTGGAAAAAAAAAAGACTAAAAACACAGAATATCTCAAGAGGAGGAAAAGTCAGTTACAAACTTAGAGAACAAGTATGTGTGTGTGTGTGTGTGTGTGTGTGTATACACATATGCACACACATACACATATATATCTATCAACAGAGAGAATAATAAAAACAGAAGAAGAGTACCTCAATATCCAGGAGATTACAAATATCTCTAAATAAATATTGCAAGAAAAATGATGATAAAATATGGAACTTTGTAGATTTTTGAGAGAATATGAAGCCACAGCAGTATATTCCAGACTTGTTTAAGAGAGAATAAAGATCTTCAGAGAAGACAACAAAAGGAAACAAATGCCTTCATGGCATAAATAACTAGCATAATGGTTTGGTACAGGCACAGAATATCTCCACATGGAGACACTAGGAAACCTGCTCCAGGGAGAATACTGGTGACCTATAATAGAAACGCCTTAGAGACACTATGGCATAGACATTCTCTAACTGGTTCCAGTCAGCTAATCATGTAATTAGGAGAAGCTTTCTTCAACTGTCTGCATAGACAGAATTGAGGATATTTTCAAAACTTGAGGGCCGATTTAAAAAAAAAAATTGGATTGCCATATCCAATCTGATTGAACTAGTCACAGTCTATTGTCTTCAGATCAGTTCTTTTGACTGTGCTGCTTGTAGTCTGACATCTTTGCTCACATCTTTCAGTGAGATAACGATGCTATAAGGAGATAGGGTCTTCTCCTTCATAAGACGTTGTAGTCCTGAGATAAAGGTCTCTGTCCTTGGCACTTCAGCATTCTAATCTTCCAGAGTCTTAATACATTAGCAGAATAGAAAAACATGAACCCATTTTGGTGTATTTTTCCAAAGAAGTCAAACAGAAAGAACAGAAAGGGAATGGAAATATACTGAAGTAAAGGACAAGCTGGAAAAAGAGAAAAAGCAATTCTTTTAAAACAACATGATCCATAGACAAGAAAAACTTGAAGACAGGATGTCTATGTATAACTTAAGGAATATAGTTCTCCTAGAAAAACACAGCAATTTAAAAAAAATTGAACATCATAATGTAATAAATGATTTTTAAAAACATGCAGAGTTCCTAAATACAGAAAACAAAACACCAATCAAAAAAATTCAAAGATCATTTGTAGGGGGTAAAACACCTATCCTTCAAACTCCAAGACACATAGTGGGTTAAATTGAACAATTAAAATAAAAAAAATCAACAAATTCCGTAAGCAAATATAAAGGAAAGAAAATTTGTATAACTTAGTAACATTCTTAACTCACCAGAAACATCAGAAAGGAATAGAATAATAAGTTCTGAGAAGCAAAGCTTAAAATGCACCCCCACATTACAAATCCTACAAACCTGAACCTACATATCAATGAAAAAAGGTGTTCAATAAAAAAAGGCATTTGAAGCATTCCTGAATAAAACAAACAAAATCAGACATGAGCACATCATTCGATTTGCAAAAATTCCACACAAAAGAAATGTAAGAAAGGTAAATAAATACAACTACCAAGGAAATAATAGATAAATGTCCCCTTCTCTGGAGACTTTCAAATCAATGTATTTTGTGGGACTCAGTTACAGAATGGGACTGTTGCCCAAAACAGGGTGGGGAGAAGAAAGGTTAGAGGCCAGGGGAGAATGCGTGATATATCCTAATCAAGCCCATGGGTAAACAACAAAGAGGTGATAATTCTTGAAGTCTCTCAGCAAGTAGAGAGGTTACAGGAGAACTAGTGAGGTGGCAAGTGAAGGTCTGAAACAGCTGGGAAGAAAGGGTAATAACTCAGTAGAAGGAAGGCCATCCACTGAAGAGCACTCTCATGAAGGAAGAGATATATTCTGTAAAGGAATACAGGGACCTTAAAATGGGTCTAATCTTACACTTTACTCCCTGACATGTTAGATCCAGTGACATTGGCTTCCTTGATTCTATGCAGAAGACACTCCATCTCTTAGTTCTGGGTATTTTCTTTTCTTTTTAAATTAATTAATTAATTTTGTTTTCAACATTCACTTCTATAAGGTTTTGAGTTCTAAATTTTCTATCCCTCCCTAAGATGTCATGCAATCTGATATTGGCTACACATATACATTCATATTAAACATATGTCCACATTAGTCATGTTGTAAAGAAGAATTAGAAACAAAGGGAAAACCATGAGAAAGAAGAAACATAAACAACAATAAAAAACAAGAGAGCAAAAATAGCATGCTTTGATCTGCATTCAGACTCCATAGTCTTTCTCTGGATGAGGATAATATTTTCCATCATTAGTCTTCTGGACTTTTCTTATATTCCTGCATTGCTGAGAAGAGCTAAGTCTATCACAATTAGTCATCACACAATGTGGCTGTTATTGTGTACAATGTCCTCCCGGTTCTGCTCACTTGATCAGCATTAGTTCATGTAAGCCTTTCCAAGTTTTTCTGAAGTCCACCTGCTCATCATTTCTTATGGAACAATAGTATTCCATCACATTCATATACCACAAATTGCTCAGTCATTCCCCAATTGATGAGCATCCCCTCAGTTTCCAATTCTTGACCACCACAAAAAGAGCTGCTATAAATATTTTTGTACATGTGGGTCCTTTTCCCATTTTTATGATCTCTTTGGGATACAGATCTAGAAGTGGTATTGCTGGGTCAAAGGGTATGCACATTTTTATAGCCTTTTGGGCATAGATCCAAATTGCTTTCCAGAATGGTTGGATCAGTTCAAAACTCTACCAACAATGCATTAGTTCCAATTTTCCCACATCTCCAACATTTATAATTTTCCTGTTTTATCATGTTAGCCAATCTGACAGGTGTGATGTGGTACCTCAGAGTTGCTCTGATTTGCACTTTTATCAATAGTGATTTAGAGCATTTTTTCATATGACTATATATAGTTTTAATTTCTTCATATGAAAACTGCCTGTTCATATCCTTTGACCATTTATCAATTGGGGAATGACTTGTATTCTTATAAATTTGACTCAATTCTCTATATATTTTAGAGATGAGGCCTTTATCAAAGACACTGGTTGTAAAAATTGTTTCCCAGCTTTCTGCTTCCCTTCTAATCTTGGCTGCATTGGCTTTGTGCTTTTCTATTTAACATAATCAAAATTACCCATTTTGCATTTCATAAGGTCCTTTATCTCGTTTGGTCATAAATTCTTCCCTTCTCCATAGATCTGACAGGTAAACCATACCCTGCTCTATTAATTTGCTTGTACATCTTTATATCTAAATCGTGTAACCATTTTGACTTTATTGTGGTATAGGGTGTAAGATGATGGTCTATGCCTAGTATCTGCCATACCATTTTCCAGTTGTCTCAGCAGTTTTTGTCAAATAGTGAGCTATTTATTACCCCAGAAGCTGGAGTCTTCGGGTTTATCAAAGAGTAGATTACTATAGTCATTGACTACTGTGTCTTGTGTATCTAACCTATTCCACTGATCCACCACTCTGTTTCTTAGCCAGTACCAAGTAGTTTTGATGACTGACACATTATAATACAGTTTTAGATCTGGACAGGCTAGGCCAACTTCCCTTGAATTTCTTTTCATGAATTCCCTTGATATTCTGGACTTTTTGTTCTTAAGATGAATTTTGTTATTTTTTCTAGCTCTATAAAGTAAATTTTTGGTAGTTTGATTAATATGGCATTAAATAAGTAGATTAATTTAGGTAGAATCGTAATTTTTATATTAGCTTAGTCTACCCATAAGCAACTGATATTTTTCCAATTATTTAGACCTGACTTTATTTGTATGAAAGGTGTTCTGTAATTGTGTTCATTTTAGTTCCTGGGTTTGTCCTGGCATGTAGACTCCCAAATATTTTAGTTTGTTTACAGTTACTTTAAATGGAATTTCTCTATCTCTTGCTATTGGGCTTTGTTAGTGATATAAAGAAATGCCGATGATTTATGTGGGTTTATTTTATATCCTGCAACTTTGCTAAAATTGTTTATTTCAAGTAGTTTTTCAGTTGATTCTCTAGGATTCTCTAAGTATACCATCATATCATCTGCAGAGGAATAGCTTTGTTTTTTCTTCAGTTACTCTCAATTTTTTCAAATTCATATTCTTCTCTTATTGCTGAGGCTAACAATTCTAGTACAATATTGAATTATGGTAGTCATTGTTTCACCCATGATCTTAATGGAAATATTTCTAGCTTGCCCTCATTACGTATAATGCTTGTAGATGGTTTTAGATAAATGCTACTTGTCATTTTAAGGAAAACTCCATTTATTCTTATGGTCTCCAGCGTTTTTTTAATAGGAATGGGCATTGTATTTTGTCAAAAAATCTTTTCTGCATCTATTGAGATAATTATATGATTTCTATTAATTCTGTTATTGATATGGTCAATTATGCTGATAGTTTTCCTAATATTGAACCAATCCTGCATTCCTGGTATAAATCCCACCTGGTCATAGTGTATATCCTAGTGATAACTTGCTGTAATCTCTTTGCTAATTTTATTTAAAATTTTTGCACCTATATATTCATTAAGGAAACTGTTCTATAATTTTCTGTTTTGGTTCTTCCTGGTTTGGGTATCAGCACCATATTTGTATCAGAAAAAGAATTTGGGAGGGCTCTTTCTTTGCCTATTTTTCCAAATAATTTAAATAGTATTGGAATTAATTGTTCTTTAAATGTTTGATAGAATTTGTTTGTAAATCCATCTGGCCTTGGAGATTTTTTCTTAGGGAGTTCATTGATGGTTTGCTGAATTTCTTTTTTCTGAAATAGGGTTATTTAAGTATTTTATTTCTTCTTCTGTTAATCTGGGCAATTTATATTTTTGAAAATATTCATCCATTTCACTATGATTGTCAAATTTATTGGCATACAGTGGAGCAAAATAGTTCCTAATTATTGTTTTAATTTCCTCTTCATTGGTGGTGAATTCACCCTTTTCATTTTTGATACTGGTAATTTGGTTTTCTTCTTTCTTATTTTTTTAAATTAAATTTAACCAAAGGTTTATTTATTTTATTGTTTTCTTTTCATAAAACCAGCTCTTATTTTCACTTATTAGTTCAACAGTTTTCTTAATTTCAATTTTATTAAACTCTCCTTTGCTTTTCAGAATTTCTAATTTGGTATTTAATAAGGGATTTTTAATTTGTTCATTTTCTAGCTTTTTTAGTTGTATGCCCAATTCATTGCTCTCCTCTTTCTTTATTTTATTCATATAAGCATTTAGAGATATAACATTTCCCCTAAAAACTGCTTTGGCTGCATCCCATGAGTTTTGGTATGTTGTCTCATTATGTCATTCTCTTGGATGAAGTTATTAATTGTTTCTGTTATTTGTTTTTTGACCTATTCATAGTTTCCAATTAATCTGTAGTCTATTTTTTCCATGGCCCTTTATTACATGTAATTTTACTGCATCATGATCTGAAAAAGATGCATTTAATATTTCTGCATTTCATTGTGAGGTTTTGATGCCCTAATCCATGGTCAATTTTTGTATAGGTGCCATGTACTGCTGAGAAAAAGGTATATTCCTTTTTATCCCCATTCAATTTTCTCCAGAGGTCTACCATATCTAATTTTTCTAAGATTCTATTCACCTCCTTAACTTCTTTCCTATTGATTTTGTGGTTAGATTTATCTAGTTCTGAGAGTGGGAGGTTGAGGTCCCCCACTAGTATCAGCCCCTCTCTCTTTTCTTTCCCCTCCTATTTCCTATAGGGTAAGATAGAGTTCTGTACCAAATTTAGTATGTATGTTATTCCCTCTTCGAGCCAAATCTGATGAGAGTAAGGTTCAAACAATGCTTGCTTCCCTCCCTTCTTTCCCTCTACTGTAATAGGCCTTTGTGCCATTTCATGTGATGTAATTTACCCTTTTCTGCCTCCTCCTGTCCTATTCTCCCAGTACAATCTTTTTTTTCACCTCTTAATTATTTTTTTTTTATCATCACATCAAAGTCAACTTGTACCCACACCCTCTGTCTATATATACCCCTTCTAGGTACTGTAATAAAGATACAGCTCTCAAGAGTTAAAAGTATCATTTTTTTTCTTCCTTTCCTGTTTACCTTTTTATGTCTCTTTTGAGTCCTGTATTTGAAGACCAAATTTTCTTTTGAGCTCTGGTCTTTTCATCAGAAAGGTTTGGAAGTCCCCTATTTCATTGAATATCTATCTCCTCCCCTGAAAGATTATGCTTAATTTTGATGGGTAGTTGATTCTTGGTTGTGATCCAAGCTCCCCTGCCTTCTTGAATATCACGTTCCAAGCCCTCTGATCCTTTATTGTAGAAGCTTCTTGGTCCTACATAATCCTGCCTATGGTTTCATGATATTTAACTTGTTTCTTTCTGGCTGCTTGCAGTATTTTCTCCTTGACCTGATAATTATGGAATTTGGCTATGATATTCCTTGGCATTTTCATTTTGGGTTCTCTTTCAGGAGGTCATCTGTGGATTCTTTCAATGGCTATTTTACCCTTTGGTTCTAGGACCTCAGGGCAGTTTTCCTTGATAATTTCTTGAAAGATGCTGTCCAGGCTCTTTTTTTGATCATAGCTTTCCAGTAGACCAATAATTCTTAAATTCTCTCTCTTTGATCAATTTTCCAAGTCAGTTGCTTTTCAGTGAGGTATTTTACATTTTCTTCTGTTTTTTTTTCTTCTTTTGATTTTGTTTGACTGATTCTTGATGTCTCAAAGAATTATTAGCTTCCACTTGCGCAATTCTAATTTTTAACTAATTGTTTTCTTCAGTTAGCTTTTCCATTTGACCAATTCTACTTTTTAAGTTGTTTCTTCGGCAGATTTTTTTCCCCATTTGGCCAGTTGTATTTTTTAATGAATTGTTATCTACAGTCAATTTTTGTCCTTCCTTTTCCAAGTTGTTGACTCTCTCTTGCATACCTCTCATTTCTTTTCCCAACTTTTCTTCTACCTCTCTTATTTGACTTTTAAAATTCTTCTTGAGCTCTTCCAAGAAGGCTTTTTGGGCTTGAGACCAGTTCATATTCCCCTTTGAGGTTTCAGATCTAGTTACATTGACAATGTTGTCCTCTTCTGAGTTTGTATTTTGAACTTCCCTGTCCCCATGGAAAGAATCTTTGGTCAATGTTTGTTTTTGACTTTTTGCTTATGATGTTTGCCTATTTCCTGGCTTTTAAAGTTGAGTTCTCCTGCTGGAGCACAGGGAGCACTGTCCCAAGCTTTTTGTGCTGGGGGTTAGTGGCCTGCTCACTGGCTTTGTTTGCTGGGGCCTTAGGTGCTGGCAGCTGGAGGCTGTAGGTGTGTGGTAGCTTACCTGTTGCTTAGCTGGGGTCCTAGTGGACCCTAGCTGGCATATACTGAGGCTGGGTGGGGTTTTTATGCATTTCCCCATGGCTACACGAGGTCAGGTTGCTGGGGGACCCCTCTTAGGTCAGGGTTGTACTGAAGTACAGGGAGGTCCACTGCTGGAGGACATCTGCCTGCCCTGGGCTTCTGGAGTATGGAGAGGTTACACCTGTCAGCCCAGGCCTGCATTGAAACATGGGGAGGTTCAGTTGCTGGAGGATGCCTTATGGCTGGCACATATGGTGGTTCTCCAAGCTGGAGTCTTCTGGCTCCCCTGACTGTGCCAAGGCACATGGGGGGGCCTGGTGTTGGCACTTGCCTGCTCCACCACCCTAGGGCTCAGGATCTCCCGCAGGTTTGCTGAGGTGGGGTTTACTGCTGGCTTGCTGGGATGCCTCTTGTCTTGGACTATGCTCCGTTTCCACAGAATAAGAGGGGCCTTTCCTACTGATACTGTGGATCTGATGTAGTTAAAAGACAAAAATAATTAAGGTCTTAATGATAAAATATGTGATTTTGCCTTTTCCTGATGAACCACATCCTAGATCACTTTGGAGAAAATCTTATGTTGTCTTATCACTGGAAGATGCCAACTGCTGATCCCTTAAACCTGGGCTAAAAGACTGCTCCACCCTGTCTTTTGGGCTGGCTCTGCTGTGATAGGATTTTTCCTGGGGCACTATTTTCTGGGTTTTTAAAGGGTCAATAAGGGAAAGTGAGAGTGACTTAGTGCTTACTCCAGCATCTTGACTCCTGGAAGTCCATTGTGAGCATTTTCTCTGGCTGTCTCCACGCCTGGAATGTTCTCCCTCCTCTGTTCTCACCACTGATTCTCTGGACACTTTAGTTCCAACTAAAATCCTACCTGATTCAGGAAGCATCCCACAATTCTCTTATTTCTAGTGCCCTCCCTCTGTTAATTATTTCCTAGTTATCCTGTAGATAGCTTCTTTTGTATATATTTGTTTGCATGTTGTCTCCTCCACTAATTTATAAGTTCCAGTGCCTGGCACACAGTAGGTCTTAATTAATATTGATTAACTGATTTCAGGAAGTTGGGGCACAGGAAGACTATTTCCTTTGAGAGAGTGCTATGCTGCATGGGTAATATACTGCCTCAGGAGACAGGAAATAAAAGTCCTGGGGGTAACTGTCATCCAGTAGAGTGGGAAGGAATGGACTCAGAGAGATCACATGGCAAATGTTGTTGTTGTTGAATTGTTTCAGTCATGCCTGACTCTTAATGACCCCATTTGGGGTTTTCTTGGCAAAGACACTGGAACGGTTTGCCATTTCCTTTCTCCAATGGCAAATGTTAAATAGAATGATTTGGGACATAAAGAGATTTCTGCCAAAGGGTAATGTTTCTATTCTCATTGCCTCCCAAGTAAACTGATACTTCTAAGAGTAAGGGACAATGTGGGAAAAGGATGATGAGGAAAGATCCACAAAAACAGTAATAAAGAAACTGCTTAGAAAATATCACTCAAACTCAGTACTTTAAAACAGTGATGTTTAATTCAAAAGGAAACTAGGGCCACTAAAGCACATATAAGGATTACTACAGGCTGCATATTGACTTAGAAAACCACATATTAACACCTTGCTTTATTGTATTTTTATTTATTTTGTTAAATATTTCCCAATTACATTTTAATTTGGTTTGGACAGCAGAGTGTTGTGGACCAGATGTGGACAGCAGGTGGCATGTCTGACCCCTCTGTTTTAGAAGACTTAGCTCCATAAGAACACAAAGAAGGTGAAGAAAAAATAAATATGTAAATAGATACTTAATCAAAGAATAAAGACCTTAAAACAGAAATAGAAGAGAATAGAGAAAGGAATCCTTCTTAGAAAAAGGCACAGAAATAACTAATATGAACATAGAAAGGAAGTGATAAAGAGGAATTTTATTTATTTATTTATCTATTCATTCATTCATTCATTTATTTATTTATTTTGGCGAGGGCAATTGGGGTTAAGTGACTTGCCCAGGGTCACACAGCTAGTGAGTGTTATGTGTCTGAGGCCACATTTGAACTCAGGTCCTCCTGACTCCAGGGCTGGTGTCTATCCACTGCACCGCCTACCTGCCCTGATAAGGAGGAATTTTGAGTTAACACTTTTAATTGTGAAGGGGGAAAATAGAAATTGGGGAAGGATTAGATAACTAAATTAAGAGAAGAAAGAAAAAGGAATTAATGAGTTGAATAAAACTCCGAATCTAGGAAGAGGACTGATGGAAAATAGGAATGGCAATGGGTTGAGAGTGAGGGGAAGAGAGCCTGTGGGAATAAGATTGGCTTTAAGTAAAATAAGCAATACTAATCACAGGGATGAAGTACTGACTTAAAGGAAAGAGAACTTAAAGATTTTCTAAAAATCTTAATTTAGACAGAAATGAATGAAGTGAGACAAATGAAAATATGAATCTGTCATAACTTGAAATATAGATAATTAGAAAATCCAATAAAACAAAAAAAAGTAACAGATTGGATAAGACAACAAAATATAATTTGTTATTTAGAAGAAACACATCTAAAAAGCAAAGACATGCACAGAACAAAAATGAAAGACTTGAAAAAATTTGCTATGCATCAGGTGAATACAAAAAAAAATCAGGGGGGCAGCTAGGTGGTGCAGTGGATACAGCATTGGCCCTGGAGTCAGGAGGCCCTGAGTTCAAATCCAGCCTCAGACACATAACACTTACTTGCTGTGTGACTCTGAGCAAGTCACTTAACCCTAATTGTCTTGCCAAAAAAAAACCAAACCAAACCAAACCAAAAAAATCAGAACTTGTAATCATGGTATCAACAAAGCAGAAACAAAAAATTCACAATATAAAAATGGATAAACAAGAAAATTACAACTAAATTACAACTGATATCAATATTAAACATATATTCCAAATGGCATAACATCTAAGTTCATAAAGGAAAAATTAATAGAAAGATCAAGTATTCAATTGATGCAAATTTTTTTAGACACCTGAAACTCAAAAAGGTTCAAATATTTATACTCACACTTTATGACTTTTTCTATATCTTTGTTATCAATGTTCCTTTGAATTCTGAAGAATTTACAAATAACAAAAGAAATAAAACATATGGTTTTACCTATAAGAAGTAGATGAGTCAAATGACACATTCTGCTGAATTGCAGAAATACAAAGATAGTAATTCAATAATAGGAAACTTTAATATTCCTCTCTTAGAATTGGACAAGTCTAACAAAGATAAATAAAAGCAAAAAATAGACTGGAATAAACTACTGGAGAGATTAGAGCTATAAGACAAATAAAAATCGATAATTTATTAGGGTTGCAAATAAATGTAAAAAGATTGAGATAACTAAACCTACCCTTTACAGACTGAGCACAAGATACAAAGACTTAAAGGAAAACCTATTAATGGAATCCTGAATAATGTGGGGGAGGGGAGTCAACAATAATTATGGGTTAGACAATGACGAAATAGCATCCCAAAACTTCTGAGATTCAACCAAAGTAGTCATCAGAGGAAAACCTATATCTTTAAAAACACATATTAGCAATTTAGAAAAAGACATTAATGAACTAAATTTATATTTAAAATTATTAAAACAACAAATAAACACCAAAGAATTACAAAATAAGATGACATTATTGTTTATTTAGAATGTCCTAGGGAATCAGTAAAGAAGCTAAGTGAGACAATAGCATCAGTAAAGTTGCAGGCTATAAAATAAACACTCAAAAATCAATAGAATTTCTATACAGTGATGACAAAATCCAAGAGGCAATAATAGAAAGGGAAATCCTATACCAAATAATTACAAAATACATGGAATATTTCAGAGTTAATCTACTAAAGCACAATCAATACTTGAATATATACAATTAAAAATACTCTTTAGGGAAATAAAAAATAATCATAAATAGCTGGAAGAATAGTCAATGCTAGTGGCTCAGGTGTGCAAATACAATTAAATGCCAATCCTACCAAAACTAATTTATAGATATAATGCTATACCATTTAAACTATCAAAGGGACACTTTATCAAACTTGGTAAGATAATAACAAATTCATTTGGAAGAACAATCTAGAATATCAAGGACAATAACGCAAAAAGGTAGGTATGAAGGGGGAATAAAACTCTGAGACCTCAAACTGTATTATATAGCAGTAGTACATCAAAATCTTTTGTTATTAGTCAAAAAATAGAGAAATAAATGAACAGAAGTGATTAGGCCAAGAGAGAATCTGAAATAATGGACCTTAATAATCAAGTGTGGGCTTAGTGAATAGATCTATAGATATGGAGTCAGGAAGAACTGAGTTCACATCTGGCCTCACATGTTTACTAGCTGTGTGACTCTGGAGAAGTCACTTAACCTCTGTTAACCTCAGCTTCCTCAATTGTAAAATGGGGATAATAATAACACCCACTGCCCCCGCCCCCCTCCCCTCCCCTGCCCAGGTTGCTGTAAGGACTAAATAAGATATATGTAAAGCACTTAGCACAGTGCCAGGCACATAGCAGGCACTTAATAAATGTTTGTTGACTGACAGACTATTCTTATACTGTTGAATGGAGTTGGAAAAAAAAATCCATAAATTGTGCTGAGTTGGTCCATTACAAATATATGTTACACAATCTCAGTTGAGACCTCACTTTAGCAAGGAAATCCTTTTATACCATCTTAAATGACTCACTATACCACAGTGACTTTTTCAAATCTTTTCATTCTTCCTCAAACCTACCATTGCTCCTCCTCCTCTCACACCCTCAGTTCCCTCAGATTAAAACTTTGACTTATATTTCACTGAAAAAACTGACGCTAATTGCCAAGAGAACCCCCTGTTCTCCTTTTCTCATTTTTCATCTGTCCCCCACTGCCATTCTCACAATCAATCAATATATAAAAAAAACCCTAATATTACATGCACTGTCCACAATCTGGTCCTGTTCCTTGCAAAGGCTAACTCTTCTACATGTACCCTTGATTTCATTTCATCCTGTCTTCTCCAACAGATTGTCCCCTCAATCATCCCCTATCTCTCATTAATCTTTAATCTCTTTCTAGCTACTGGCTGGCTTTCTTAATGCCTATAAACATACCAGTATCTCACTCATCCTTAAAAAAAAAATCCCCTCATTTAATCCATCCATTTCTGCCAGGTATCATCCCCAGTCTACTCTCTTTTGGGGCTAAACTTCTTAAGAAAGTAGTTTATAATTAATACCTATATTTCCTCTTTTTTATGGTCCTCTAAACTCTTTAGTCTATCTTTTGACCTCATCACTCAACTGACACCATTCTTTTTGAAGTTGCCAAATAAGTCTTTCAAGTCATTTTTCTTAATTTTCTTACCACCTCTGACACTGTTGATCACCCTTTTTTTTTTCAAAGTATCTTTTCTCTAAGTGCACAGCTGGGTGGTGCAGTGAATAGAGCACTGGGCCTGGGGTCAGGAAGATCTGTGTTTAAAGTTGGCCTCAGAAACTTACTAGCTCTGTGACCCTGGGCAAGTCACTTAACCCTATTTACCTAAGTTTCCTCACCTGGAAAATGAACTGAAGAGGGAAAGGACAAACCATTCCAGTATCTTTGCCACAAAAACCCCAAATGGGGTCATGAAGAGTCAGACATGACTGAATGGCTGAACACCAAAATCTCTCTAGGTGTTTGTGACACTGCTTTCTCCTGGTTCTCCTCTTATTTGTCTGACCACATCTCAGTTACTTTTGCCGGATCTTCAGCTGGGCTCTGCCCATGTATCCTGCAAGGCTCTGTCCTAGGTTCCCTTCTCTTTTCCCTACTTATTTCACTTTGTGATCTCATCGACTTTTATGGATTCAATTGTCATCTTTATGCAGATGATTTTCTGTTCTACTTATCCAGCTTCATTTGATCTCCTGACCTCCAGTCTCAAATCTCCAGCTGCCAACTGGACATCTTGAAATGACACCCCATAGATATTTTAAACTCCGTGTGTCCAAAACTGAAGTAAATATCTTTCCCCTCAAATACTATCTCTTTTGAATATTCCTAGGACTGTCAAAGTTAGTCCCTAATACTGCCACTTATGCAGCCTAGTTGTTAACTTCTCAATCTCTTTCACCACCTCCCTACTCCATATCCAACCTGCTGCCAAGTGCTATCAATTTTACCTTCACGGCATCTCTCATATATGCTCCTTTCTTTTTTTTGACCTTGCCACCACCTTGGTATAGGCCCTCTTCACCTTGGACTATTGCATGGACTATTGCCAATAGCTTTCTAGTGAGCCTCTCTTCCTTACATCTCCTTCCACTCAACCAACAAAGTGATCTTTCTAAAGCACGGATCTGACCATGCCATTCCCTTACCCAAAAACCTACAATTGAGTCCCTCCACTGACACTGGCTTTCCTGTTAATTGAACATGACACTCCAACTCCCTATTCCTGGCATTTTTACTGGTTGTCCCTTGTGTCTGAAATGCTCTCCTCTTCATTTATGCCTCCCTGCTTCCCTGGCTTCCTTCAAGTCTCATGGAAATGCCACTTTCCGAAAAAAGTCTTTCCTGGTACCCAGTAATGCTAGTACCTTTCCTCTGGGATTACCTCCACTTACTCTGTATATTTCTAGTATATTCAAAATCATTTAATTATGTTCCCATTAGACTGTGAGCTCCTTGAGGGCAGGGACTATTTTTGCCTTTCTTTGTATATCCAATCCTTAGCACAGTGCCTAGAACGTGGTAAGGGCTTAATAAATGCTACTTGACTTACTGACTCAAAGAATATGAGTAAATAGTTCTCAAAAGAAAAATTCAGACTATAAACAACCTATGATAAAATGCTCTAAAGAACTAATATAAGCAAAATACAAATCAAAACTACTCTGAGGTTTCACTTTATACTCAGCAAACTGGCAAAGATGACAAAAGATAGATATAATTAGTGTTGGAGAGCACATTAATGCATTGTTGGAGGAAATGTGAATTTGTACAAGTATTTGGTAAAATAATTTGGACTCATGCAAATAAAAGGGCTATTCACAGAAATTACACTACTAGGCATATATGCCAGGGACATATACTTTGGTCCTAGGAGGTCATTCATCAAAAGAAAGTTCCTAAACATACTTAAATATTTACAGTAGCACTTTTTATGGTAGCAAACAATTAGAAATAAAATAGATGTTCATAGATTGTGATAGGGAAATGTAATGGGATGTTTGGTGTGCTGAAAGAAAATTAGAACAAGAATACTGAAATGCATGGAAAGACTTACAGGAATTGATGTAAGTTGCAGCAAACAGAACTAAAAATAATATATATAACTATAAGAATATGAAGGAAAGAACAACAATCATAAAACAATGTAAAATGCATTGCTTTTCATTAAGATGCAAAATGTTCTTTGCAAATTACAAAGAATAAGCATGGCTTTTAAAGAAGAAATATGAGAAGAAATCTTCCCACTTCTGTGCAGAAGTGAGAAATACCTGGGTGTGGCACAGTGCATGTAATATTAGGGTTTTTTTTATATATTGATTGATTGTGCTAATTTTAAAAATGATCTTCCTCTTTCTTTAAAAAAAAAGTTGCTTTGTTATTAGGGATGGCTCTTTTGGAGAGGTTATGGGGAAGGATGAAAAGAGAAATCTAGGTGATATATAAATAAAAGATAATTAATAAAATGTGTATTTAAAAGATTTTCAAAAGTTCACAGAGGGACAGAAACAAAAAGGAAAATTTTATTGTTACTTTATAAATGCCTTTAAAAAGGAAATTATATCTCAAGGCCCATGGCTTCATATACAATCACTTAGTATTTATTAAGTGTCTACTATGTGCCAGGTACTATGCTAAGTGCTTATTTTCAACCTTGGTATGTATGTGTTTGTGCTTTTTTAATTGTTAAAATTCATAATAAAAATAAGTTAAACATTTTTAAAGGAAAAAATGGAGTTATATAGGTAAGCCTTTTCAACATCATCTGTTATCATCATGCCATCCAATCCCAAACTACAATCCTAGCCCTTCTTTGATTCACCTCTTGCTCTAGTCATAGCTTTTAAAACAAATCACCTTGTTGACCCGAGCATACATCACCAACTTTGGTTCATTCTGAACTTTAGCACTCCTGATGCTATGGCTACAGGTCTCTTCAACATTCATGTTCATTGTCAGTGATTTAGATTTGCTTTTACTTCTCTACACATTAAAAAAAATCTAAGCTGGTCATTGAGTTCACTATGCTCTCTTCTTTGGTTCCCCTTGTCTGAATAATTTCTGCTTGTGTTTTTAGAATTTAATTATTGAGGGTGTGTTATTCCCTGAAAGATATCAGGTCACTGACACCTTATATATGTTTTCTCTGAACTCTTTAAAATCTTCTCTTGCAAAATCTATGTCTTTTCCAGATTCTTGGATCTCTCAAGAAGCACTTTAGCATAGTGCTTACTTAGCACCATAGTGGGCACTTTATAAATATTTGCTGAATTGAATTGACCGTTATTACTTGTTTTCTTATTGTTTCTGACCTTATTACACTGTGTGTAGTCAGTATTAGAGCAATGATGAGACAACATGACTATGACTGTTAATGATAATAAGGGGCACAATAGCATGGATTAAATTACTTTCAAACATAGTATTTCCCTTTTGCAGCCTGATATATGATATTATACTGAAGCTTAGGGGTTCTCAAAACAATTTTTTTCAGAAGCAGTCACTCTATTTATACTTCCAGACACAGACTGCGGTTGTAATTTGTATAGTTTGGTTGAACACAAAGACTATTAAACTCCAAAGCAGGTCATATTCTTTTACTGTTTTAACACGTCTCTAACGTGGTCTCATTTGTGAAATAAGCATATCAAGCCTATCTAAATCTGGAAAATAATGCTGAAGTACCAGTTTAGCTGCACTTGTATGTCTGAGGTGAAAGGTGTAGATTAATATGTTTGGAGTGGGGGGGTGGGGAGGGCAGTCTAGTGGATAGAGCAAAGGTCTGGGTTTTAGGCAAATTGGGTTATATTCTTGGCTCTACCACTGACCTGGGTGTGACCTTGGGGAAGTCAGATAATCTTCCAGTGTTTCACTTTCCTTGTTTGTAAAGAGAAGGTAATACCTGTTCCCTAGGGTATTGTGAGGATAAATGAGATAATGTCTGCAAAGAATTCCAAGTTGAGAGACGAAAAGGGTTATAAATGTAATTGCAAAATTACATTTCTATTATTCTTAAGCAAGTTCATAGTATATGGGCAATGAATAAGCATTATGCTGAACTTTGACAAAGTCCCTTCTACTTTGAAAATCTGCTTAGTAGCAAGGCACTGTCCTCTTAACCCTGGCATTTACATGCCCTTGGTTCCACCTTTATTCTGCAAGGACACACACTGAACAGCTTACAAACTTACAAGCGAGACACGTGGCTGTATTTGCTCCCAATATTTAACAATTCATTTCCCTAGTGGGTACATTTTCTGGTTTGTGTTACATGTTGACATGTGTTTGCAGATAGAGGTAATGCTCCCTAAGTTGTCCTTTTAGACTTCTCAAGAGCTATCTCTGTTCTCCACTTCCTATTCTTTAGTTTGAATTTCTCAGCATTTTGATTGGTAAGCAATCAGGTAGAATTTTTGCTTACTCCTTCTTGACCTTTTTCATTTTAAGGATTATTGACTTTTTAATTGTTCCTGGCCTTGCTTTATAGGTAATTCATTGAAATTTGTTGCATTTACCATATACAAAACACTTAGCCATTCTGCATAGCTTTTCACAGTCTCTTATCTTGGCCACACTTAGAAAATTCAGAAATGATGCAAAGTAAATAAAAGTGTTATCAATATTTTTGCCCTCATGTGATACAAGTATACACACACACACACACACACACACACACACACACACACGAAGTAAACACATTCAACATAGGGGTTTGTAATGCTAAAGTAAGAAATATAATGATAATTGGAATAACAGGCAAGTTTGGCCTTGGAGTACAAAATGAAGTTGGACAGAGACAAATAGAGTTTAATCAAGATAACTCGCTGGTCATAACACTCTTTTTCAACAACCCACAAAGTGACTTTACACATAGACATCACCAGGTAGTCAATATAGAAATCAGATTGATTACATACTTTGCAGCCAAAGGCAGAGAAATTCTATACAATCAGTTAAAACAAGACCTGGAGCTGAACGTGACTCAGCTCATGAGCTTCTTGTTGCAAAATTCAGACTTCAATTGAAGAAAGTAGTGAAAATCATCAGCCCAGATAGATATGACCTAAATAACATCCCTTATGAATATGAAATGGAAGTGATGAATAGATTTAAGGGATTAGATCTGGTAAATAGAGTGCTTTAAGAACTATGGACAGGGATTCACAATACTGTACAGGAGGCAGCAACAAAAAACATTCCAAAGGAAAAGAAGAGCAAGAAAGAAAAATGGCTGTTTGATGAGGCTTTACAAATAGCTGGGGAAAGAAGGAAAGCAAAAGGGAAAGGAGAAAGGGAAAGATATACCCAACCGAATGCAGAATTCCAGAGAACAGCAAAGAGAGATAAGAAGGTTTTCTTAATTGAGCAATGCAAAGAAATAGTAGAAAACAACAGAATGGGAAAGACAAGCAATATCTTCAAGAAAATTAGAGATCAAGGGAATGTTTAATGCAAAAATGGGCATGATAAAAGATGCAGATGATAGGGACTTAACAGAAATAGAAGAGATTAAAAAGAAGTGGCAAGACAATATAGAAAAACTATACAAGAAAGACTGAAACATCGTCAATAACCATGATGGTGTGGTTACTGATCTAGAGGCAGATATCACGGAGAATGAAGTCAAGTGGGCCTTAGGAAGCATTGCTAACAATAAGGCTAGTGGAGGTGATGGAATTCCAGCTGAGCTATTTAAAATCCTAAAAGATGATGCTGTTAAAGAGCTACACTTAATATGTCAAGACATTTGGAAAACTCACCAATGGAAAATTCAAAACAATTGGAAAAAATCAATTTATGTACCAATCCTAAATAAGGCCAATGCCAAAGAATGCTCAAATTACTGAACTGCACTCATTTCACATGCCAGCAAGGTTATGCTGAAGATTCTGCAAGCTAGGCTTCAGCAATATGTGAACTAAGAATTACCAGAAGGGCAGGCTTGATTTTTCTAAAACTTTCTTTCTTTCTTTTTCAAAAAATAAATAAATTTATTTATTTTTAATTTTCAATATTCACTTCCATATGATTTTGAGTTCTAATTTTCTTCCCCTCCCCAAGATGGCATCCAATCTGATATAGGCTATACATGTACATTCATAATAAACATATTTCCACATTAGTCAAGTTGTAAAGAATAATTAGAAACAAAGGGAAAAGACATAAGAAGAAACAACAAAAAAATTTAAAAAAAAGAAGAGAAAATAGTATGCTTCAATCTGCATTCAGACTCCACAATTCTTTCTCTAGATGTGGACAGCATTTTCCAACATGAGTCTTTTGGAATTGTCTTCGATCCTTGCATTGCTAAGTCTATCAAAGTTGGTCATTGCACAATGTTTCTGTTACTGTGTACAATGTCCTCCTGGTTCTGCTCACTTCACTCAGCATCAGTTCATGTAAGTCCTTTCAGGTTTTTCTAAAGTCTGCCTGTTCATCATTTCTTATGGAACAACAGTATTCCATTACATTCATACACCACAATTTGTTCAGCCATTCCCCAGTTGATGGGCATCCCCTCAATTTCTAATTCTTGGCTACCACAAAAAGAGCTGCTATAAATATTTTTGTACATGTGGGTCCTTTTCCCATTTTATGATCTCTTTGGGATACAGACTTAGAAGTGGTATTACTGGGTCAAAGGGTATGCACAGTTTTATAGCCCTTTGGGCATAGTTCCAAATTGCTCTCCAGAATGATTGGATCAGTTCACAACTCCACCAACAATACATTAGTGTTCCAATTTTCCCACATCTTCTCCAACATTTATCATTTTCCTGTTTTATCATGTTAGCCAATCTGATAGGTGTGAGTTGTTTTGATCTGCATTTCTCTTATCATTAGTGAGTTAGAGCATTTTTTTTCATATGACTATAGATAGCTTTAATTTCTTCATCTGAAAACTGCCTATTCATATCCTTTGACCATTTATCAATTGGGGAATGACTTGTATTCTTATAAATTTGACTCACTTCTTTACGTATTTTAGAAGTGAGGCTTTATCTGAGACACTGGCTGTAAATATTGTTTCCCAGCTTTCTGCTTTCCTTCTAAATCTTGATTGCATTGGCTTTGTTTGTGCAAAAACTTTTTAATTTAATGTGATCAAAATTACCCATTTTGTATTTCATAATGTTCTCTTTCCCTTATTTGGTAATAAATTCTTCCCTTCTCTATAGATCTGACAGGTTCCTGCTCTCCTAATTTGCTTATAGTATAGTATCACCCTTTAATCTAAATCTTTTGCCCATTTTGACTTTATCTTGGTATAGGGTGTAAGATGTTGATCTATGCCTAGTATCTGCCATACTCTTTTCCAGTTTTCCTAGCGTTTTTGTCAAATAGTGAGTTCTTATCCCAGAAGCTGGAGTCTTTGTGTTTATCAAATTATGGTAGATTATGGAGTAGACTATGGTGTCTTGTGTACCTAACCTATTCCACTGATCCACCATTCTATCTCTTAGCCAGTACCAAGTAGTTTTGATGATTAGAGCAGGCATGATTTTGGAGAGGCAAAGGAACTAGAGTGCCAGCATTCGATGGGTTATGGAGAAAGCAAGGGAATTCTAGAGAAACATGTACTTCTGATTCAATGGCTATACTAAAGGCTTTGACTTGTGAATCACAACAAATTGTGGCAAGTCTTCAAAGGTCATCTCACCTGTCACCTGAGGAACCTGTATATAGGTCAAGAAGCAACAGTTAGAACCAACCAAGAACAATTGATTGGAAAAGGAGTACAACGAGGTTGTTCATTGTCACCTTATTTATCTAACTTATATGCAGAGTATGTCATGTGAAATGCCAAGCTGAACAAATCAAAAGACTATTAAGGTTGCCAGGAGAAATATCAACAATCTCAGATATGCACATGATACCACTCTGATGGCAGAAAGTGAATAAGAATTAAAAATTCTCTTGATGAGGGCAAAAGAAGAGAGTGTAAAAGCTGGCTTGAAGCTCAATATCAAAAAAACACAGATCACAGCAATTGGTCCCATCACTTCCTGACAGAGAGAGAAAAAATGGCAGCCATGTCAGATTTTATATTCTTGGGCTCAAAGATCACTGCAGAAAGTCACTATAGTCATGAAATTAAAAGACTCTTTCTCCTCCGAAGGAAAGCTATGGCAAATCTGAACAGCATCCTAAAAAGCAAAGACATCATCACCATGCCAACAAATGTCTATACAGTCAAAGCTATGGTTTTTCTTGTAGCAATGTACGGCTATGAGAGTTAGACTATCAGGAAAACTGCGCACCACAGAATCAATACTTTTGAATTGTGGTGCTGGAGAAGACTTTTAAGCATCTCTTATGCAACAAGGAGATCAAATCAGTCAGTACTTAAAGCAATTAATTCAGACTCTTCACTGGAAAGTCAAATACTGAAGCTGAAGCTTAAATACTCTAGCCACATAATGAGAAGACAGGACTCACTGGAAAAGACCCTGATGTTGGAAAAGATGGAAGGCAAAAGGAGGAGGGGATGGTACAGGATGAGCTGGATAGATAGTGTCATGGAAGCAACCAACATGAGCTTAGACAGACTTCAGGAGACAGAAGATAGAAAAAGCTTGGTGTGCTATGGTCTGTGGGGTCACAAAGAGTTGGATGGACACAACTGAATGACTTAAAAACAACAACATAACAGATGATGCTGCTATTTCACTTCTGAGTTATAAGAGACTGAAAAACTTCTAGCTTAATAGTGAATCAGATACCAAAAAAAAAAATCTGATTTCTCCTTTTTTCATTTAATTTGCAAAACAGAACATATATCTTTCATTTATACTTCCAATTCAAGAAAACCAACTAGACTATATAGTACAACTCTCCCTTAAAACTACAGAAAAGTTTGCTGAGTTGAAAATATTTAATAAAATCAAATTTTAAAAAGCCATGGACTTCTGTATTCCCTTTATCAAAATCAGGAAGGTTGTAGAATAGAAAAGAAACAGAAAAAAAGAATTAACACAATCCTTACTGTTGTTAAATCTATGTTGGAAGAAAGGGATCAAGGTCATTGTCCACCTAGGTTTAAAACTTAAAACTAACAAAAAAGGGAGTTTAAGACATTGATTAATTCAGGAGTCATATCATACAACTTGGGTTTAGAGTTTATGAATTGAATGCAAACCTCTGTATTTGCATATATTTGTAAAAAATGTTTTACTTGGAATTATGGAAAAAGATAGGATAGAGAATTAACTTGGAGATTCAAACATAAGTGAAATGAAGTCACTATAAATAACACTAGGATTGGGAAATTTATATTTCAATGTCCAACCACAGGTAAACATTTATCTTTTGGGGATAGGCACAGGTGGAAAGAGGCTGATGGCAAAATTACACAGTGGGGGGTCCAGGATCTTTGGCTTCATTGCCAGTGTCATCCAGCCTCAGGAATACTGCATATCATATTATCATCATGTCAATATTAACTTAGTGCTCCTGGCCAACAGTGGCAGAAGAGTGAGTGGTGTGGATCTTGAGAAGTCTACAGATACTGGTTTTTATTATATTTTATTCTGCATCCACATTTTTTCCATTTTGAAATAAACAATGTTTTTGGGGCAGCTAGGTGGCTCACTGGATAGAGCACCAGCCCTGGAGTGGGGAAGACCTGAGTTCAAATCCAGCCTCAGACACATCTCACTTAATAGCTGTGTGACCCTGGACAAGTCACTTAACTCCGATTGCCTCACCAAAAAGAAGAAAAAAATAAAGAAAAAGAAATAAAGAATGCTTTTATGCTAAGATCTTCCAATCATGGCTATTACTAGGTTTGCCAAATACTTCAAATTAATTTTTGAGTGTATGAAAAAAAAGATAACTGTGCTGTGACAAATGATCTAATTAAGAGGTTAGGGATAAAGTGCTCACCACATGGGACAATTCCTTTCATTAGCTAGTGTTCCTTAGAATGAATTAAAGGAAAAAAATAGCAATTTTATTCCCTTCCACATTAGCCTTATTTTGAGGGCTTCTAATATGTAATAGAAGGAGTGGCAACTCAATACTTCTAATCTGTCCTTTCCATTCATATGAAATATGTTTTATTTTTCTAAAACTAAAATTGTTTAAACAAGGAAAAAAGTCCTGAGTTTTCTTGAACAAAATGTGATTTTTCAATTTTTAGGAACATCAAACAAGTATTATATGCAGCTAACACTGTCTATCATTTTCTAGAATCACAGAATTTAAGAGTTGGAAGGGACTTAAACAACTGCCTAGTCCAACCCATATATAAAAGGAATCTCCACTATAACCTCTGACAGATGGCAATCCAGCCTATGCTTGGAGAGTTCCAAGGAGGGATATCCCTTGGGGGCAGTCCATTCCACTTTTGGACAATTCTGATTATTAGGAAGTTTTTCCTGGCAGCAAGCTTAAATTGGCCTTGGTAATTTCCTCCCCATTGCCCTAAGTTCTCTCCTCTGGGGACAAAAAGAGTAATTCTAACTGTTGTCATGTCTCTCTTGAGTCATCTCTTCATTAGGTTAAGTGTTCCCAGTGGCTCACAAAAGATGGGAGCAAGGTCTTTTACCCTTCACACACTGGCTGACCCTCTCTGTCTGGATGCTTCCAGGCTTAACACAGGGTGCTTGCTCTAGATGAAGCCTGGAAAGGCAGATGGCGTCCATGGGGCACTCTCCTCCCCAATGCTGGGGTTAGGCCTCTCTACACAGCCTAAGATTGCATTAACTATTTTTGGTTGCAAAACTGACTTGTATAAGATTACAGACCATTATAATTTCCACACTCTTTTAGAAGAATTTCTAACCATGCTTCTCCCATTGTGAGGGTGATTTTTTTTGTCCACCAGTGCAATATATTCCATCAAGCCTTAACCAGATTCTCTGCATCTGCCAATTGTTGCTCTTATGTTTGCCCCACAGGGCCAAGCAGAACAAGTCTAATCCCTCAGGATAACTCTCCAGATACAAAACATGCTGCCTTACACATCATGGACACCTAGCATATAGACTTGTTGATTATTTGGTTGACAGAAATACTCAAATAGAACTATTCTTGTCCCATAAATCTTCTCTTTTTAAGAACACAGTACATGCATAAGCACATCTTTTTTTTTTTTTCTTTTTAGTGAGGCAATCAGGGTTAAGTGACTTGCCCAGGGTCACACAGCTAGTAAGTGTCAAGTGTCTGAGGTCACATTTGAACTCAGGTCCTCCTGACTCCAAGGCCAGAGCTCTGTTTACTGCGCCACCCAGCTGCCCCTCACATCTTTCTTTATCAAACATTAAGTGAGCCAAATAGCATAGTTGTTTAGCACAAACTCTGAGCCCACAGGCCAGAAGCAGGCCAGCAACACTCTGAGTAAGGGCCAAACCAGATTAAAATGTAATTTAGAAATGTTTAACAAAATAAATAAAATACAACATAGATAATGTTAATTTGTGTTTTTTTTTTAAGTCAATAGTGGCCTATAGGGATCAGTTTGTTTCTTTTTTAGAGCATGTATTAATGAAGTCTAAGTAGAAAGATTATTTCCTATCCAGACCAGTAAGCTTATAGAGGGAAAACAGCTCAGCTACTCAGTTACTAAAAGATTTCCTTCCTTAATTCTAATGGCCTCTTCAATGCATATGTTTGCCTGGGACACAGTACATGGTTCAGTGCAAACTATTACCACTATGCATGTACTATTGCTTGTGAGTCAATAGTGCCATCTTTATGTACAGAGAAAAGGACAAAACAGGTAAGAAAAAGCTCATATGAGTAAAGGCCTCATCACTCCTTACTTCTCAGCCTCCACCCCCTTCTTCCTGAAATAATCCAGAATTTGTAGGGAAGGTGGAGAATCAAACACAGTTGAGTATTTTAAACATCTTTTGAATGTAAATCTCTTCTCCATGTTCCTCTTATTTGAGGTATTTAGATTATGAGCCTAGTGTTAAATTCTATGTTCTATATAATATCCTGTGGTTGGTAAGTCAACACACAAGATAAAATTTTATTGTAGACCGACATTCATAAATTCACATAAGCATATATACAAAATCTTAGCAAAGACTGGAAGCACAGGCAGCAAACACATGTCAGAGGTCCTGGGGCTCTATAGCAAACAATAGAAATGGACTTCATTCCCTTTCTTTCTTTCTCCCGATAGTTTGTGAGGAGCAGGGGAAGGAAGCAGGAGGGCCATAGTGAAGTATGTAGAAGCACTTGGAAAACAGCAGTGAAAGACTCTATTTGCTGGAATGTTGTAGAATGATAGAGTTGCTGGAAGAGCAAGGGCGACTAGGAAGGGGAAGAAAGAAGAGGGAAAAAGAAGGAACCAGAGAAACTAATGGCAGTGCGATGGAACCGTGAGACTTCAAAAGGTAGAAGGCAGCTACAGAGCAGATGAAAGGACACGGCAGCTGTGATGAGGTGAGCCACATGCAGCCAGGGTTGCAGCACTTGCACCACCATGGTACTTGTCAAAGTTATTGTGACTTTGATCAGATTTCTCCTATTAGATGTCCTTAGTTTTTCTAGAACACAGACTAAACTATTTTAGGGATAGAGGGTAAGAAATGACACCTGTCAGGAAGGTGGGCTGTAATTACTTCCTACTGTATTGACTAAGGGGGAGCAGTGATATTAACCCCTTTTTCTTAGTTTTTTTTTTCTCTGCCCCAAATTATTATTCAATGATTGTAGACTTACTGTTCGCCTTTTGCTTAAAGGAGAAAAACTGAATGTACTATTAAGGAGAGTTTAGGACTCATCAGATTCGGATTTTCTCAGAAAGATTCTAATTGAGGGCATGAATCAAGGAAAATACTAATTGGTGAGAACCCTAAGATTGAGCCTGTATCCATATCTGTTCAGGCCTCTGGTAACAGGGGACAGGTTACAAACATTAAACCACAAATATCACTGTAACTAAGTCGATTAAATCCTGTTCTACTGGCAACAAACAACAGGATCCAGTTATCATCTGAACACTTCAATTTATATTTTCTTTAAGCAAAAGGAAATATAAGGAAGCACTGCAAATCAGTAAACATTGGGACTTGGGCATTTCTTCAATTAGAGAAAAGGATGTCATTATTATGCCTTTTGAACTTTGGAATGCAGAACTACAGGTTTGTAACAACAGGAAAAAAAAAATCATGTACTAAGTATAGCTCTGACCCCTTAGAGTTTCAGAATCTTACTTGATGAAACTGTTTAGGGCTAGACTAATACAGCAATTGGCAATACATTCAGCTCCTTGAAAAAGACACCTTCTTTTGAATAGCACTTAAGGCAATATATTAAATTTATCTTCAAGAGTTTTTCTGCCTTTGTCTCATCTTGATTTATTTTAAAAGCAGGGTATAAAAAATTAAAAGGCCACTATTTTCTTTTCCTGACATCTAGAGTGAAATCTGTGGGAAATTAAAAAGAAGCAAACAACCCAGAGAAACAAAACTCTCCAAAAGAGTCTAAAATTGTCTAGATCATTAGTCACTTAAGCCAATTCAACAAGCAGTGAATTTTGGTCTTTCAAACACTACTTCTGAAATAACAATATGACTACCATATTAACTCTAAAAATGCAAAGACAGCACAGAAGCAGACATTAATAGATAGACAGAATAAGCTGTGACTGATTTAAATCAACATGATTTCTATTTGAGTGGTTGAAAGCACATTTGGCTGAAATATATCAATGATATATATGTATTTCTTTATGATTTTACATGAAAAATAAAGAACACTTGAAGATATTAGTTAATGTAATATGTTTGTCAAAATCTCTAAAAAATATGTACTTGATTCAAACAATGGATAAGGTCACACTTGGCATCAGAAGTTCTGGGTTCCTAAGCCATTTCTGTCAGTTAGCCTCTCTGAACCAGTTTCCTCATCTATAAAAATGGTAAAAATCATTCATAATTGAGGACATTTCCTTTCTTCTCTTTTACTTCTCAATCCATTCTCATCCTCATTACTCAAGACAATTCTTGTTTCCAAAGTCCTGGGCACTATCAAATCATTCAACATCAGAAACCTATGTGATTTTAGTGATGGAAATGACATTACAGATGCATTTTTATCTACTTTGCTGCTATAATATATTGCTCTCTCTATCATCCCTGATCTTTCATTAATATTCAGTCACTCTTTGTCTACTGGCTACTTCCCTACTACCTACAAAACACACCCATGTCTCCCATTCTTAAAAAACCCTCCCTTTATGTGTCCATCCCTGCTAGCTATCAGCCTTTATCTCTCCTCCCTCTGGTGACTAATCTCCATAAGAAGGCCTTCTATAATAGCTACTTCCACTTTTCTTCTCATTCTTTTCTTAACTCTTTATAGGCTGACTTCTGATCTCATCATTCAACTGAAACTGCTCTCTCTAAAGTTACCACTGGTCTCTTAATTGACAAATCCAATGACCTTTTAAAAGTCTTCACCCTTTTTGCCTTCTCTATAGCCTTTGACACTGTTGGTCACCCTCATGAAGACATGAGGGAATCAATAAATCAATAAATCAATAAATATTTACCAAGTAACTACTTTGTGTCAGATACTCTGCTAAGATCTGAAGATGAAAACATGGAAATGAAATAATCCCTGCCTCAATGAGCTTATACTCCATCTGGAGAGGCAAGACATATATACCTATGCATGCACCCATACACAAATACATATAAACTCATTTCTGGACCTCTAGATACCTCCAGGTTCAATGTAGGGTATTTTGGAATATAATAATTATGCTAGTATGACTCATGCTCCCATACTAGTATGCACGGTACTAAACTAGACGCTTGAATCAAACAGCCAAAATAATAGAAATAGAATGGGATGGTGGTGGCCTTGATAGAAACAGGGGAAGTCTGGAAAGGAAAAAGATAATGTGTTCTGTATGAGAAAGTGGAGTTCAAAAGGTTATGTGTCATGAAGCTTGAAATATCCAATAGGTTGGAGCCCAGGAGAAATACTAGGGTTAACTTGCAAATTTGTAAGTTATCTGCATAGAGCTCATTAAACCCACGGTGGTTATTGATCAAGTACAGAGATAGTATAAAGAGAGAATAAAAGAGAAGCCAGACAGAGTATACCCACTTAGTTAGGGGATGTGATGTTAAAAAATGAACCAGGAAATGAGAACCTGAGAAGGAGTAGTTAGATAGATATGAGGAGAACAAAGAGAGAACAGTGCCATAAAAACATAGAGAGAAGAAAATATGTAAGAGAGATTTGCAGAGGCTTCAACATAGATGAAAATTATTATTATACTCATCACTATTATACTCAAAAGAGTATCAGATGGGTTAATTAATTAAGATATCACTGGCAACTTTGGAGAGAGTTGCTTCTTACTTCACAAGCCAAATTACAAAGAGTTGGTAAGTGAGTAAAACTCCTTTTTAAGGAATTTGACTATGAAAAGAAAGAGAACTAAAGAATGTTTGCATCTAATAAGAGTTTTTCAGAATGGGTGAGACTTGGTCAAGTCTGTAGGCAGTGGGGAGGAAAACAGTAGGTCAGGAGAAACTGAAGATTAGACAGAGAGAGAAAATTATTGTGGGGACAATATGCTGGAGAAGACAGGAGGGAATGTGATTAAGAGCACATGTAGAGGAGATGGCCTTGGCAAGAAAAAGGATCACTTCATCAAAAACTTGAATGAAGGAAGACAGAATAAGGAATGATGTTAGAGGATTTTGAGAGGTAGAGAAGAGGGGGCTCACAGTGAACCATTTGCATTTTCTCATTAAAGTAAGAGGCAAGATTTGTAAAGGAAGGGGACACAGGATGGTATGGAAGACTGAGAGGAGAAGAGAAGGTCTAGAATAGTCTCTGTAGAAAATCAATTGGTAATAATAGGACTGCCTTGTTGAGGAGAGGGCCTACTTGAGATTCAATAACAAATTTATAGTGGACTTTGTTGAATGATTTCTTTCAGTTTTATTCCATTCTACTCAATAAACATTTATTAAGCACATATTATATGCCAGGCACTGTGCACACGTGAGTAGGAACAAAAGTGGCTGATATTAGGAGCAGGGGATTCAAGAGCAGAAAACAGTATAGAGGTGAATTGGTTAACTATAGGGTCAGGTTTGGGAAGGGAAGAAAGTGTAGACAGAACAGAGGTGATAGCCTGGGAGATTGATGATGGATGGAAGGACTGGAGGTTAGTCAGGATGAAGAATAGGTTTAGAAAGAATAAGACACATGGAGAGATGGAAAGTATGATAGCAGATCATGATCTGATAACAAGATATGGGAGTTTTTGTTCATGGAAGTGAAACACTTCTGTTAAATTAATGGTGAGATCAAGGGTGAGATCATCCCTATGTATAGCTGAGGTGGAGTCAAAGAGTAGGTCATGGGTATTGAAGGGATTGGCAAATGGGAGATTATAATGTTACAGATATTAACATGTACGTTAAAGTCCTGTATCATAGGGATGCAAAAAAAGACTATAAGCCACATACTGAATTTCTTGAGGAAGGAATTAAAAGAAAAGAAGGATCAGGGAAGCATATACTGCTGCTTTGACCAAGTTATTATCAGTGACTCCCACTGCTGGTCCTTCTTCTGCCAAAGGGGATTTAAGGCCCTAAAAATGTTGTCATCCTGTTCCTTAGAAGTAGCAATGGTAGGACTACATAGAGGGCTCTAGAGAGTATACTGCTGCTGCCCAGTTAGGTTGTTCTCCTAAAGCTGAAAGTAGGGAGAAGAGGAAGCTAATTTAATGATTCTAACCCTATTACATTACAACAGCGAAAAGAAGCTACAGCCTTAACAGATCTGACCAGGACTACCATTACCATTAAGGAAGAATGAGAAGAGAACAGACAACAGAAAGTGGAATGGGCAGTCCTGGCAGCTGGTGGTAATTTGTTTTTTCTTGTTTAAAATTGGCAATGAGATTGCTTCTTGAGAGGCAAGAATTTATGACAAGTGGCAAATGTGCTTTACTATGCCCAGAATATAGTGCCAGCCTAAACAGTTTCAGTAGTAATAAGGTGTTACCAAGCCCTGATCTTTGAAAATCTCTTCCAACTAATGATATCTGTTAAGGACAAATTAGTAAAAGACAGGTCTGAGAACAATGTCTGAGCTTTGTTACTTGTAAAGAAAATTTAATAACAGGACTCATGAAGTCCTAATTAAGAGATTTTAATCATAGGGAATAAGTTCTTGCATTTCCCACTTTAGGCATTTGAGGTTTGGTGAAAAGATGCTCACATACTATTTGTCAGACTAATTTTCTTCTATTATATAGTTTATTTTTTATTTAATTTTATTTTCAGTTGCAAATTATCTTTCTCCTTCAACTCTTCTCCCTTCTTCCCCCACCGGGAAGGCAAGAAATACAAAGCCATTATAAATCTTTTGTATAATTTTAGAGGCAGAAGTATATATATATATATATATATATTATATATATACATATATAAATATATGTGTATATATATTATATATATAAACATATGTATATGTACATACATACATGTACATGATACATATATATGTATTATTCCATAACCATAGGCACTTAGGAGCTTCCTTTAATATATTGTAATGGATCAATAGCCAAGGTTAGTAATAAAATGAACAATACTTGCTAACATAACAACCCTTTAGATGTATCTTAACATCTACACTTCTATTATCATAAATTTCAATAGTCAATGGAGCCTCTACTACACAATTAATTATGAATTATGACATTTCTTTGAATTACTGGTGGTAAAGCAATCTTTCCTGACTATAGTAACAATTTTTTATTAAAAGGAAAAAAGTTGAAAAGATGAATACTTTATGACACAGCCTATGTTTTCTCTTTATAGCAAAAATGTTTAACTAAATAGAGTTTGATTTCATAAGAACACTTCCTTAAGTTGTAAGATCAGGCAGAAAAAGGTCCAACTTAGCCAACTCTAGGCTAAAATAGATGTAATCTTACCTGTAGTAAATCCGCAGTGTCTGGATTTCTTCTTTTAATTTTTTATATTGTTGAACGGCAGTTTCTCTATCCTGTTGCATGGATAACAACTTTGCCTGCAAATAGATGGTTGAGAATTTATGAAAGGAGCTATTTTCATTATTTTAAAAAAACTTCCACATAATACTGCTATGTGAATTGCAGAGATAAGGAATGGCCTTTAATTTCATTGGTTATAGAGAACTCTCTTTGAGGCAACTCCCTGAACCAAACAATACAGGTCAGCCCTTTACCTGCAACCTATAGTCTTAGAGAGTTGCCTAGAGTACTCAGAGATTAAGTAACTTACACTGTCAGGAGAGGATACTGAACCCAGTTCTTCCTGGTATCAAGGCTAGCTTTATTTGTTATGCCATAATATCCCATTAAATGTTATATAGGTAATCAATTTACTGATATATTTTAAATTTGGAACCAATTTAACACTATTCCTTAGGTTTACCCCTAAAATATTATAGTTCTATATTATTGTTGTTATTGTTATTATTACTACTAATGAAACTCAGAAAATTCAAAGTGTGTAGCCAGGCCATTTTTCTGGATTCTCTTTGGGGGAGAAAAGATCCATAAGATCCAAAGTTGACCTCATTAATTTGGTATTTTAATGTTCTTTGATGATAATCATTTCAAATTAGTATACTGCAATATCTACAGAATCACAAAACTTGACAGTTGGAAGGGACCTCAGTGGCTATCTAATCCAACCTATTCATGAAAGGTGTTTCTACTCTAAGATACCCAACAAGTAGTTTAGATGCCAGAGATTATTTTTTTTTAAAGGACCTACCTACCCCTAGCCACAGTCGTAGAAATTTGATGGACCTGTTCTTTTCTCCTCTTCTTATAGAGTTCAAAAGCAATAGTTTAAAACAAATTCATTTTATCACACATATTGTGATTATTATCTCAGAGTCCCAAGACATTAATGAGATACTTGGTTATGCTGCAAGAAAAGGGATATACTATCTAACAAAAAGATAGAGATGGCAAAGCTTTGGATATAAAGAGGAAGGAGAAGGGTCATAAGGAATATAAAAGACCTGCAGCCCAAGGCTAAACATCAAAAGGAGAAAGAAAAGGTGGGACTGAAGTATGGCAGAAAAAGGAGATATTGAGGATGGCCATTGGCTCTACAAGCCATCTCAGAGCAGAAAACTCAGCCAGACTCCACCAGTGTACTCACTGACTGAGAGTACTTGGAAGAGATCTGTTTTTCACTCAACTTGCCATTTCTTCTAGTACCTGACTAGTCTCTCTCTTTCTCTCTCTGTATAAATAATCTGTTGTTCTATTAACTGAACATTTTCAGTAATCTAATTTTCGTCTCAATAAAAGAGGCTAGAGGCAGAGGGCTCAACCTTTACCTGTTAGGAATTAACCTAAATGGGATCGCAGAGTGATTGTAATTGAACTCATAACTTTTCATGTAAAATAAACTCTGTGAAAGTTACAAAGGAGGAAATCATGTGAATTATAGGGTGGATTATACTGCTCCTAGGCTTAAAATAATAATTAATAACTTTAACAGATTATTATACTACCATCAAGCCTAAATTTGCCTCTTTGACACTTCCACCCATTGTTTGGGATTCTGCCCCATGGGAAGAAAAATACCAACTGTACTTCTTGGCTTTCAGTCTCTTTCCTTCTTAACCTCAACAAAATGGCCAAATTGATATTCGTAAAACACAGATCTGACCAATCATCCTTATACTTAACTCAAAATTCTTTAACATCTCCTATTTCCTCTAAATTGAACTAAAAAACTCTTTAGGCTGGCATTTAAACCCTTAACAAACTGGCTCCTATCTATATTTTCAGGCTCAATATTTCTCTTTTTCATGAACTCACTGTTTAAGTCAAAGTAACCTTCAAGCAAGTCTTTCCTGTATTTGACCTTCTTTCTCTCCCATCCATGCCATAAGTGGTTCTCATATCTAGAATGGACTCTCCTCTTCTTTGCCTCTTCACATTCCCACCTTCAAATCACAGCCCAGGTGCCACTTCCTACATGAGAGCTTTCCTGATTACTCTACTTATTAGCACTCCTTCCCTCACAAAATTACTTTGTATTTACTCACTTGTATACATATAGTTGTCCATTTCCTATTTTTGATTGTCAATTACTTGTTTAAATAGTTCAGGATTAAGTTATTTCAATTGCACAGCATATCTTTTTCTCATTATTATTCTTTCTTCCTGCTGTTTAACTAATTCTGATTTTAGCTCTGACAAGTCAGTGGTCTAATTGTATACATACAGATGATTCAGGGATAACTCCAACGTGAATAACAAATATATTCCTATTTATTGAAATATAATCTATTTCTTTCTGTGGTGTTATTTGGTGCTTGCCACGTCCAGCATATACCAATTCTTTTCTTGAAGAAACTGTTCATGACAAATGGACATGAATCTTCTGTGTATCTATGTCTTTAACTCCTTTCATTCCTTCTTCATGAACCATACTTTCTCACATATTTTTATTCCTATTGTCACCTTTTCCTACCTTTGTATTGAAGTCAAGTATCAGAATGTATGTTGGTTTAATTTAGAGGGCATTATCAAGTTTTTCCATAGTTTCTCTATTCTTTATCCTCAGCAACCAGTATTGGGGCATAAGCTAGTTATTTTCCATAGTAATATTTTTCCAATTACTCATAATTGTGATGACTATTATGACGGCAATGTGATGACCAAATATCCCATAAAGTAATGTTTCTTTTTGCCTTTGAGTGTACAATAAAGTCTATTCCATCAATTCCTTTCTTTGCCATTTTAAGGAATTCCTGTGAGCCATCCTTCAATTTATCTATAACATGTCTTTCTTTTATTTTATAGCAAGAATAGACAACAGAAATTATACAGAAGGTAATTAAAATAATTTTACAACAAAATTTTAACTAATCTAAACTGATTGCTATAATAAGACCACCAAGAAGACTCCTTAGCAAGCAGCTGACTCACTTGCCAGAGAGAGATGGTTGACAAAGGAAACAAGGATTAGGATATAAATAAAGGTTAGAATATTTGTAAAATCTTACAAAAATGGTGATGGACAATTAAGAGCAATATGGTCTCATAAATCAGAAATAAGTAGTAACAAGTAAAACCAGTTTAAAGAAGCCCTGGCAACTTATTCGACTAAGTGAAATCACTCCAAGGGCACTGAAGGATGAAAATGGAAGATGATAACCAAAAGAAAAGTAAAAAAGAAACTAAAAATCATTATAGCAAAGCATTTTCTCCATCAAGGGCAGCAGAACCATTACGCTTAGATTCAAACATCACAATCCTTAGATGTGCTTATTGGGAAGATAGAAAAAGCACTAAACGATAACAAAGAGGAAAAAGTCAGTCAGATTGGACCAAGTGTGTTCAGAGAAGATCAGTACTGGAACTAACATAATTTTGAGAGCACTGAGAGATTATAACCCAAGATATTTGAAAAAGGGGAAGATATCAAAGATATGGAAAAAAATTCAGGCCTTATTAATACCAAAAAAGGTGGCTGAAAGAACATTAATTAACTACTGACCAATATACATTAATTTCTACAAAATCTTTATGAGAATCATCTATACATGAACTGAAGGTGTCATCAATGAAGACATTGGCAGATAAGTAACCTTTTGAAAATGATATTCAACAGTGGACCATATCTTTATCAAACCTACCCCTTTTACACTCCATTAATATTTTGGCACTCACTGAGACCTATATCCCTCCTGATAACACAATTCCTAGCTACCTTTTCCAGAACTGGTTGTATATTCACTCATCTCACTTTTCACCCACTGAATCTCCTGGCTTTGGGTATTTTCACTGGCTGAATTCTCTTTCTTATCATCCTCACATTTCTTGGCCTCTTCTACCTTCTTTCAAGTCCCAGCTAAAATCTCATTTTCTACAAGAAGCCTTCCCTGAGCTCCCTTAATGACAGTGCCTTTGTCTATTGATTATCTCCAATTTATCCTGTGTATATCCTGTTCACATATAATTGTTTGTATGTTGTCTCCTGCATTAGACTGTCAGCTTCTTTAGAGCAGGGGCCGTTTTTTACCTTTTTTTATATCACAGGTCCTGACACACAAGTAGCCACCTAATAGATTAACTTGACTTGATTCATTGCACATTTCCCCCAACTCACTGGTCCTGGTGCAGAAGCTGTACTTGTACTTGTTTTCCATTGCTACTCCCTCTACCCTCTTCATTAAGCAACTTCTCCTTTTGTTCAACTGTGTTATCCAAACCAGATCCTGGTAGCCATTATCTATTGTCCTCCAGATCATTCTCTTTCCGTCTTCACTGAATTCAGTACTTGCCTCTGAGTTGTTTTCTCTACCTCAGTTCTTGTCCTCATAAAAAAGGATTTCAACATACATGCTGATGCTTTCTCAATACCATAATGTCTTGGTCCTCATTCTACTCACTTCTCATGACCCACCTCAGCTGCACACAGAGATATATTATTAACCTTTGGTCTTGTTATCACCCACAAGTGTTCCACTTCCATGTTCATGAATTCTGAAATTCTTTTATCAGATTGTAATCTTTGATAACCTCATCTTTCTACACTTACGACACCTACCCCTGTTCATCATTCTCACCATAATCTACATCCCTTTCACCCCTCAGTTCTTTTCCAAGCCATCATCTCTGCCATAATATCATCCTCATTTCCCAGATAGTTTTTAGTTTCTCTCTATCTACTATGCAGTGGATGGAGTGCTGGGCCTTGAGTCAGGAAGAGGTGAGTTCAGATCAGACACAACCTGTATGACCCCGGGCAAGTCACTTACCTTCTATTGGTCTTTAGTTCTTACAACTGTAAAATGGGGCTCGTAATAACTCTGACCTCCCAGTGTCATTGTTAGGATCAAATGAGATAATATCTGTAAAAATGTATCTTATACATGTTTCTCTTTATTCACATAGCCACCACTCTGGTATTAGCCCTCATCTCTTCACACTCAGACTACCATAATAGCTTTCATGCCTCATGTCTCTCTCTACTCCAATCTATCCCAAGTGATCTTTCCTCAGTGCAGATCTAATCATGTCATTTCCTACTCAGTAGGAGTGGCCTTCTATTACCTCCAGAGTCAAATATAAAATCCTCTGTCTTTATAACCCTTTACAACCTGGCTCCTTCCTATCTTTCTTCTTTCACTTTATTCCCCTCCACATACTAAGAAAGAATTGGATACCCTAAACTACTTGCTATTTCTCACACAGAATGTTCCATCTCCTGAGTCTGTGCCTTTTTATTGGTCATGGCCCATGACTGCAATCTTCTTCTTAGCTTCCCTGATTCCTTCCAAAACTCAGCAAAATCCCAAATATTTTGTAGGAGGCCCCCTTACTCTTCCTTCTGAAATGATCTTCCATTTATTCTTTCTATCTGTCTGTCTATCTATCTATCTATCTGTCTATCTCCTGTATGTAAAGTTGCTTCCAACACTAAAATATGAGATCTTTGAAAGCTAAGACTATGTTTTTGTCTTTCTTTGTTTCCCCATTGCTTAGCACAATTCCTGGTACATAGCCAGTGCTTAATAAACATGTTTTGACTGACCTGGGCACTCACAGCAGAAACTGAATAGATACTTCCCCTTCCCCATCCCTTGTCCTCTAGACTGCCTCATGGCTACAACCAGTTACTCCCGGAGGGCTTTTCAGGTCACTGGCTGGTGAGTGAGAGTTCTCCTAGTTTTCATTTTGGGTGGTATGGAATGAGTCTCACAGGATGAATTGGTATGGGAGGATTGTGATCTGTATATCATCTCTCATTATATTTTCTTTCTCCCCAAACTAATTTTTTTCTTCTGAACTTCTCTATTTCTTTTGAGGGCACTACTACCTTCCTTCTATTCATTCATTTAGGTTCATAATGTTGGTATCATCTTTAATTCCTCACTTTTCTTTGCTGAATATATCCAATCAGTTATCAAATCCTATTTTTTTTTTCCTACCAACACAGCATCATTCACATCTGTTTCCTCTCTTTACTCACAAATCCATCACCCTAGTTCAGGCCCTCAGCACCTCTCACCTACACTACTGCAACAGCTTTTTGATCAGGGCCCTGCTTAAATCATCCCATCTCTAATTAATCTTCCACACAGCAGCTAGCCAATGTGAATTTCTTAAAGCTTAGGTTTGACCATCACTTCTCTACTCAAACTACAGTGGCTATTGATTCTAGAGTCAAATATCATTTCATCTTTCTTTTAAAGATATTTATTTTGTGTAAATTTTGCAATGTATATAATTATTACTATAGAAATGCTTGCATGCAATTTGTAAAGCACACACATACAGGGATGCATGTCAAAAATTTTTAATGATGGGGTGGTGATCAAAAAAGTCTGGATACCATTGTTCTAGATGCCCTTCTTTTCTCCAGGTTGTCTTTCCTGGGACTGTAACAGTATGCAGTACTTACATACATGCCCAACTTTAAAATGCAATAAACATTTCTGTACATGCCAATGTCCTTTTCCACTGAGCATTTTAGCCAACGGTGTTTTGTTTGTTTGTTCAAAGGATCTTGTATGCTTTCTGATTGTACCTCTAGTATACCCCATAACCTGAACACCTGCTGAACAAAACTTGTCTTGCCAGCAAAAATTTTTAGAATTATGCAATCTCTACTCAGTCAATGGCAAGCACTTGGGTAGAATTTCTTCTATACCTTTCAACATACCTAAGAGACAATTAAAACACTGACTATAAAGAAATATTTGCCAACTGTAATGTTAGTGAAGCAAGTTTAATCAAGTGAACTTGACTAACATTTTCATTAAAGACATCTCAGTTTTTAAGAACTAAATAAGTACTTTGAATATTATTTACCTGATTAACTTTAGTAATTCTACAAGGAAAGAACTTTCCTGTATGTCTCAATGAGAAATTGCATGACTGTATATTTATTTTATAATCTTAAGATGTTGTTGTTTCCTGCTGGCCTACACATAGAGAGAAATATTTGATTATAGATCTATAACTAGGGACTAGGAATAGCAATTAGAACTTGGCTATTTTATTGATATAGGGATCTCTCAGAAGAGGAAACTCCTTCTATCAATGCAAATCAGCACCTTCTCTGTAACTCAGTCTTTAGAGAGTAGCCTCGAGCACGGAGGGGTTAAGTGATTTGTATAAAGTCACAAAGTCAGCGTGTGTAAAAAGCAAGATTTGAACTTAGGTCTACTTGGCTGAAACGTCAGGTCTCTATCTCCTACACCATGCTGCCTATATAGATCCAGATCTAGAACTATAGGCTATTTTAAAAAGCCTAAACAATCATGAAAAATTATATTTAAAAAATCTGTTACTATTAGATCACAAGTCCAATGGATTAGACACTTTCTTCAGATGCTTACTCTTACTATTTGGAAAAAAAAAGGAATTATGCATTAAATGCAGAACAATTATAGCAGAATCCACAGAATAAAGATGAAACCACCTTGAAGTGGCAAAATTTTTATGCATGATACCAGAGAATGCTAATCTTTAAAGTATTTATTTAGCATTGCTCCACAACCAGCCTCTTCTATATCATCAGAGATTTATAAACTGACCCATTGGTTTGAGCCTGACACCTATAATGAGATCCTCTCCTGCTAAACAGATTTTTCTGACACACTCCAGCACTTGCCCTATTTCCAGCCCACAAAAAGTAGTAGACACTGCTTTTGTCTTTTGCCCAATCACGTGAATGGTGGGGGCTGGACGAGGCAAGAGGAGGTTGAGAATCTAATGTATTTGACCTATGTCTGGCCCGAGGTTAGGGGACTTTCAGTAAAAGACACTCCCTGGAAAACTCTCCATGTCCTTCCTGTTCTCCCCATCAAAAAGCAGATTATTCATCCCAACTAGATAAAGAGAGGAAGAGAACCAAAGGGAGGAACTGTACATGCATGTACAGTATGCATGGCCAGTCCTGTCCCCCAAAGGCTACTCAGGGCAAAACTCCACACTGATGAACCTAAAATTCCCCAACTCAGGAACAAACTGCAGCAGCTTTGCAGACTAGCCTTCAGAGTACCCAGCAACCAAGGAGGAGGAGTCAGAAAGTAAATGATGGGGAAGAAGGTTGAAACACAAAAGACTCCAAGAGAAAAAAAAAAATGAAATAAAATTTCAGAGCACAAGCAGATAAACCAATACAGGGAATCCTAAAATTACAAAGATGGATGAATACTAAACCCTAAGAGTGATCACAAAGCTCTCTTAACAAATATTATAAGATAAATTTAAGTAAGCCAAATCTCGAGGCAAGAAAGACTAACAGTAAATTCTGGAATGCTTCAAAAGAAAAATGAAATCCGTAAGAGAAGAAACTGAGAATGAATATCAGTCAGAATTTAGAGCTCTGGATATAGAAATAAAACAAACAGCAGGTTAGGGAAAAACAAACAAAAAACCAAAATTTCAAACTCCAAGATATATTGTAATTAAATTAAAAAATCTCAATTACAAGCAACAGACAGTGCAAGTGATCAGGATACCTTCAAATAAAAGGAAAGGAAATTCAAGTAACACAAAACTCTTCTGCACATATTAGAAAGAAGAGAAAAGAATAGTATATTCCAAAAAGCAAAGGAGCAAACCCTACAATCCAAAATGACATATTTGGCAAACCTGAGTTTCATGATCAATGAAAAATAATGGACATTCAAGAAATAAGAGCTATTCCAGATATTCAAACAACAACCACAAAACAAACAGAAATAAGCAGAATATTCAAATTACAAACACCCTAAATAATAAAAGAAAGCTAAGTAAGTTCAATTACAAAGAAAAAAAAAACAAATGACCATGTTCAGAGGTTATTTGAGAGAGACTCAGAGACAGAGACTTCTCTGAGGTATTTTTCAAAAAGGGTTCATCAAAGGATAAGAAAGCATACAAAGGCATAAAAATATACACTGAACTTAAAGAAATTGGAGAAATGGATGTAAAGGAGCAGCAGTATGGACTTGAAAACTGCATAACCTCACAAAAAGAGAATCATTATATAATCTGGCACAAAACTTCAAAGTGAGAGCTTACATAAATAGAGAGAAGA
Source organism: Vombatus ursinus (assembly GCF_900497805.2). NCBI lineage: Eukaryota > Metazoa > Chordata > Mammalia > Diprotodontia > Vombatidae > Vombatus > Vombatus ursinus. The sequence goes on from NW_020955184.1 coordinate 856,409, forward strand.
GGGAAGGAATAACCTACTACAAATACTAGGCATTATGCTAAATGCTTTACAGATATTATCTCATTTGAACCTTGCAACTCTGGGAAGTAGCTATTATTATCCTGCTTTTACAGTTAAGGAAACTGAGGCAGACTGAGGTCATGCCTTGCCTAGAGTCACACAGCTAGCAAATGTCTGATGCCTGATTTGAACTCGTCTTCCTGATTCTAGTCCCAGTGCTCTAGCCACACCCTTTAGCCAGTTAGCTAGTTGCCGTTAGAGAGAGAAGTCAAGGGGGAATTTGTTATTCACTCTTACTAAGTTAATGGGTGAACAATGAAAAGATCATTATCTTTTTACTCCTATAGACTATAATATATAATAAGAAGGGCATTAATAGAATTGAAGAGGCAGCAGAAAAAAACAGATTTAATGCGGGGGATTTAAAGGAAGAGGCCTCAAAACAACATAGGGGTGAGGGGATCCAAAGAGAACTCCAAAGGGAGAAGAAATATATACCTATAGTGGAGCAGGCCCCATCATGTGTTAATCCAGGAGTAGTTGTTGCATTGGGAGATCACCTTCTCTGAGTAAGTATTATGATTACATGGCTAACATCCTGCCCCAAGAGAAGAGGTATGTGAACTCCTAGGGAAATCTAGCATCCACAAGAAATGGGGGAAATGCAACCAGATCAGATGCAATGGCCAATGGGAAAGAGAATGATCATGGGGATACTGGGGGTAGAAAAGGACCACATAATTCGAGACCCGGGGTAATTTCTACCAGGGACTACTGCTTCTATTCTACATTATTTCTCCAAGAGAAAATTTTCTGCACAGCAGAAAAAAAAGAAAAAGGGACAAGGTCTACAAATCTAGTAACACAGTTACTTGGTATAAGACAGAGTTCAAACCGTGCACTTTGAAAGCTTGCACCTCATGAGAAACAAAGAGAGATTAAAGGAGGAATAAATAAGGGTACACAGAGACCCTGAATCAAAGAGTAATATTCAGAATAGATTGCAATGAAGAGAATGAAGAGAACAAAAGGGAAAAAATTTCATAGAAAGAGGTACAGGGAAAAACCCAATCAAACAAAAGAAGATGGAGAGGAGGGGAGGTGGGAAAAAAATTTTTTTTTTCAAACAAATAACCTAAATGAGAGGGGAAAGAGAAGAAAAACAAAAGAGAAAGGAAGAGAGTAAAAGGGACAATCAAAAGCATTTCTACATAACAATAAAAAAAAATCCAGGAGGAATAGGGAAGTATCATTCAAAATGACTAAAAAATTCATAAAATATTTGGGAGTCAGTTTACCAAAGTATACTAAATAGATTCATTTAGAAAATGCTCTTTAAAGAAATAAATAACAGTTTAAAGAAACTGGAAGAATATTTAGAGCTTATGACTAAGATAAAAATAACCAATGTCTTTTAAAGATTTAGTGCTATACCAACCAAACTAGCAAAGGGGTACTTTATAAAGCTAGGGAATAAAATAACTAAATTCATGTGGTAGAACAAATAATCGAAGCTAGTATCAAAAGAAATAATGGGGGGAAATGTAGGAATAAAGAGTGACTAGCACATTTGGAACTCAAACTATGTTATAAAAAAGCAAACAGCAAAACCATTCAGTTAAAAAAATCAGTTAATGAAACAAATTAGACAAAAATAACTTAATTCATTAAATCAGCATTTGATAAACCTAAAAATATAAATTACTTAGGAAAGAACTCCCTATCTGACAGTTATCTGAGAAGAATTGCTAGAAAACTTGGAAAGTAGTCTGGCAGAAATTAGGTAGGATCTATATTCTAAACCATATACCATAAATTCAAAATAGGTGGGACCTGAATATTTAAAATAATTCAAAAAATTTTAGAATAAAATAAGATCACATACTTTTGACAGCTATGATTAGGGAGTAAATTTTTTAAAAAATGTGAATAGTGGTCATAACAGAAGAAAAACTAGATAATTTCAATATGAAATTGACAAATCTTTTCATTAACAGCAACTAGAATAAGAAAGGAAGCAGTCATCTCAGAAAAAAGTTTTCTGTATCAAATATCTCTGGCAAGGGTATGATATTTCAGACACATGGGCAGATATTAGAAATATCAAAGGTCAAAATATATTCCTTAATAGATGTCATCAAAGGATAAAAACAAACAATTCTTAAAGGAAAAATTATAAACTATTAAAAACTATATGAAAGTAAGTTCTAGATCACTAATAAAAGAAATAAAAATTAAAACAACTCTGAGGTTTTACCTCCCACAAGCAAACTGGTGAAGAAATTGGCACGATGATAAAAGACAGGAATGGTCAATACTAGATGAATTGTGAGAAGACAGGTACACTAATGCATTGTTGGTGGAACTATCCATCCACTTTGGAAAGCAATGTGGAATTATGCAAAGAAAATTACTAAAATGTCCATATCTTTTGACCCAGAGATTCCAATGGTAGAAACTTACCCTAAGAAGGAAAATGACAAAAAGAAAGTCCCTCTATATACCAAAATATTTAAAATTGCACTTCTTGTGCAAAGAAAGTAAAACAAAGCAGATGCCAATCAACTGGTATATGATCATAATAGAATATTACTTTGCTGTAAAAAATATGAACATGATAAATACAGAGAAGCATGGAAAGTCCTATATGAATTGATGCAAAGTAGAAAAAGCAGTGAGGAAAACAATCTATACAATGACTATTACAATGCAAATGAAAAGAAAAAGAAATTAAACAATTAAAACTAAATGTTAGAAAATTATGACAAGCCTGGTGGGGGAACTATGGTTGTAAAATACTGCATACAATGTCAGACTTTTTTTTTTTAAATAAAGTGGTTAGTTTTGCTCAACTGTTTTTTCTTCTTTCTTCATTATAAGGATGGCTTTCTGGGAGGGACAGTAGGATGGGATACATGAGGAAATGCAGTTGATACAAAACAAAAATATCAGTAAAATATAAGTAAATATCAGTCATGGTATTTTGAATTAGTTGACGAAAAAAGCAATCTTTAAGTTTTAAGTTTTGTTTAGTGATCATTTTGGTGGGTAATCATAATGTATTGACAGGAGTGATGCAATTAGCAAAAGCTTATATGTTTATGAACACATTACATACAATTATTGAAAACTGTACCACATATCCCAAAAGTCTTAGTACAGTTTTAAGCTTTAATACCTATTAAAGCTATTATATGACTATTGGTGAAAGTCTTACTGGCAACAGTCCAATGTAAGTATCAACTCAGTGAAAGGTTTCAAATAAAAACATTCCAAATGTCACAAACTTTTTTCTCTATGAAATAGCTCTGCTCCAATCTGAGATTGAATAGATGTTAAGTATCTATTCAGATGTCATAAAAAGCAAACAGCAACATTTTTATCTAAGTATATGGTGAATCTTTAAAAAACATACTAATCAACTTTTAAGAAAAGCAAATGAAATGGAATTTCTTAAATATAATAATTTTAAATTTTAAACTATTATTGAGTTATAAAAAAAAAACTAAAGTTAATTATACTGGAATACCAAAATAGGTAAACATTTAAAAAAAAAGACGACAGTACAAAAAAATAATTTATAGGATGATGGGGATCAACAAACTGAGTTTTCTTTATTTTAACCAAGAAAAGAATAAACTTAGGCATTAAAATTCGGCATACAACCAGTCTTTCTGAATGGTGATGTGCTTAAATTTGGGAGCAGTGCTTAGATACGTGGAAAAAAAAATAAGAAAAAAAGAAACTCCCTTCTTCTTTTGAATACTTCAAAAATTGGTAACATAATTGCCTCAGGCACATTGCTGAGGATTTTAACTATTGTATGGAAGTACTCAAATTGCTTTTGATCCATTTTATTTTGCAATTTAGCAAAGAAATTGTTGCAATAAGAAACACCAACAAAGATCTGAAAAAGTTAAGCTCTGGATTAGCATATTGTGTTCTCTTGCCATTCAATGCCTCATACAAAGACCAAAGAGAAAGACAGACAGAGCAACAGACGCAGACAGAGACAGACAGAAAGACAGGATAAATTGCTCATAGAAATATTCTTCAACATCTCCCTCTGTTATAAATTGTATGTTTGAAAAAAGTTGCCGCAATTATGGTTTTGTTAATTACCAGCTGTTGAAACAGATGTGTTGACTATTCTTATTAGCCAACAGCTGGGTGGGGAGAACAACTGATGCTCTCGAAAACCAGCAACCAGCTGCTCTGCAGTAATTACATCTAATCGATAATACAGGTAATGATGAAAACAACAGCAAAAAAGCTTATAGCCCTGTTTTCAATAAGCAAGGTAGTTTTATTATACATTAACAGTAGATACACTTCTGGAGAAGATGAATAAGATTAATGTATTACAGGAGATTTAACTCTATAACCCAGCAGAGTTCTTATCAGCTCTTCATTCATCAGCAAGCATCCAGGCAATTCATGGGAATTAAAGAAACTTTAAGTAACATACAAATAAATCAAAATGGACAAAGTAAAAGAAAATATGTTTTTACATTCAATACAATTTCAAATTTAAGTTTTAAGTTATTTGAAGATAATTAAAACCTGTTATTTTTCTACATGTTATTTCTAATCATGATTGATAACTGTAATTTTCAGTTAACTGGTAACAATATTTTTCCTCCTGGTATGCCTCACTGTCGAATGATTTTTCTATTGTTATAATTCCAAAGTGACTGATAATAGTAATCTCACATTTTAAATTTTAAAACCTGAATGAAACAAACCAATTCACAGTGCATTTTAGAATCTGTTTCCAAGCATCTGCAAAAAAAAATTTATATCAGAAGTCATTCTGTAACATAAAAACTTTCAGATTTCTAACAGTGGTGTGCACAAGAATGAATCATCAGAATGGCTTATACTATGACAGTAACAGTCACATGATTTTTTACTTTTATTTGTGCAATGCTTTACATTTCTGTATTTTCTTCATTAAATTTTCATTTAAAAAGAAAGGTAATGTAAAATAGAGATTTGAAATCACTTATACTACAGACGGTTCATCTCAGTTCAACAAAAGATAGGTCCACTAGATCCTTCACCCATATCTATTCACTAATTAGCCTCCTCTTAAAGACACAGCCTTAGTGAAAACAAGGATTAGAGTTGGTTGATTATTCTCCTTTCAAGGACCTTCCTTACATCTCTGTTGGGTCATCATAAGCAGCTTGTTCTCTAGGACTTAAGAAGTCTACTGAATATCAGTTCCACATTTATCAACAAGCATAGGATGATTTATAAGGAACTATGGGAACTTTAAGAGAAATGCAAACAAATAAAAATATACAAAAGAAAATCAAAGTGTCTAGCATTCAATATACTTTTTTTCCTACTTTGGGGGCATCATGAACTAGACACTTAAGAAATTTGAAATAAAAATTTATATGTCAAACTCTAGGCTATCTAGGCTTGTGATAAAAGAGTTCCCAGAAATAGGAACAGTTTAATATATACATAATTGTCAACTAACAGAACAGAAAAACATTATGAGAAAGAAAAATATCTTTGCATATGAATTAATTCTACCCCTGCCACACCTCCCACTGAGCTCTTAAAATCTAAGACACTTAAATTATATATATATTTTACATACCTATATAAACATATATAGATATATAAATTTTATATATAAATTATTTAGAATTTTTATATAAATTATATATAGAATTTATATATAAATTATTTAGAATTATAATAATTATATATTATTTAGAATATAATTATAATTATTTATATGTAAATTATATAATATATTATGTCTATGTATAAATTATATATAGACATAAATTTTATATATCTATATCTATTTATATTTATATATCTATATCTATAATATCTCCTACTATGTGAAAGCTTATTGAATTTGTTAACAACTTATACTTAGGTTAATTAAGATGTTAAATCAGGGTAAAATCTTATTATTTACAGATTTGAACTTGTGGGAATTTTTAGATAATGTAATATCAGTCAAGAAGCATTTATTAAGCAACTAGGAAGTGCCATGCATGGTGTTAAGTGCGAGGGATAGAAAGAAAGGCAAAAATAAGGTCCCTGACTTCAAGGAGCTCACAGTAATGAGGGAGACAACATGCAAACAACTATGTACAAACAAGTAATTTACAGGATGATCAACAAATGGAAGGCACTAGAATTAATGCACTGTCATCAATCCCAATTTGCAAGTTTTTTGGTTTCTGACCCTGCTTGATTCTTTGCTTTTAGCCAATTTGTCTAAGTAGAGATAGTGGAAAAGTAACTCATATGATCATAAATCTACAACTGACCTTAGAGGCCAGTTAGACTAAACCCCTTACTTTAAAAATAAAGAAACTGAGGCTTAAGGAAATTAAATGACTTGCTTGAGGTCACATAAGTAGGACGCACTAGATTAGTGATTGTGCTGGGCATCCTCTTTGCAGAGATCATTTCTGCAGGACAGGTCAATCTGCTACCAGGATAGACTCAGTAGGCCACTTGGCTATTGAGGGTTCCTCATTGGTTTTGCTTCTTCAGGGCTAGGCTGGGAAGATCATGAGGTCATGAGGCTAGCTCCTCCCTGGGCATGACTATTGCTGGAATGGTCAGGTAGGTCACTCAACTGGCTCTTCACAGGTTGATGCATCTGTGCTAGATGGATCAATTTGATGAACTCTTAGAGTTTGCCCTTCATTGGAAAGCTGAAATGTCTTCCATATTCAGATTCGGACTTGGGGCAGGGGAAGAATCACTGTGCTTTTTCTTCAGTACTTTTACAATGTTCTTTTCAGCTGATGTGCTGGTGTGTTCTTTTGGAAACGGCAGACAGAGATCCTTTGTCCTGACCACTTAGCAGAAGTTTCTCCTCTTTGACTGCCTCAGCGTTTGTCACCTCCCAAGTAGGAGGTGGGAGAGGTATAGCCTCTCCTATTTAACAATTCTTCCTGATTTCCTTAAGGATTCCCTAAGTGATGGATCCATTACTTATGTAGATCAGCCAGTTAAATTTCCCAGATTTCCTGTTTGGAATTTGTTCTCCTTTATTCTTTTGAAAATGAGTGGCAGGGGACAAAATATTGAGGCAGTCTGAGGTCTCTGTGGAAAGTTCATTTTCTTTGCTGGTGTTTTCATATAAAAGTGAGGCATTAAAAGCCTTAGTCCCCCCCTTTAAAGTAGAGTACATTTCATTTATCTCTGGAAGGGTCTCACCTTGACATTTCATTGTCTCTGCATTTGTCCCTTTGCTGAAATCTAAACAGAGAACACCCTATTTTTTTTTTTTTTGACAAAACAGCATATAATGAGATTCATAGTTTCACATATAATACTGTTCCTGGTGTTCGTCAAATTCAGACTAACAATTTTTTTTAAAAAGTTAGACTAAAGGACTTTAGATGCAGAACAGAAGTAACCCTCCCCACAAATACCAGAACTTCACAAAAAGATAGCCAGAAATCAGAAGGTGGAAAAGTGGTAAATGTAAGCTCCCATAATTGATCCTGAAGCTGACCGGCACTCTGAAGCCAATGCAAGCTTCAAAGCTTTTCAGAAGCCTTGAGTCAGATCTTGACCTTGGTCTCCAGGAGAGACAAAGGAATAGATACAGCATAGTTAGAATATTATTTGTCAAAGCTTATTTATTGCCTTTTCATACCTTTATCAAGCATACCCTTAATGTGTATGTATATCATTCTCATAAAATTTTTGTAGAAATAGGAAAGAAGGCCAGCATTTGGTGTTCTCTCTGTTTTTCATACAGCTTTAGAAGTAATTTCTCCATGTCTTCAAAATTATCTAGCCTCCAACATGGACCTTCTATGCACATACTTGTTCTGGTACAGCTTTTACTTCCAATCTTTGTTTTCTTGAGATTATTTCTACTTTCACATTAAGGATATGACATGAGGTTCCAATGGACATGGTCATTACACTGTCATTGATGGAGTATAAAACTATTATCAGATCTTTTCCATTTTAAGTTCTTTTTGTTCTTCTCTTTTCGGTTTTATTCTTAAGAGCTCTTGGTATTCTTAAGAGCTCTGGCCCATTTCCTCTAGCAGATTTTCCCTACTAATATTCCTACTTTTTCATTAATATTCAGTTTCTTATCATCTATTTGTTGCTGCCCAAATATATGCATGTCTCTTCCATTTTTAAAGGACCCACACTTGATCTAACCATCCATGGTAGCGATTGTTCTGTATCTCTCCACTCCTCACTTTATTTGTGTCCAAACCCTTTGAGAAAACTGATTACATATGGGGCCTCCACTTCTATTCTCACTCAATTTTAAAGTCTTTGTCTTCCAACCTCAGCAATAAACTCAAACAGCTTGCTGCAAAGCTACCAATGACTTAACTGCCAAATCTAATGGACTTTTCTCAATCCTTAGCCTTCTTGACCTCTCTTCAACCTTTGCCACTGTTAGTTACCTTTCTTCTCCTGAATAATCTACTCTCCAGGTTTTCATAACATTGATCTCTTCCAGTATTTCTCTTACCTTTCAGACCATTCCTCGGTTTCCTTTCTTGGATCTTCATTCAAGTTATACCCACTAACAGTGGATGGCCCCCAAGGATCTGTCCTAGGCTTTTTTCTCTCTGCTCCCTACATACAATCTCACTTGGTGACCTCATCAGCTTTCACAGGTTCAACTACTATCAGTATGCTAAAGATATTTAGATCAATACATTCAGTCCTAATCTCTCTCAAGTCCTAGTTTAACACTGTCAACTGCCTTTTGAACATACATCCCATAGGCATCTTAGCCTTAGCATATTTAAAACGGAACTCATAGTTCTCCCCAAACCCTCCTCTCTTCTAAACTTTCCTATTTCTGCCAAGGACACCGCTATTGTCCCAGTTACCCAAGCTCCCAAACGAGGTGTCATCATCTACTCCTCACTGTCACCTTCATATGCATGCTGCTGTCAAGTCTTGTCATTTCTACCTTCACAACAATTCTTATATGTGTCTGGTTCTCTCCATTCACACAGCTGCCACCCTGGTATAGGTCTTCATGACCTTATACCTTGTTTAGTGCCATAGGATTATATCCCTTTACAAAATGACCTCCTTTCCCTTTCTACCTTCTTAGACTTTATTCTTGTCTGCCCACTCTGAGATCCAGTAACACTGACCATCTTCATTTTCGCCACTGCTAATGCTATCTAAGAATATCTTCCATTTACACTGTATATATCTTACATGTATATTTTTTTTTTATATTGCCTACCTTATTATAATGGGAGGTCCTTGAAGGCAAGGACCATATTTTACCTTTCTTTATATCCCCAGTGGTTAGTACGGTGCTGGAACACAGGTAGCTTGCTGACTTGTTGACTTATTTGGTTCTTTTTTAAACTTTTTGTAGATCTGCTTTTTCCTCCTCACAATAATCTGCATGCTCAGTAGTACAAGTATTATCTTTATTTTATGGATGTGAAAATTGAGACAGTCACCCAAATAATATCCGCACTGAAATTCAGTCTGACTGAATGATGAATGTTCCTTCCATTACACAGTAATGTCATATACATTTTACATTGTAAAAAAAATTGTAAAGGAGTTCTTTAATTTAATGATTCCAGGGTTCTTTAATTTTTGTGAAAAAAATTAATGTCAAAAATTGGAGAAAATGTAAAAGATGACCAATATTAATGACCTTGCTAGATTATAAAATAATGAATGAACATAACTTTCCCTAATAACAGTTCAAGAGGCTAAATCAGTCTTTTTTCAAAGCTGAATTCCTATAAATGGCCCAATAAATGTGGATCACTCAGCCTGTGTTGACTCTGTTTTTCAACTGTTTATTTCATGATCTCTTGTGTGCAAACAAAAACACACTTGAGACATTTTACTTATATTTTGCAGATTTATGAATAAAGTGACAAAATGAGAGGATGAAAAAGGAATGTTGGCATATCCATCCATGAATTTGTATTGATACTACAGATACCAAAACATGAACTGAACACGTTTTTGAAATTTGAAGGATTGAGTTTTTGAACTCATCTAGAGTGAGCAGAATGCTTTTAGTGTCTCATACTATTGAGAAACCCCTTACTTAGCCAGGGAGCTCCTTATATTCTTCTATCATGTACTTGTATAAGCCCTGCTGAGAAAAAAAAATTAGAAGGCTCTTGTTGACAATCATTATCAGCTACCCAATATTTCCCTGTGAAGAAAAAATAAATTCAGGGACTGGTGACAAGTCAACTCCAGTAATATCTAATTGAAGCATAAACAGAAATACCTCGTGACATGAAGATATTTGGTAAAGTTGATACAGCTAGCAATTAACCATTGCTGGTTACATAATGCATATAAAGAAATAACAGATCAGATAAGCAGTCTTGCTTAAAATATTCATTTAATACAATTTTAAAGTGATGCTTATCTCTTTCATATGCCCTTCATATTATGTCATAAACACAAGTCAACATTTTATTCAAGATATCAACAAAATGCGCCAGGCAATGGCTGAGCAAACAAAACTGTTACAATTATCATCATTGTCTTCTCCCCCCAGTCACTCAGAAAGAGAAGTAGTGGTAGTTGCAGCAATATTACCGGGTCTAGCAACTTCTGTCTGTTGAGGATGTGGACTAGTACCACTTACCCCACTGCCCCCCCCCCCCCCCCCGCCCAGTCACCATGGATAAATAAACAGCCAGAGGTGACCTAGATCTCGAGCCCTCTAGGGGACAAAAAAACAAAAATGAGCGACTGGACTCCAGTAATGCTCCCCCCCCCCCCCCCCCCCGCTCCCTCACACTATGAGCAAGAAACAGTAAGTATTCCTATATTTGCCCAGAAACAGCATGCCTTGGAGACTAGGAGCTTTACCTTTTATCTGCTACCCACTATTACCCTTTATGGCTAACAATCTACCACCTGCTCTTATCTAATCAATCACTGGCCTTATAGGAGAAAACTATCCCTATCCCCTACCTTTTGTTCTCTCACCCTATGCTCCTCCCCCTTTTTTCCTGTGCCCTCTGGAGTTCCCACTCTGTAGTGAACAAATTTTCCTTCATCTTAGACCTCTTTATCTCAAATTCATTCCATCTACTAGCCCTTATTGAAACTTAGTACTCCACTAACAAACCTGGCCCTGCCTTCCACTGCTGATAGACACCAAAACACTAAACCTGGATGGGGAGTGGGAATACTCCTTGCCCTCCACTGCCATTTTCAGATATTGTTTTTATCACCATCACTCAGCAACTTCTCAACTTGTAAAGTTCACAATATCAAAAATTTTTACCCAATGCAAATAATGGTGGTTATAAAAATTCCAAACCTTTTCATTCTTCCTCAAATCTCCTATGGCTCCCACCTCTCAGCTGAGAGCCTTGCCTCATATTTCATCGAAAAAATGAGGCCATTCCTTGAAAGCTTCCTCTTCTTTACTGCTCCTCTTCTCTTACTGCCCAGATGCCTTCTTCCACTATCTCCTCCTTCACTCTTAAGAAGGTGATTCTTCTTGCCAAGGCAAACTTATCTGCAACACGTGATCCCATTCTATTCCAACTTCTCTAGAAGATTTTCCCCTCCATTACCCCAACTCTCACTAATATTTTGTCTCTTTTTATGTACTGCTTCCCTATAGCCTACAAACATATCCATGTCTCCCTCATTAAAAAAAGAAATCCCCAAACCTCACTAGATCCATACACCCCACCTAGCTGTTGTCCTATATCTCTCCTCCTATTTGTTACTAAACTTGAGAAAGCCATCTACAATGAGTGCCTCCATTTCCTTTCTTCTTAGTCTGGCTACTAACTTTGTCAGTCAATTGAAATAGCTCTTTCCCCAATTACTAAATCCCTTTTAATTGCTAAATCAAAAGGCCTTTTATCAGTCCTTATCCTCAGCCTATATGTTGCATTTTATACTGCTAATACACTCTCCTCCTAGATTCTCTCTTTTCTCAGAATTTTGATGATTCTATCTATCTCTCCTGGATCTCCATCTACCTTACTTGTCTAACCCTCCTGAGTCTCTTTTGCTGGTTCATCTTGGCTCCTACATGTAAATGAGAATGGGCCCCAGCTAGTGAAAATGGATAAGGCAGAATTTCAAACAAAAGTTTTAAAAGCATGTACTCAGCTAAATCCCAGAAATACATATATGCATATATAAACTTACTGATGTGCTTTTTATACTTCAATATACCCCAAAGGTAAAGAACTACAAGGACTTTAATGATAGAATTTCTCTATTTTTATTCTCTGAATTAAAACCAATTTTAAATTTCACCCTACAACAAAAATGAGCTTTCAGAATATGTATATAAGCAAATTTGTTTTACTGGCTTTAAAAACTCTTTTTTGACCTTTAAAGTACTGTCTTCATGTAAGTCCATGGATGTTGCTAGTTTAGGATTTTTAAAAATTTACAATGATTTAGACTTAGAAAATAAACTTCATACAAACACTGAATAGTCCTGAATCTGTTCTTTTAAAAATAAAATACCTTTCTAAATGTCTCCAATCAGGCCCCATGCAGCTATTACTGTTAAGAGTATGCAAGGTGTGAAAAATGGTTTTTCTTAGTAATAAGTATCTTGGAGACTCAGAGCTTCCTCCCAACACCCTTCTTCCAAAGTTTAGTTTCTTCTTCAGAAGGACATTACTGATAATGAGAGTGCATTGAGTCTTATCCTGATCAAACACCAACCCAAGCCAGAAGTGATTTAATCAAAGGTATGGAAGTTCCATAGTGTTCTCTTCAGGCTTGGGTGGAGACTGATTCTTCTGCCTAGGTAGCCTGGGAGTGGCCTCGTATGGTTGGTGGAGTGGTCTGATAGAAGAGGGATTTCCTCTGTCCAGAGGTAAAACAATGATGAGGTGATAGCCCCTGTTGGAAAGGTATATAAACTGGACACCCCAACCCCCAAATCGAACTCAGTTCTAGACTGCCTCCCCTAGGGGAGCTCAGCCTTTTCCTGTAGCTCCGCATGCTCGCAAACTGCCAGCTTGAAAGAAATAGACATGCAGACAATCTTATTTTATTTGTCTTTCTTAGATCAACTCTGCCAGTTTGACAAAGGGCAGGCAGAATTCCTAGGCTTTTGAGTTTTGAAGGAGTTGTGTCTAATACTAGTGATGGAGTTGGGATCTGGGCCCCAGAAAGGAAAAGCCCTGGACTTTCCCACATGGCCAAATCTCTGGCTTCTCCTGAGGCTACAATTCCATCAGCTGGCCTTTCATTGTGGTTACATCCAACCTCCCTTCCTTTGTCTTACCTCCCCATGTATGGCCCCCAGCCATTTCCCACCCTTAATCTCCATTCTCCCTTGGCCACAAGGTCCCGGTCCCAGGAGTTCTATTCACCCCATCTTACTGGCCACTCCGAGGTCCCTCCCACAGTCTTTCTGTATATAAGGTCCACCTTGTCTCCATTAAGATGCTTAGATTCTTAAAATCTAACCAATAGCTTACTAATGTTCAGACTCCTTAAGAGTCTGCCCAATATGACGGATGTTCTAATAAACCTTGTCTTTGGCTGAAAGAAGGCTTGGGTCGAATTCTTTCAGGCAGGACCAGCATGTTGTGATTTTGGGGTCCCAGCACCCCCGAACCCCTAAACCACATCACTAGAAGCCTTCTATTCTAAAAATACTCATTTTAAAAGCATTAACCTGTTTTTTTTTTTTTTTTTAGCTAGGCAATGGGGTTAAGTGACTTGCCCAGGGTCACACAGCTAGTAAGTGTTATGTATCTAGGGCCAGATTTAAACTCAGGTCCTCTTGAATCCAGGGCTGGTACTCTATCCACTGCGCCATCTAGCTGCCCCTTAACCTGGTTTTTAAAGATGAAATTCTCATAGTTTAGAATAATGGTCTCCAAATTTTTTTTCTTTTTTTACTATGTATCTGTAGCAATTAAAAAAAATTGAATTCATATCTCATATTTTTCTTCACGGCTAGCTAGGCTCTAGTCCTACCCTTTATATGAACCTTTACCTAAACCTCATTACTTTCATGTCTTTTCTCCAAAAGATTTGTTGTTGTTGTTGTTGTTCCTCCCAAAGAGGACCAATGACATGATGAGAGTGGTCTTGATTTGCAAGTGGACTGGATTTAAGTAAGGCAAAGCTGTCCGAAGTCATTAGCCTCACCCTCTCCTTCAAAGTCACAGGAGTCCATGGCAAGACATAAATCAAGACTACTGGCTATGGCCCAGGATGGGGGTGGGAGACCTTGGCCTCTTTAAGCTAAGGTCTTTCCCAGGTCTCAGTTTGTTTGAGGCAGCCCATTCAGTAATTAAGGGCTAGGTAAGAACTGAGACAAAAGATAGCCTAGTTTGTCATCACAAAAGAATCAATCAATCTGGGAGGGTAAGACCTCCAGAATTTCTGGCCAGAGCAGAAAACTACTAGAGACAAAGAGTTTATTGTCTCAGCTTTTTGGGAAAAAAAAAAAAAAGATAAAATAGGGGGAAAAATCTAGCCCCCAAAATCCAAAATACCATGCGAAGTATAAGTGATCAAAAATTATATTCCTTTGGACAGAGCACCCACATGTAAGGGTAGGACTCCCCACATGGACAGAGGAACAGAAGAAGAAACAGCAGCATTGTCCAACTTGACCTAGCCAGCAGGATCTCCAGGGGGCAGCTACTCATAGATTGTTGTTCATCCTTTGTTCTCAAATCCAAAAGGTTTATCTTTTATCTATTTTGTATATACTGGATACATTATAGACATACAATGATATATATCATATGTTATATGGGTGAGGAGATTTATCCCTTGTTGAAAGAGAATGAGGCAATAATCTGATTTACTCAAGTTGTGCCTGGTCCAGGTTTAGATGTCATCCCTTTTAATAGCCATTTAAATGGGGGAAAAAGTTTTTTCCCCCCTTTGGTAAAGACTATATATGAGAAGCAAACGTGTTTTTAATTTGTAATAGGAATAGTATGGAGAATCAGTATCATTCTTGAAAAATATTCATTGATCCCTGAGATGAACTATTTGCTCATTATCTATCCTTGGCTTAAGTTCAAAATCTGCAAGTGCCTAAGGGACATTTATACTTGGCTGTCTTTTTGTTGCCTCAAAATAAGTATTTCCAAAGACCAACATCTGGTAAGATAAAAGCACAAACGGTCATTACTTAACTCACCTGCTCTGCACCACCTCAAGACAATGACAAATGAAATAAAGCAAAAGAAAAATTGAAAGGGAAATGGAAAAGAAAAAAAATCTTACAGGAACACTGAAGAACAGAGTAAGCCAAAAGAGATCCCAATTGAAAGGCAGCATGATATAGTAGAAGGAGTACTAGCTGTGGAGCTAGGCAAGCCTGGGTTTATCACACCTCAGACTTTTACTAGTATGTGGCCCTGGGAAACTTAATCTTTCTAAACTTCAATTTCCTCATCTGTGAAATGGGGACAACAATTGTACTGTCCTCACAGGGTGGTTATGAGGATCAGCAGAAATAAAGTATGTAACCTTAGAGCTCTACAGAAATGCAAGTGATCATCAGTATATTACAATAAATATATCTAACATAGTTATTTCTCAATCAGCTAGACTATATGTATAATATAGTACAATAATATACATATATATGTCAGTTATATATGTCAGCTTGACTGTATACACACATGTAAATACACATATATCTGACATATCAGCTATTTCAGACACATATACATATGCATACACACACATAGATAGCTCTAAATTTTACGAAGTGCTTTAAGAAACAGCAGAAAAAAATCTGAAAAAGACAAAATGGAAGATTTCCGAGTATATATTTCAGACAACCTGAAATAGGGCTACAGGATAACTCCTGAGACAATCTAAAACTGATTAACTTCTCCTGACCACTCATTCCACCCACTTGTCATTGGACAAAAATCTCATATTTAAAGTACCAATAGCTAAGTTAAAGTTTAGAGATGACCTAAAAATATATTATGCTTAGCACTTTCTGGCACCTTTTCCACTACTCCGCCACCATTATTACCGAAGCAGACAGATACCATATATCGGACTGAGAGCTATTTTCTATCTTTTGTTGTTGTGGTTGTTGTTTCAAGGGTTGCCTTGGCCATCAAGTGGCCAACCTACTAGTGATATGTTTCTATACTCAACTTTAAAACTAACCAAAATTGTTGACATCAAAGGTGTCCTAGGAAAAGAAAATAAAACTAGTAGGTTTAGTGGATAGCTTTTGGATTAATTGGGATATGCTAAATACATGTTCAACTTGGAAATATGAAACCTAAAGATTTTCTAAGAAAATGAAGTACAAAGACTAAAAACCTAACAAAAAAATTAACAGAAGTCATGGAAACTCTCAAATCAAATTAAGAATCCAATTTTTATCTTTGCTTAAAGAAGAAAGCCTCTTATGAGGATTCTCCCCTAGAGGAAGAAATCCCAAACTTCAAAGGCCTACCATCTTATTAGAAGCTCCCTCAAAACCTATACATTAGTTCGTTTTGAGGACCACTGGAGAAAAGGGTTTCTCAGTTTTGCCTGAGACTCCTACTCTTCTAATACCACCTCAAATTATTCCCTTTTTCATATATTTCCTAATTTTATAAGTGATTCCTCTGCCCTTCTTTCCCATTTTAGTACAACTGGGAGATAGTTACTGTAGTAGTAACCTCACGAGAGGTTGAAGATCTTAACTTGCAGGAGAAATCTTGTTATGATGCACTCCCCCGGTTAGCTGATGATTGTATTAAAGCATTGGTCTTAGGGTTCTCAAAAATCTCTGAATAAAAATTCCCAATTAAATTCCAGGATGAAATGAGGATTATTCCAGAATGACAATGTCTTATGCTTATAACAATCTAAATTGGGCTAACTCTAACCAACTACTTCATTTTGTCCTTTCATGATGAATTAGAAAAAAAACCACAACAAAATCAAGAAAAAACAGAGGGAGAAAGAGAGAAAGAGAGAGAGAGAGAGAGAAAGACAGAGAGAGAGAGTGAGAATGATAATGGACAGAAATAAAATGCTTGCAAAAAAGAAAAGGATGAAAGGCTTAGTGGCTTTCTGGACAGATTTACAAAGATTTTTGAGAAGCATTCAGGCATTGAGAATCCCTTGACAAATGTAAATCATTATGTTGGAGGTGCCTTTGTCAACAGACTCCTCCCCAACATTTATAAGCATTTGAAATACATGGCTAGGCTGTGAAAGAGACCTTGAATAAATTAATCCAGCTAGCAGCCCACTGCACTAGGTGCAGTAACAAATCAGAGGGCAGGTTAGACAAGAAATTAATGGCCTTTACTGGAAATTGGTGGTGGGGGCTGGGGGGAAGCTATGAGGGGAGGCATGAAGGGCCCAGACCTTTATGGCCAAAATACCTTAGACAGTGTGGACAGCCATGACGGATTCTCTCCAGTAGTAGTTCCAGGAAATTACCTAATCACAGAAGTCAACTGTATTTACCCTTGGGGAATTATTATTATTGCCAGGAGCCTGAACACTGAAATTCTTAGTAGCCCAATTGACTCCATGCCCCCGCAAGCAAATCTCCTTCACATGGATAATGAATAGTCAGCCAAGAAGAAGGAGACTTAATCATTGCTTTTAATTACCTTATGCCCCCCCCAAGGAGTCCTTTGTCATTTGCCACATCAATGGAAAGTGTACCTTCATGTCTCAGAATTCCCTGATGCCCCCGTTTCCATGTGATCAGTGAATACCAGCAGCATTTCTAACCAAACATATCATACTACCCTGGGTCCAAACCACTGTCCATCTCCTTGGACTCTATTTCAAATTACTATGCCTTTCTACTTAGCCCTACTTCTTTTACGAATCTTCTAGGGAACAAATTTCTGTGCATACCTATGAGCATTATCACACCCAAGATGGAAGTGTTTCTTGAGATTCCCTACTTTGCCAGTAAAGCGGCAGCATTCCTTTTTTCTCTCATAATTTCATTGATTTAATGATTTTACACACCCCAGAGTCCCTTGAGATAGTCCAAGTCCCATTTCAGTTATGGATCATCTAGTCCAATTAATTCAGGTACCTGATGACCAAACTCATTCTAATTAAGTTTAACCCAAATTCTCTCCTTGTTAGATTTACCCAACAATCCCTTCAGACTGATGCCAAAAAGTGGATCTAATCTATTAATTTTCTCACTCTTGGTGCATGGTAGTCTGGTCCTATGAATCAGTCAATGCAATAGCCCAATACTCCCTGTAAAGAAGCTAGGGAAGGACACAGAGGGTCAACCAGGTTCATCAAGTTATCAAACAGGAAGTTCTGTCCTTTCCTGTGTTCCCTAATCTAACAAGCATTTTACCCTGTAGTCCAGATTCAGCTTTCACAGTGGTTGACCTACATAGCTCCTTCTTCAGTATCCTCCTAAGCATCAGTTTGTTTGCCTTAACTTAACCACGTGCAGTAGAAAACATGGCCAAGGCTTTCAGAGAGAGCACTGGCCCGAATCAGGCAGTCTGGTGCTTCAGATTTGTCTTTGAAACAAAATTTGAAACTCACAGATAATTTAATATTTAACAAAAGGGGATTTATTTAGTCATAGCAGTGACAGGACATTCATAAGGCTGCAGAGTTGATTCAGTTGAGGATAACTTCCCTGTCTCTGTGGGACATGCTTGTCCACTAGTCAGAAGACTGAAGGAGAAGCTACTCCTGGCTCTTCATGGGATATCCTTTGTACTTTGGTCACTAGGAAGCTATATCACCCCCTTCTTTGTATAGACTTCTTCTTGCTCACCCTGATTATCTGAGATAATTTCCCCATCATTCTTCTCCCTTCCCCCTCTAGTTTATTCCTCTTCCCTTGCATTTCCATTCTTCTTTTAAGATCATCAAACATAATAAAACCATTCTTAGGCTCTTTATTTAATTAGACTAGACCTATGATCCCTAAGGTGAAACGTATCATCTCCCTATATTAGAATGTAAACAGTTAATGCTTGTTTAGTTCCTTATAACTATTTGCTCATGTTCACCATTTTATGTTTCTGTTGATGCCTGTGTTTGCACTTCAAAAGTTCTATGTAGCTCTGGTCTTTCCATTAGAAATGCTTGGAAGTATATATTTCATTAATAAAATAGGTCCATTTTTCCCACTGTAGGTTTATATTTATCTATCTATCTATCTATCTATCTATCTATCTATCTATCTATCTATCTATTTATTTAGGCAATTGGGGTTAAGCAACTTGCTTAGGGTCACCCAGCTAGTAAGTGTCAAGTGTTTGGTCTGAGGCTGGATTTGAACTTAGGTCCTCCTGACTTCAGGGCCGGTGCTCTATCCACTGCGCTACTACATTTGGTTTTGTTGGACAAATTATTCTTGATTATAAACCTATATTTTTTGCTTTTTGAAATGTTATATTACAAGTTCATTGCTACCTTATATTGTGATTAATAAATCATGTGTGATTACTGTGGCTTCTTTGTACTTTAATTACTTCTTTCTGGTTTCTCATGGTATTTTTTTCTTTGATTTAAAAACTCTGTATTTGAGTTGTAACGTTCCTGGGACTTTTCATTTTGGAGTTTCTTTAAGAAGACTGATGAATTCTTTCAATTTCTACTATGCCTTCTCATTCTAAGAGTTCTGGGCAATTTTCTTGGATGATTTATTCAAATAGGATGTCTATTTTTGGTCATGGGTATCAGGTAACCCAATAATCCCTAAAGTATTTCTCCTCCATTTGTTTCTAGGTCAGTACTTTTCTACAAAATAAATGTACCTTCTGTTTTATTCTATTTTATTTTTATTCTTTTGACTGTTTTAATATTTGTCTCATGGAATCATTATCTTCTATTTGATCCACTCTCATTTTCTGAGAGTTTCTTTCTGGAATAAAGTTTTGTTTGTACCTCTTATCTCGAGCTATTATTTTACTTGCAAACACTTTCTTGCACAATTCTTATTTCTCTTCAAATTTTTCCTCTAGTACTTTCATTTATTTTTTTTTAAAACCCTCTTTTTTAAACTTTTGCTTTATCTCCTCCAGGAATTCTAAACGTACTTGTGCTCAAGTTGCATTTTTCTTTGTGGTTTTGCTTATAGACATCAGAGACAGTCTCTTCTTTTGTGTCTCGAGTATCCCTGAAACTGATAGTTTTTTATGGTAGAAATCTTTTCCCCCCATCATTCATCCAGTGTGCTTCCTGACTTAGGACTTTATCTTAAGGCTGGCTTCTTCACACTTCTAGAGGGAGTCTGGATTAAATTTATTTCCTCTAGGGTCCTGCTGCTGCTTTCTTGGGGGTATTGAGCATTCCAGGATAATAGAGATAGCTTAGTACGGGACTTGCAATCTTTTAGTAATCCTGAAGTTGATTTATTCCAGGGCAAAGTCTGATTTCAGCCTTCCTTGTCCGAGCTCTGCAAGTTTCTGACCTGGGTTTGGGTTTGAGCAACACATTTGTGGGCTTTTCTCTTTTTGGAGTTCCAGTAGACTAATACTATACTCAGTCACTATTAGCTAGATAGAAAGTTATGCCAGTTCAGTGACAGAACTGCTGACTTCCCATTTGTCTGAGATTCTTGCTCTGGTTACTCCATTGCAGGTTTCAGACTGGGATTAGAATCTGCTGTTTGCAGAGATATATGGGGTCAGAGAACACAAGGCTGCTGCTTCTTTCTTAACTTGTTCCTTGTTTAATGGCCTATGACCATTCTTCACCCCAGAATACCACCCTTAGGTGAAGTTCCTATTCTTCTGCTCTGAATCTACAATCTGGAACTGGGAAACAAGCAATAGACCTGCCAGCTGGAATTTATTCCCTCTCTGTTGTAGATCTGGGACCTCTTCCTGCTTAGGATGCAACCTTAAGAGGGGCTGGAAGGCTCATGTGGAGCTTCTGGCTAGTCCTCAGGGATTAACAGGCCTCTCTCTCCCTACACTAACCTGGGCTGGAAAAAGGACTCACTTTTTTTTTTTTTGGCTTGGCTTTTCCAATCAAGACTTAGTCTGGTACATTTCCTATGTCTGTGTGGGGGACATTTAGGAAGAGCAAGACTATAATTTTTCCTGTCATGCTACCATCTTGGCTCTGCCCTCAAGCAACCGTTACTCAAGTTTTTTATTGAAATGTTCTCTTCATTTATAGCTCAATGGAAGTTGTATCTTGGTTTTGTGCTAGTATGCTGTTTTATAGAAGACTGCGAGAGCATGACTCACTCAGCCAATTCAAACATTCCTTCTGTGCACTGTCACTCCATTTTATCCAATAGATCAGATACATCTAAATTGATTAAGGCCTTTTCACACTTAGTTGGAATGCATCCAATTGATTTAATTAAACTAAGACATATTCCTATCAAGTTCAGGTACTAGCACTTTATGTCTTTATTTAGGTGGAGTGGGATAATTGGATTAATTTACTCAATTAACCTGTCTATCCTTACATAAAAATAAACAGGTTGTGCACAAATAAAATAAGCAAAAGAAATGGCAAACCACTCTAGTATCTGGAGAAAATCCCAAATGAGTTCATAAAGAGTTGAACATGACTGAAATCAGTGAATAACAACAAAAATGGAGAATAAAAAAGAACATGTACAGAATAGAAAGATAAAACTTGCATAAAATATTTCTGATAAAAGTATGATATCCTACTGATTCAAATCATTCCCCAATTGATAAATGGACAAAAGATATGAACAGATAGTTTTAAAAAGAATATAAACTCCTATCAATTATATTAAAAATGCTCAAAATCTTTGAGAAATACAATTTAAAACAATTCTGAGATATCAATTTATGTAGCTAAATGTAGAATAGATATTAATAGACGGAAAATT
The DNA here is from genome assembly GCF_900497805.2 of Vombatus ursinus. Classification (NCBI taxonomy): domain Eukaryota; kingdom Metazoa; phylum Chordata; class Mammalia; order Diprotodontia; family Vombatidae; genus Vombatus; species Vombatus ursinus. The sequence continues at coordinate 878,196 of NW_020955184.1, forward strand.
CAATGTTGGTGGGGACAAGGTGAAATAGCACTAATTTTCTAGCACTAATCAGTGATAGAAAACAATTTAGAATTGTGCAAGAAAAATTTAAAAGTTGTTTATATACTATCATCAAACTATTGAGTTCTTAGTTCAAGGAAGAAACTAGCAACAAAAGGTCATATCTTTACAAAATACTTATGGCATCAATGGGTAAAACAGAAACACATGTAATGATGCAAAGTGAACAAAACAGAACCTAAAGACACAATTATCACAATGTATAAACTGAGAGTAAATTTAAATGGCAAAAAAACACAGATAAAAGTAAGAGTCTAATAAAAAGGTTTAAAATAACTAACATAATGTTAGAAAAACCATAGAGACCCTTAGTGATAATCAAATAGGAATCTTATAAGATATATTAATTTTTCAGAATCATACAGAATATTTGTAAAGACTGATCATTCATTTGGGCATAAAGAAATCATGAATCAATTCACAAAGCCAGATCTAATTCTACGATACCACTATTCATCTAGGTAGGTGGTTCAGTGGAGAGTGCTGACATAAAGCCAGTAAGTCCTGAGTTCAAATCCTACCTCACACATATAATAACTGTCTGAACCGGGGCAAGTCACCCCTCTGTCTACCTCAGTTTCGTCATCTCTAAAATGAGTATAATAGTATCACCTAGGTTATAGGGTAGTTGTGAGGATAAAATGAGATATTTTTAAAGCTTTTTGCAAACCTTAAAGCACTATATAAATACTAGCTATTATTACTGTTATTATTGCTATGAGTTAAGAAAGATAGAAATGTGAAAATTATTTTATTAAAAATTAGAATAAATAAGGAAAATAGGAAGAAAAACAAATGGAATTGATATATGTTGTTCTGAATAATGAGTACAAGAAAGAACAAATCAAGTAGACAATAATTATTAAGGGAAATGATAACAATTATGAAATTTGTAGAATGTGGCTAAAGTAGTTATTAGAAGAAAATCTGTATTTCTAAACATGTTAATAAAAGAAAGATAAGTCAATTGAGCATGAAAATAAAAAGAAAAACTAGAAAAATCATCAAATTAAAAATTCCCAAACAATTACAAATGTAGAAAATCTATGTAGCACACCTGCCCCAGGTGAGAAGGAGATTTCCCTGAATGCCAGTCCTGTGATGCTACTATATACTTTATGGAGAGACAACTTCACAGGGCTTTCCTTCAGGGAATCATTCAACTTACCTATGGGAGTGTTATGCCTAAAAAGTAAAAGACATAAACTAAAATTGATTTTTTAAATGTACAAGAAGAATAAAATTATCAAAATCAAAATTGAAAAATCACAACAAATTGAGAGAAAACATAGAAAATTATCAGAAACTATTATACACAATTATAATCAACCCAAAAAGCATTTATTAAGCACCTAATATGTATGTGGCACTAACCTAGGCGCTAGGTATAAAAAAAGGAAAAAATGAAAACCAAGCTTTGTCCTCAAGGAGTTTATAGCTGCCTAGGGCAAAACATGTAGGTATGATTATTTGAAAAGAGATCACTAATAATGACAGGGATCAGGAAAAGTTTCCCATGGAAGGGGCCATATGAACTGAGCCTTAACAGAAACTAGGGATTCTAAGAAGTAAAGAAAGAGTACATTACAGGAATGTGGACAACGTTCACAAAGGCAAAGAAAGATGGAGATGGTACACTGAGTGCATTTTTTTTGGTAAGGGTAATATATGAAAGGCAATAATGGACAGTAAGTCTACAAAGATAGGCTGGAGCTTCACACAAAAAGCTGATTCTATCTTAGAGACAATAAAGAGATCTTATTAATAAGGTTATTCTTAATAAGAATAGTTATTATTATTGATAAGAAGGTTTTTAAGCAAGGGGTGATCTGGTCAGATTTGTGATTTAGGAAGATTACTTTGACAGCTAGTGGAGGATGGACTGGATGGGGAGAGACTGAAGGTTGAAGTGCAATTAGATGACTGTTTTAATAGTAAATATGAGAAGTGATGATGGCATCAGAAAAAAAATGATGACAGTATGAGAAAGAAGGAGATGTGTTGTGGAAGTTGAATTGATAACATATAAAAACTGATTAGATATGGGGAAATGAGGGAAAGAAGAAGAGTCAGGGCTAATACCAAGAAACGGTAGTACTCTCAAAAAAAAAAAAGATCCAGTTACAGATTATTTTAACCCATTAACTCATATGAGACAATTTACTCACTAAAATAAGACATACAGAGAGAAAAGGGCCCAGGACACATTCCTAAGATTGAGAACAGTACAGAGATGATAATCTAGCAAAGCACAGTGGCAGACAGAGAGGAGAACCAAGGCAACAATTTCACTAAAAATCAAGTGAATGGAGCATTTATAGAATGAAGGGGTAGTCACCAGTTTCAAATGATACTGAGGTCAAGAGAGGTCAAGGAAACACATAGAACCCAGGACTACATAAAAAGGAAGCCAGAAGCTTACGAGCAAGAGGAAAGGTCTCCTGCCAGAAAAGACAGCATGAAAATAGGCAAACTCAGGAGGAGCCTGAAAGCACAGATTAGAAATGTTTGTAGAGAATCAGAAGCCTGAAATAATTCATACCCAGGGAGAGGAAGACTAAAGGGCTCAGATGATAGAGGTAAAGGTGTAGTTGGAAACCTGTAGTACTATGTCCACAGATGCAGACTGGGAGTCAGCAGTGCCAATACCACAATGGCAACACTCAGGCCAGGGTATGCCAGGTGCTGCAGAAATCTGTAACACTGAGTAGAGATGATTCACAATGCCCTTTAGAGCCAGTGCTGTTTACCATGACATTAGAGAGACTGCTGAAACTGACCAGCATTCTGAGGGTAGTCACACAGCAAAAGTCAGCAGCAGAAGTCTAGGTAATCAAGATAAGGGCCAAACAAAGGTTCAGGAGGAGAGAGTTTATAGCATAAATGCCCCCCATCCCCCAAAAAAAGGTTATCTGTGGATTTTTTTGAAGGGAACTTCAGTTTCTGCATTCAGAAGTAGTTTCGGGCAGTATACACACATGTACATATATGTATATGTATGTATATATGCATACATTCATACACACACACATATATATCTATATACACACATATATGTTAGTGTTCAAACTGATTTTTAATGTTCTTTTAGGAAACCTATAAAATATTTAACTTGTCTTTATGCATCTTCTCTTTAAAATCAATGTTTTGCTTAAACTATATTACAAAGTGTAAATTGTCAAAATCATTTGACATTGAGTAAAAATAGAGAAATCAGATCAATAGAATTGAGAAGTGAGAATCAGAAAGAGTAGAACTCAGTAACACATGTTCAATAAACTAGAAAACAAAAATCACTTAAGCAAGAATTTCCAATTTAATAAAAACTGCTGAGTTTAACTGGAAAGCAGTCCACCATAAATTAGGCTTAAACCAACAACTTAAACCATATTCCATAATAAATCTTAAATAGATAGGTGACTTTAATATTATTTTATTTGCATATTTCCAGCTTGCTTTCCAAAATGGTTGCACTAATTCACAGTTCTACCAAAAATGCACTGCTGTCTATTCTTTCTACAACATCTCCAATATTGACTATTCCCATTTTTTATATTTTTGGCCAATGTACAGAGTTTGAGGTGAAACCTCAGAGTTGTTTTAATTTACACTTTTCTTATTATTAGTGATTTGAGGAATTCTCTCGTAAGGGTGTTAATAGTTTGAAATTCTTTTGAGAATGGTTTGTCCATATTCTTTAACCACTTTAACTACTGGGGAATGACTTTTGGTCTTACATATGTGAATTTATGTATATATTTATATATGTATATGTATACATATATACACATATTGGTATGATATACATATATGCTATATATTCATTCATATATATATATATGTCACATACACACATAAAACATCTGCTAATTACTCATATATCTTACATACAAAACCCTTATCAGAGGAGTTTGATACAAAGATTTTTTTTTCCCATTTCACCACTTTTCTTTTTATACTAACTATATTATTTTTGTTTGTGCAGAAGCTTTTCAGTTTCCTATAATCAGTTATCTATTTTATCTTTCATAATTGCTTCCATACTTTATTTAGTTAATAATATATCACATACTTATAGCTGTGAAAAGTATACAATCTATAAAATTGTTTAAATTAATTTTAGTTGAATAGCTTCTCTAAGTAAAATATAATGAGCAAATAATGAGAATTCTGTTTCTTTTTGCCTATTCCTTTAAACTTATTCCTTTGATTTCCAATTTTTTTTTGTTTTATAGCAATAGTTATCATTCCTAGAATTATTCTAAATACTAGCAGTGACAATGGGCATCTTTGCATTGTCTCTGATTGTAATGGAAAGTAGTTTAGTGTTTCTCCCTTACAGATGAAAACTAGCCTCATGTTTTATAAAGACAGAGTTAAGAAAAGTTGTTTATTCCTAATGTTCATGTTTTTAATGTAAATTAATGTATTTTGTTAAAAAAAACCACCCAAACTTTTGTATATCTATAATCATGATTTTTTTGATTTGTAATTATTATGATTTATTCTATTGAAAGTTTTCCTAATATTGAACCAACCCTGCATTTCTGGCATACATTCAACTTGGTTGTTAATCCTTTTAATATGTTGCTATAGCCTGATTGCCAATATTTTATTTAATATTTTTGCATCAATAACTATTCAAGATAGTGATCTACAACTTTGTTTCACTGTTTTGGGTATCAGGACTATATTTGTCTTACAGAAGGAATCTGAGAGGATTATTTATTTTTGCAAAAAAAAATAAGTATGCAATATTGGAGTTACTTTTCTTCGAATGTTTGGTAGAATTCACTTATACATGAATCTATACCCTTCTTTTTCCTTTTGGGGTTTATTTATGGTTTGTTCTTTTTCTGAGATCAGGATATTAAATTGTCTAAATCTTGTTCTAGTAAAATGGCAAGTTTATATATATATTTGAATTTATTATTTTATTTTCCCCTAGTTACATGTAAAAACAATTTTTAACATTCATTTTTAAAAACTCTGAGCTCCAAATCCTCTCCCTTCTTCCTTCCTGACCCACTGTCATTGATAAGGTAACCAATTTGATACAGGTTATATATGTGTAGTCATGCAAAACATTTCCATACTAGTCAAGTTGCGAAAGAAAACAGACTAGGAAAAAAAACCTCAAGAATAATAAAGTTAAAGAAAAAGGATGCTTCAATCTGTATTCAGACACCATCAGTTCTTTCTTTGGAGATAGATAGCATTTTTCACCACAAATCCTTCAGAGTTGTCTTCTATTATTGTATTGCTAAGAATAGCTAAGTCATTCACAGCTGAGCATCTTACAATACTGCTGTTACTTTGTACACAGTACATTTCACTCGGCATCAGCTCATATAAATCTTTCCAGATTTTTCTGAGAGCATCCTGCTCATCATTTCTTATAGCACAATAGTATTCCTTCATAATCACATAGTACAATTTATTCAGCCATTCACCAATTGATGGACATCCCTTCAATTTTCAATTCTTTGCCACCAGAAAAGAGCTGCTATAAATATTTTTTGTACAGATAGGTACTTTTCCTTTTTATCTTTATTTTTTTTATCTCTTTTGGGATACAGACATAGTAGTGGTATTGCTAGGCCAAAGGGTATGCAGGGTTCTATAGCCTTTTGGGCACAGCTCCAAATTGCTCTACAGAATGGTTCAATCAGTTCACAACTCCACGAACAGTGCATTAATGTCTCATGTTTCCCACATCCCCTCCATCATTCATCCATTTTCTTTTCTGTTCTATTAGCTAATCTAATAGGTATAAGGTAGTATATTTCTCCAATCAATAGTGATTTGGAGCATTTTTTTCATATGGCTATAGATAGCTTTGATTACTTCATCTGAAAATGGTTCATATCTTTTGATCATTTATTAATTGAGGAATGGCTCTTATTCTTGTATATGTGACTCAGTATACTATATGTTTGAAATGAGGCTATTGCTAACTGTGTTTCCCTCCTTTCTAACCCCCCCCCTTATTCTATTCTCTCTCCTTTTACCCTGTCCCTCCTGACTACCTCCTCCCCCAATCTACCCTCCTTTTTATCACAGCTCCCCTCTTCTCTCGTGCCCTTCCCTTCCTACCTTCCTGTAGGCAAAGAGAGATTTCTATACCCAATTGAGTGTGTATGCTATTCCCTCTTCGAGCTAATTCCAGTGAGAGTAAGGTTCACTCACTCACCCTCACCTTCCCCCTCTTCCCCTCCACTGTAAAAGCTTTTTTGTGCTTCTTTTATGAGATAATTTACTCCATTCTACCTCTACCTTTCCCTTTCTCCTACTGTAATCCTCTCACCCCTTAATTTTACTTTTTTAAAAGATATTATCCCTCCATATTCAACTCACATCTGTACCCTCTTTCTACATATATTCCTTCTAACTGCCCTAATAATGAGAAAGTTCTTATGAGTTACAAGTATCATCTTCCCATACAGGAATATAAACAGCTTAAATTTATTAAGTCCCTTATGATTTCCCTTTCCTGTTTCCTTTTTTATGCTTCTCTTGAGTCTTGTATTTGAAAGTCAAATTTTTTCTTCAGCTCTGGTCTTTTTATCAAGAATGCTTGAAAGTCCTCTATTCCAATGAATATCCACTCTTTTTTGTTCCGCTGAAGGATTATACTTAGTTTTGCTGGGTAGGTGATTCTTGGTTGTAATCCTAGCTTCTTCGCCCTCCAGATTCATATTATAAGCTCTTCGATACTTGAATGTAGAAGCAGCCAAATCTTGTATTATCCTGACCGTGGCTTCACCATATTTGAATTGTTTCTTTCTGGCTGCTTGCAGTGTTTTCTCCTTGACCTGGGAGCTCTGGAATTTGGCTATAATATTCCTGGGAGTTTTCATTTTGAGATCTCTTTCAGGAGGTGATTGGTGGATTCTTTCAATTTCTATTTTAACCTCTGGTTCTAGAATATCAGGGCATTTTTCCTTGATAATCCCTTGAAAGAAGATGTCTAGGCTCTTTTTTTGATCATGGCTTTCAGGTAGTCCAATAATTTTTAAATGATCTCTCCTGGATCTATTTTCCAGGTCAGTTGTTTTTCCAATAAGATATTTCACATTGTCTTCTATTTTTTCATTCTTTTGGTCTTGTTTTATTGTTTCTTGATTTCTCATTAAGTCATTAGCTTTCATTTACTCCATTTTAATTTTTAAGGAATTATTTTCTTTAGTGAGCTTTTGGACTTCCTTTTCCATTTGGCAATTCTTCTTTTTAAGACATTCTTCTCCTCACTGGCTTTTTGGACCTCTTTTGCCATTTGGGTTAGGCTATTTTTTAAGGTGTTATTTTCTTCAGTATTCTTTGGGTCTCCTTTAGCAAACTGTTGACTTGTTTTTCATGATTTTCTTGCATCACTCTCATTTCTCTTCCCAGTTTTACCTCTACTTCTCTTGCTTGCTTGCTTCCCAAAATCCTTTTTGAGCTCTTCCAAGGCCTGGGACTGACTCATATTTTCAGTTCTTCCAAAGTGGTATGATCAAAGGATAGGTGTTATTCCTTTCCTGGCCTGTGCTCTGGTCTATGAGTTACCACAAGGATTTTAAAGTTATCTCTCCTAGATCTATTTTCCAGGTCAGTTGTTTTTCCAATGAGATATTTCACATTGTCTTCTATTTTTTCCATTCTTTTGGTTTTGTTTTATTGTTTCTTGATTTCTCATAAAGTCATTAGCTTCTGTTTGGTCAATTCTAATTTTCAAGGAATTATTTTCTTCAATGAACTTTTGGGCTTCCTTTTCTATTTGCCCAATTCTACTTTTTCAGGAGTTTTTTTCTTCAGTGAATTTTAATGACTCTTTTTCCATTTGGCGAATTCCACTTTTTAAGGCATTCTATTCCTCATTGGCTTTTTGTACCTCTTTTACCATTTAGCCTCATCTGTTTTTTAAGATGTTATTTTCCTCAGTGCTTCTTTGTGTCTCCTTTACCAAGCTGTTGATTCATTTTTTATGATTTTCTTGCATCACTCTCATTTCTCTTCCCAATTTTTCCTCTACCTCTCTTGATTTTCAAAATCCTTTATGAGCTGTTTCATGGCCTGAGACCAACCCATATTTTTCATGGATACTTTGGATGTAGGAGCTTTGACTTTGTTATCTTCTTCTGAGTGAGTATTTTGATCTTGTCACCACAGCAACTTTCTATGGTCAGATTTTTTTTTCCGTTGTTTTCTTATTTTCCACTCCTACTCAGGTACAAAAGGCCTTTCCTGCTGACCTTTCCAGCCTATTTCTTGACTTTTAACTGTTCATTAAAGTAGGGCTCTGCTTCGAGGGTTCAGAGATCACCGTCTCAAGCCTCAGAGGTTTTGTGCAACTGTTCTCAGACACACTTCCAGGGACCTGTAAGTTTTCAGTTATTCCACGATAGTATGATCTATGGAGAGGTGTGTTTACTACTCTCCTGGCTGTGCTATGGTCTATGAGTGACCAAAGGCTCTCTTCTCTGCCCTGACTGTGACGAGGGTTGCCACTCCACTGCGGCCACAAGTTCTTGGGTGCTGATGCAGTGGCACCCAAGGCCTGCTCTTAATTTTCTGGGGCTGGGGCTGTGCTGGAGGGGCCTGTAGTATATTGTGCTCCACTCTCACTCTGGTGAAAAAGGACTTTCCTGCTGACCTTCTAAGTTTGTCTTTGGCTGGAAAATTATTTCACCCTGTCCTTTAGTGGGTTCTTCTGCTCCAGAAATTGTTTTATGGCATTATTTAAAGGTGTTTGAAGGGACTTTTGAGAGAACTCAGGCGAGTTGCTGCCTCTTCTCTGCAACCTTGGCTCCACCCATTTTATATTTTTCTAAGTGTTCTTCCATTTACTTTAGATTGTCATGTTTCTTTTATGTATATTTTTGTATATATTCTTCCATTTAATTTAGATTATCATGTTTCTTTTATATTTTTGTAAGTTTATGTTTTTGCAAATATTCTTCCATTTAACTTAGATTATCATGTTTCTTTTACATTTTGTAAGTTTGTTTTTGCAAGTATTTTTCCATTTAATTTAGATTATCATGTTTACTGGCATGTAATTGGGCAAAATAATTTCTAACAATTTTCTTTATTTCCTCTTCATCTATTCTGAATGTTCATTTTTAACTTTCAATATTTAAATTTTCTTTTTACGTAAAACTACTTTGTCTATTTTATTAATCTATTTTTAAAAAAAGTTCCTGGTTTTGTTTATCAACTCAATGATTTTTTTCAATAAACTTCCTCTTATTATATTCCTAGAATAAAATGATGAAGATTTTGTGTTTCAGAATAAAGAGCTCTTAGGTATTTGGCTGTTAGCTGTGGTTACCATTATGTGGTACCTACATGTAGGAGTACTATAAGGGGTTATCATTTAATTGGGTTGCAAACATGTATTCTGTTAGTCAAAATGACAGGATGCTTGAGAGATTTGCTAATGAAACACTATATGCTAAGATCCTAATGGCTTCTTTCAGGCTAGCCATTTTCAACCCTCTATAAACTTGTAACTCTTGTCAAGATTTTCATCAGTTGTAGTAATATAGTACCTAAACTATTGCAATAGCTTGTTGGTTGCCCTTCCTGCCTCATCTCTCCCCACATCAGTGTATTCTCCACTCAGCTGTGAGTGATATTCCTAGAGTGCAGGTCTGACCATGTCAACAAACTCCACCGGCTCCCCATTACCTGAAGGATCAAATATAAAATCTTTGTTTAGCTTTTAAAGCCCTTCACAATCTGAATTTTTCCAGCCTTTTTATATTTTACTACCCTTCTTGTCCACCACAATCCTATGACAACTGGTTTTTGTGAGGTTCTTTGCACAAGACACTCCATTTGCTAACTGCATGCATTTTCAATGGCTATTTCCTATGCCTGGAATACACTACCTCAGTGGTGTCAAACTCAAATAGAAATGGGGGCCCACTAGATGGAATATAAGGATTCCTGTGAGATGCATAATGATTCAGGTTTAAAATGTAATGCTATGTATGTTTTGATTATTTTGCTAAAGATTTCCCAGTTACATTTTAAATTTGGTTCAGGTTGCATTTGGGAGTGCATGTTTGACACCTCTACCCTACCCCGTGCTCTCTGCCTCACGGTTTTCCTTCAAGTCTCAGCTAAAATCTCACCTTCTACATATAAGAAACCTTTCTCAGTCCCCCTTAATGCTAGTGTCCTTACTTTGAGATTGTCCCTGAATGTACACTGAATATATCTTGTACATCCCTAGTTTTTTGCATTTTGTCTCCACAATTCAAGTGCAAGCTCCTTGAGGGTAGGAACTATTTTTGCCTTTCTTTTTATTCCTAGTGCTTAGCACAGTGCCCGGCACATAATAAGTGCTTACTAAATGCTTGCTAATTGATTGACAGTATTCCTGACAGCATTACCTCTACAAAGTCTATACTTTGTCCACGATTCCACAATTTTGTGTAGTCACAATTTGTTCAGAAGTAACAGTGTGTGTGGATTTCTGCCCACCCCCCATATCAACGGTTCATAGCTCATGAAGCTTCCTATGTGACAGTTTCCCATTCTAGAGTATCCTCTGTGGAAAGTGGGCTTGAGAGCATGGGTATTCCCCCAAGATAAAAGCAATTTTATAATCTCATTTTCTCATTTCTTTTTGTGGACAAAGGAAGAAATTTCTCTAAGGCAAAGAGGCACTCTTTCCAGAATCATCTAAGTTTGACTGGAGTATGTATGTCTTTCAAATCAGAAGATTGTTCCTCAGCTGTTCTGTTTGGTAGTGAAGCAACAAATATAGCATCTCTGAATATCCTATTGATAGCTGGCTAAGAGACTAGCAGCCAGAGCCAACAGCAAAACTTAACAGAAATCCCAGAAACTCTCCTATTTGTTACTATATTGTGTAATGTGGTTATCTCCCAGGTATTTCAAAAATTTGCACCTCCTTTTAAAAACAAGTATTCACAATGGTGACAGTGGGATGTTCCTCTTCAAAATGTGGAGAACAATTTTTGCTATGCCTGAAACTAAGGTCATCAGATATAGTTAATGGCAAGCATGAGTTCTTTGTTTTAGGGGATAGCACAAGTAATCTTACAGGTTCATATTTCATTATGTGCACTGAGTCACACTCACTGAAATTGGGGTATGTGTGTATGTGTGTGCATGTGAATAACGATAGTGCTCTAGGTCCTGGAAACTTTACAGAGATTCACTTGGTGTTTCCTCAAGATGGTCAGTCTGCAAAAAGACTAGTTCTCAAATGATATTCCATTTAAATTTACCAACAAGTATCCTTAGGATTTCTTTGTGGTGGTATCATCGGTCTCCAAAAAGAAGTATATATGTATTATGATTTGTAATTTGTAGCTTTTTAAAAAATTATGTTTTTAGTGTTTAGATAGAGGATGCAACTAGATTCTTGTGATGGGCATAATTGGTCAAAGCTTTTCCAAGTTCATCATTGTTACACTTGGTTCATTTAGATCATTCGTTATCATCATTGACAAGATTAGTAGTTCATATTCTTAAGTGTGGTAGGGAGCCCACCTAAAAATTGAATGCCTGGAAATTGACAGTGTAACTCCTGACACAGTGGCTGTTGGTAGCGATAGCATCAAATAATGTTCTAAGGAAACTGAGACAACACCTTATCATTGTTTTCTAATTGTTTTTTTTTCCTTCAAAAATAGCATTTGGGGGCAGCTAGGTGGCTAAATGGATAGAGCACCGGCCCTGGATTCAGGAGGACCTGACTTCAAAAAATACGGCCTCAGACACATAACACTTACTAGCTGTGTGACCCTGGGCAAGTCACTTAATCCCATTGCCTAGCCAAAAAAAGAAAAGGAAAGAAATAAAAAAACAAAACAAAACCAAAATAGCATTTGCCCAAATTCTATGGTTGCACAAGGATAAATGAAAATGGATGTTACCATTGCCCATCAAAAGGTTAATAGGCAGAAGGGAGTATTTTTAAAAACTTAGTTATAAGAGGCAGTGAGTATGCTATGAAGATGGTCAAGGCACACTCTCCTATGTATTGATCCTTGGCACGCTTCTAAGTAACCATAGTCATGACATACTCTATGTGACTTTACCTATGGGAAGAGAAAAGGAATGCTTGGAAAGTTCTAAAGGTTTTGTCATGATAGTAGTACTGGGGAAGTTGACCTGCTAGACAAATTAATCCCACAATGAATTCAAGAACAACTTTACAATCTGTTTCCTGGCAATATTTGCTCAGCTGCTTTTGAGGGCAAGGTTTATGCTTATTTTAAATGGTCATCATAAGGTCAGAGAATTAGAACTGGAAGAGGCCAAGTCTTCGTTATACAAATGAGTAATACGAGGTCTAGAGAGGTTAAGTGACTTGCTCACTATCACACAGCCAGTAAATGTCTCTCATACGATTTAAATCCAGGTCTTCCTGACTCCAAATTCAGTACTCTATCCACTATAACATGCTGCCTCTATGTATTTTCCTTCCTGATTTAGTATCTCATACCATAAATTTCTTGTTTTTAGTGCAGATATAATCACTAAAGAAAAATTTTAGAAAATGCCACATTTCATACATCTAGTTCACTCCATATTCTTTTTCTCGAGTGAAATTCAATTCCACAATGCCCCCATTAAAAGTATGTCCCTCAAATTCAAATCTGAAAGGATTCTTGGTATCTCTCTCCAAAGGTCATTATGCATAATATACATAGTAACTAAGCATTTACCTGGTAGGGTTGGGCATATACCTTTAGGAGGTAAGCAGTTTGGCTACTAAAAGAGGAAGAAAAAGTAATTTTGCGTAAAGAAGAAATAAATTTCCTTGTGAAGAATATTAGATAATGCTCCTTTCATAGATGACTAGTTTGGTGCTGAAAATGGGTGTAACAAAAACTTTTGTTTAATAAAAAAAACGAAAATCCTTGAGTAAAAAAATTTGGGTTTCAGATGTGATGTAAACGGTTTGGTTGCAAAATGGGGTAGAAAATGGACTTGGGCATAAATACAAAGGCTAAAGGACAAAAGAGGATGTCTCTTTTCATATGTGAACAGTTTAGTGGCTAAAAGGGGCAAAGGGGCAGTTAAGTGGTGCAGTGGATAGAGCACCGGCCCTGAAGTCAGAAGGACCTGAGTTCAAATTCGGCCTCAGACCAAACACTTGACTAGCTGTGTGACCCTGGGCAAGTCACTTAACCCCAATTGCCTAAAAAAACCCCAAAAAAACCAGAAACAAAAACAATAAAAGGGGCAAAGAAAGAAATTTAACTTAATAGAAACATAAAATGCAAACGTGGAGAAACAGTTTTCAGAGGCACAAAATATTGATTTAAGGACTGAGAAAAAGCAAAGGCTGTAAGGTGTTGTGGTTCCTCCACTCATTTGAACATAGATAGTTTTTTAGTCTTAGGAGGCTAAAACTGACAAAATTATAAGTCGCATCTTTTTAGAGATTATGGTTATATATAAATATAATATACAAATTATATTTACATAAATATTTTTAAAATTTATATTTAAAATATATAAATAAAAATACTGCTTTATAACTAATAGGAAGGAGGAGCTCATGAGTTTTTGTTTTTTTACCTCACAAGCGTTAGGAGAATCACTGAATACCAGGAAAGACTAGGTTGAGCCACTGAAAGAGAGGTAAAGCACTTGGCTACAGTGGTAAAGAATAAGAAGGAGAGGAGTTGGATGTGAAAAAGTGAACTGGGGTGAAGGACACCAGCAAGTTAGCTGATTCGAAGGCTTAAGTTGCTAGTTCCTGATCTGCTAGAAAAAGACTGATTCCTCTTGGAAGACAGCACAACTGTCCTTTAGTGTCATCTGTGTTGTGAGGTGGGGGGAGGGGGGAGGAAGTTTTGACACTTCTCAGAGGTGCTTGTTGATCTTTGCTGTGAGAGTGAAACCCTCTCCCATGCTACACTGTGAGGGGCCATGCTGAGGCATGTCACACCCCAACTACAACAGAACAGGAAAAAACAAGCTCAGTGGCATGCACACCTATGCTGCTGCTACCCCAAGGTATAGGCTTCTGAGGTCCCCAAAAATGTTGCACTCAATCTAGTTGACCAATGGATAGGAGTAATAGCCTTGTTTGTAAAAGGATACAGGTTTGTGAAGTCTTATTAGGGCATTTTCTCTGCTCATTATTAAATAAAGTCGACAAAGATTATACCCACCCACCCATCACTGCTACCCGCCCCCCCCCAAAACAAAAGATAATGCCTGTGCTTCAGGGAACTAGCATTTTATACTTACTACGGAAACTCTGAAGCAAAGGATATTCTCAAACCACTTTTTTTATCTTTGTTCTAAGATGAACCTCACTTAAAATTTTATTTCTTGATTTAGTGTAATCATTTAATTATAAAGGCTCTCTAAAATAGTTTTGGTAATAGAGTTCTCATAATAGCAGGTGAGGCAACTTTGGGGGAAAATCAATAAGAAAATCAAAGGCAACTTTTTTTCACTTACTACAGCAAAACCATCCAGAAAATTGAACAAATTTGGGACTCATGTGTTTCTAGTCTTTCAAGTATCTGGGTTTGATATTTGGGGAAAATTTTAGATAAGAGTTACAGGTGGAAAAGAACCCTACCTACTTAAACAAAATAGTTTCATTCAACCAATTTTACTTCTTCCTTCTCTCTTTATTCAACAAAATCCAGTTGATGTTATGTGTGCTACATGAAATAACATTTTTGGATTACTATAAATAGTACTTCAATTAGGTAATGGTACACATTAGAGTGATAATGGTATTTTCATATTTTTGGATTACTATAAATAGTAGTTCAGTTAGGTAATGGTACACATTAGAGTGATAATGATATTTTAAATAGGTCACTCAGGTTATTATGATAGCTTTTGTCAAAAAAAAAAAAGTTTTAACAAGGGTGAACTCCTTGGCAATGAATATGTTTACAAGAATAATTCTGCTATAATAAAATATTTCTAAGCCTCAGCCTGTTCTATTTGTTTCTAGTAATATTTGATACAATAAAATAATCTGAAACATGCCTTAAATTTTGTTATTATATGATGACATGACCTATAAAATAAAAGAGAGATTATGCAAGAGATGGTTTGTATAATAGTAAGATTAAGATGTACCATCTGTCCAAGTTTTCATCAAAGAGCCTTGCTTTTGTTTTGGAAGTTTGTCGTTCATATATAGGAGTTTCAAAACCGTGAGAATTTTTAGTGTCTTATACAACAGGTTTGGTTTCTGTTTTTGAAAATGCCTTTGAATATGAACATTTGGAACCTAGTGTTTGCTAACAGTTTGATTTTAGAGTCTTGTTGTAAACAATGAAACTTCCAACTAGCATCTATAAAAAATTTACCAACTAGAAGCAGAGATATAGTAAATATTGATCAGGAAACATAGAATACTATACCGAATGATGCTACCCCCATTAACTTGATCAACTATCACGTACAGACAGGCAAGCCCGCCTACCTGAAGCAACATGGCTGAAGAAGAAACAAGAGGTGAAATCTGCTAAGCCCTCAAACTACTGTACCATCCCAACCACTATCTCCCCTGAGACTGTGATGGAAACTGACCAGGATCCTGAACAATAAACCAGACCACCAGCTCTATTTATAGCCTGCTCTTCGAGTCAATAACAAGGAAAACTTAGTTATCACAAACACCAACCACTGACCAACCACTACCAATGGACAGGTAACCCCAAGAGTCCCAGGAATAGCATCATCTTCATCTGCCCACCTCACCACCATTGGCCCAGACCACTGCTCTTGCTTCTAACCCAAGCATAATCGGAAGAAACCCTTGTGGAGATACTAACCTGTTAACTGCCCCAGAAGGACTAAGTCTTTGCCTGTTATGCAGCCACAGACACAGAAGACCCAGAAAAGAAAGTTCTCATTACCAAAGTCCTTGGCACTGTCAAAACTATTCAATATCAGAAATAGATATGGTTTTATTAGAGGAAATAACATTAAAGAAAAATCATCATGTGCTTTGCTACTACATCCTTAGTGCCATCTGACTTGCAGCTGAAACCTCTATAGGTTCTTACCAGCTAATCAGAATGTGAATTCCTTGACAGCAGGGAATTCTCTGCTTTTCTTTTTTATCCTTGGTGCTTAGCATAATATTTGTACTTAAAAAAAAGAGTTATTTTTCTCAATTACATGTAAAAGTTTTTAACATTCACTTTTTAGAATTTTTGATTTCCAAATTCCCTCCCTCCCGCCCTCCTCTCTCCTTTTGTAACAGAGTTTACATGTGAAGGCATGCAAAACATACTTCCATCATAGCCATATAGCAAAAGAAAACATAGACAAAAAAATGAAAAGAAAACAAAAAAAGGTATGTTTTCATCAGTTCTTTCTCTACAGGTGGATAGTATTTTTCATCATTAAGTCTTTCAAAATTGTCTTGGATCTTTGTATTGCTGAGAATAGCTAAGTGATTCATAGCTGATCACTGTACAATATTGCTGTTACTGTGTACAATGATCTTCTGGCTCTGCTCACTTCAGTTTCATCAGTTTATACATGTCTACCCAGGTTTTTATGAGACTATTCTGCTCATCATTTTTTATAGCACTATAGTATTCCATCACAATCACATACCACAACTTGTTCAGCCATTCCCCAATTCATGGACATCCCCTCAATTTCCAATTTTTTGCCAGTAGATCTTTTTCTCTTTCATTAATCTCTTTGGAACACAGACCTAGTAGTAGTATTGCTAGATCATAAGGTATGCACAGTTTTATAGCCCTTTGGGCATAGTTCCAAAATGCTCTCCAAAATGGTTGGATCAGTTTACAATTCCACCAAGAATATATTATTACCCCAATTTTTCCACATCCCCTCTAACATTCGTTGTTTTCCTTTTCTATCAGATTAGCCAATCTGATAGATGTAAAGGGGTACCTCAGAGTTGTTTTAAATTGCATTTCTCTAATTAATAGTGATTTAGATAATTTTCCATATGATTATACATACACACATGTATATACATGTATACATACATACATGCATACCACATATATCTTTGACTTCTTCTGAAAAAAAATTTTTTTTTCAAATTAGATATACAGAATGCTTAAACGTTCACATATCTATAAGAGAATTCATTTTGTTTTTATCCCACCATTTCCTCCCCAAATTTCCAACTTCTGCCAAAAGTACCAATATTCTTCTAGTCTATCAGGCTCATATTAGCACTATCCTTATGTAGCAAATTCTTTGAGGCTACTGTCATTTCTACCATTTGCATTGATAAATTTAGTCCCCAAACTTCAACTACTGCATCCCCAGTGGATTCTAGGGGTAGCATTGAAGGGTTGGGCAGTTGATATCTAATGCTATATACCTAACAACCACCCCCTCCATAACCATGCTTTCCATGATGATCGTAACTTAATAATAATTAATTAGAATTAATTTTCTAACATATATTTTATTTATTTTGTTAAATATTTCCCAATTACATGTAAAACTTTTAAAACTTCATTTAAAACAAATTTTGAACTCCAAATTCTATTGCTCATTCCTGTCCCTCCCTTCCCCTTGAGAAGGCAAGCAATATAATATTAAATATACATGTAAAGTCATACAAAATGTATTTCCATATTATCCATGTTGTAAAAGAAAACATACACATACAAAAAAAATACAGAAAGTAAAAAAGGTATATGTCAATCTACATTCACTCATCATTGTCTTGATCAGAGTAGCTAAGCATTTCACAGTTGATCATCCTTACAATATCACTGTTATTGTGTTGTAATGTTCTCTTGGTTCTGCTGACTTCATTTTACATCAGTTCATATAACACTTCCAGGTTTTTTCTGAAACCATCCTGCTTGTCATTTCTTTATAGCACAATGGTATTCCATCACAATCATATACCTCAAGTTGTTCAGCCATTCCCCAATTGATGTTCATCTCCTCAGTTTCCAATTCTTTGCCACTACAAAAAGAGCTGCTATAAATATTTTTGTACAAACAAACCCTTTTTCCTTTTCTTTGGGACACAGACTTAGTAGTGGCATTGCTGGGTCAAATGATATGTAGTTTTATAGTCTTTTGGGTATAATTACAGATTGTTTTCCAGAATGGTTGAACCAGTTCACCACTCCACCATCAGTGCATTGGCATCTGTATTTTTCCACATCTCCTCCAGTATTTGCCATTTTCTTTTTCTGTCATATTAGCTAATCTGATAAATGTGAGATGGTTTCTAGAGTTGTTTTAATTTGTATTTTTCTAATAAATAGTGACTTAGAGCATTTTTACGTCACTGTTGATAACTTTGATTTCTTCTGAAAACTACCTATTCATATCCTCTGACCATTTATCAATTGGGAAATGGCTCTTATTTTCATAATTCTGGCAGTTCTCTGTTTGTGAAATGAGCTCTATATCAGCGAAACTTGCCATAAAATTCTCCCCCGCCTCAGTTTCCTGCTCTTTTAATTTTGGCTGCATTATTTTTGTTTATGCAAAACCTTTTTCATTTTATGTAATCAAAATTATCCATTTTACTTCCCATGACCCTCTCTAACTCATTTGGTCATGAACTCTTATCCATAGATCTGACAGGTACCTGTTCTATGACCCCCCAATTTATTTATATCATCCTTTATGTGTAAATCATTTTTACATTTTGAGCTTTATTTTGGCAATTAGTATTTCTCCAACTGTTTAGCTCTGCCTTCGTGTGAAAAGTATTTTGTAAAGTGTTCATATAGTCCCTGGGTTTGTCTTGGAAGGTAGATTCTGAAGTATTTTATATTATCTGCAATTATTTAAAATAGAATTTCTCTTTCTATCTTTTTTTGCTGGGTTTTGTTGGTAGCACATAGAAATGCTAATGCTTTATGTGGGTTTATTTTATGCCCTGAAACTTTGCTAAGTTATTGTTTCAATGAGGATTTTAATTGATTCTCTAAGACTCTCCAAGTATACCATCATATCATCTACAATGAGTGATATTTTGTTTTCTCATTACCTATTTTTTATCCATTTAATGTCTTCTTCTTATCTTATTGCTATGCCTAGCATTTTTAGTACAAGACTGAATAACAGTGGTGACTTGCTTCACCCCTGAATTTACTGGGAAGACTTCAGGTTTATCTCTGCTGTAGATAATGCTTGCTCCTGATTTTAGATAGATACTTCTACTTTTAAGAAAAGTTCCATTGATTCTATTGCTTTCTAGTGTTTTAAATAATAATTGATATTGTATTTTGTCTAAGGAGGGTTTTTTTCATCTATTGATATAATCATATGATTTTTGTTTTTGTTATTGATACAATCAATTATGCTTACAGTTTTCCTTATATTGAACCAGCCATGCATTCCTGGTATAAATGCCACCTGGTAATAGTGTGTGATCTTTTGATATAACGCTATAATCTCTTTGCTAATATTTTAAAATTTTTTTGCATTAAGAAAATTGGTCTATATTTTTCTGTCTCTGTTTTTGTTCTCCCTAGTATAGGAATCAAAATCATTTTTGCAACATGAAAGGAATTTGGTAGTTCTCCTTCTTTACCTCTTTTTTTTTTCCAAATTGTTTATATAGTACTAGGATAAATTGTTCTTTAAAGGTTTGATAGAATTAACTTGTGAATCCATTTGGTCCTGGGGGATTTTTTCTTAGGGAGCTCATTTATTATTTGTTCAATTTCTTTTTCTAAGATAAGATTATTTATGTATCCTAATTACTCTTCTGTTAATCTAGGCAATTTATATTTTAATGAATATTCATCCATTTCACTTAGGTTGTCAGTTTTACTAGTATATAATTGAGCAAAGTCATTCCTAATAATTGTTTAATTTCATCTTGATTGGCGGTACATTCACCCTTTTCATTTTTGATACCAGCAATTTGATTTTTTTTTCTTTTTTAAGAATAAACTAACCAATGTTTTATACATTTTATTGGCTTTTTTTTCATACAACCATCTTTTAGTTAAATGATTTTTTTACTTTAATTTTTTTAAATCTCTCCTTTGATTTTTTTTTTCGGATGTCCATTTGGTGTTAAATAGGGGAATTTTAATTATTTCTTTTTCTACTTTTATTAGCTGCATGCCCAATTTGTTAATCTGCTCTTTCTTTCTTTTATTGATATGTATGTTTAGAGATGTAAAATTTCCCTAAGTACTTCTTTGGCTACATTCCAGAAATTTTGGTATGTTGCCTCATTGTCATTCTCTTTAATGAGATTATTGATTATTTCCATGATTTGCCCTTTGACCCACTCATTCTTTAAGATTTAGTCTCCAAATAATTTTCAATGTTTAGTATTGATATTATTTCATTGTCTATGCTGCCTTTTAGCAAGATATATTTCCCTACTGAAACATGATAGATTCTGCTCCAGCCCCTTGTTTTAACTCTATGTGTATCTCTCTATTTCAAGTGTATTTCTTGTAAACAGCACATTGTTGGATTCTGTTTTCTAATATATACACATTCTGCTATCTGCTTCCTTTTTATGGGAGAATTCATCCTATTCACAGTTATGATTACTGTGTGCTTCTCTTCATTCTATTTTCTTCTGTTTATCCTCCTCTCTTTCTTTTTATCCTGTCTCTCCTCTAATGTTTGTTTCCTTCTGACCACTGCCTCTATATGCCCTCCCTTTTATTAACCCATTTCCCTTTTTTTAATCCTCTTCCCCTGCTACTTCCCTGTTGGGAGAGATAGATTTCTAAACCCAATTGAGTGTGTGTGTGTGTGTGTGTGTGTGTGTGTGTGACACACGTTATTTTTTCCTTCTTTGAACCAATTTATTTTTTTTATTTTTTAATTAATTTATTTTGATTTATCAACAATCACTTCCATATGCTTTTGAGTTTAAAATTTTTCTCACCCCTTCCTCTCCACCACTCTCCCCAAGACGGTGCACAATCTGATATAGGCTCTCTCTCTCTCTCTCTCTCTCTCTCTCTCTCTCTCTCTCTCTCTATATATATATATATATATATATATACACACACACACACACACACACATTCTTATTAAACATACTTTCAGATTAGTGATGTTGTAAGTAAAAATTAGAACCAATAGGAGGAACCACCAGAAAGAGGAAACAAAACTCAACAGAAGAGAAAAAAAATAGCAAATAGTGTACTTCGTTTGGCATTCAAATTCTGTAGTTCTTTCTTTGGATGTGGATAGCATTGTCCATCACAAGGCCTTTGGAGATGTCTTAGATCCATGTATTGCTGGGAAGGGTTAAGTTTATCAATATTAGTCATCGCACAACGTGGCTGTTATTATGTACAATGTTCTCCTGGTTCTACTCACTTGACTCAGCATCAGACCATACAAATCTTTCCAGATTTTTCTCAAGTTGGCCTGTTCATCATTTCTTATAGCACAATGGTATTCCATTACATTCGTATACCACAACTTGCTCAGCCATTCCCCAATTGATGGGCATCCTCTCAATTTCCAATTCTTTGCCACCACAAAAAGACCTGCTATGAATATTTTTGTACATGTGGGTCCTTTTCCCATTTGTATGATCTCTTTGGGATACAGCCCTAGAAGTGCTATTGCTGGGTCAAAGGGTATGCACATTTTTATAGCCCTTTGGACATAGTTCCAAATGGTTCTCCAGAATGGTTGGATCATTTTCACAACTCCACCAAAAATGCATTAGTGTTCCATTTTTCCCACATCTTCTCCAACATTTATCATTTTCCTGTTTTGTCATGTTGGCCAATCTGATAGGTGTGATGTGGTACCTCAGAGTTGTTTTGATTTGACTTTGAACCAATTTAGATGAGAGTGAGTTTAAAGTAAATATCATTTTTCAAGCCCTCTGACTTCTTTAACATAACTTTGAAATCTTGTGTGATCCTGATCGTGGTCCCATGATATTTGAATGGTTTCTTTCCAGTTGCCTGAAGTAATTTCTCCTTAACTTGGGGGTTCTAGAATTTGGCTATAATATACCTGGGAGTTTTTATCATGGAATCTCTTGCAAGTGATGATTGATGGATTTTTTTCAATTTCTATTTTCCACTTTGATTCTAGGTTATCAGAGAAGTTTTCCTTTGTCATCTCTTGAAATATAATGTCTATGTTTTTTGATCATGGCCTTCAATTAAATCATCTCTTCTCAATCTATTTTCCAGGTCAGTTGCTTTGTTTTATTGTGTCTTGATGTCTCATGGAATCATTAGCTTCCACTTGCCCTATTCTAATTTTTAAAGAATTATTTTCTTCAGTGAGCTTTTGTACCTCTTTTTTCATATGGGCAATTTTGTTTTGTAAGATTTTGTTTTCTTCAAACTTTTTGTGCCTCTTTTACTAAGCTGTTAATTGTCCTTTCATAATTTTCTTCCTTCCCTCTAATTTCTCTATTTTTTTCTCTACCACTCTTAGTTGATTTTGAAAATAATTTTTAGCTCTTCTAGGAATTCTTTTATTTTTTGTCTAGTTCACTTTTTTCCTCCTCTTTGAGGCTTTGCCTGTACCTGTTTACACATCATTTATGTTTTAAGTTTGCATCTTGATCTTCCCTGTTACCAAAGTAGCATTTTATGGTCCAGTTCTTTTTTGTGTGTTTGTTCATTTTTCCAGCCTTTTTCTTAACATTGAACTTTATATTAAAGTTGGGTTCTGCTCCCTTGTTGGGGAAGGGTTTGGGGGTAACACTGTACCAAGCTTCAGTCTTTTTTGTATTGCTGTATTCAGAGCCAGTTCTGGGAGTTAGTTAGTTTTGGGTGCTTCCAAGATCTTGTGATTTGAGAAGAGGTATGGTTACTGCTCTCTGGCCTGGACTATGGTCCTTACCCAGAAAGGGCCCTGATCCCTTATAACATCCAGTGATCCTGCTCCTCACAGCCCCTACTCCTTCATGACTGAACATGTTCTTCTCCTCCTTTGAACTGTGATCCAGAAGTTAGTATATGCAAGGCAGTTGTCAAACAGCATTCTTTCCTGCACCTAGTTCTAGCACAGGGGTCCCTTGCACTGTCTTTTTGACCAATTGCCTAATCTGCTTAATATCCCTTGTCTGGAAGTTCCTGAAGCTGTTGCTGTCACCGTCACTAAGTCCCATCATTCGTTTTGCATTCATGTGAACACTGGGCCAGCTTCAATCCCTTTGTTAGAGATTTCTCTTTCTGACTTCTCAAGTCATCTTAGGTTGGAAGACTGTATCACCCTGATCTTTTCTTGGCTCTGTCACTCCAGGTTTTGATTTGAGGCATTATTTTAAAGTTGTTTAGAGGGGAAGGAGAGCTCAGCTGTAGTGTTTCCTCTGTGCTACCACTGTGGATCTATCTCCAAAAGTTCCCTTAATTAGCTTTTAGAAAGGGACATTTACTAAGGTGATAATAGTGAGAACACTTGGTGCAAGAAAATTCTCCTCCAAGTCTGTGACATACATTTCTACAAGTACACAGAGTCCAGGAAAGGGTGGGAATCAGCCTAGTTAGCGCATGTGGCAAAAGGTAATTCACAGTTCCTGGAAGTACTGCTGGAATCATTATATTGTTTCCCTTAAGTAAGGTATAGTTTTGTTTTTGTTTTTGTTTTTGTTTTTGCTTTTTTGCTAAGCTCCTTGTATAGACTTTAAATCTGTTTTTCTTATCTCATCTGCCTGTCTAACTCCTGATACAGAAACTGATATCAACTTTTCCAGAGACACTGCTAGGATGTCTATGAAAAGATGCAAAGTCCCAAATCCTCCAGAACTCCAAGGCTCACATATCATCCTCCAGTAAAGGGGTAAAGAAAGGAGGCAAAAGCATTCTCCTCTCCTACCTCTCACATGATTACTTCTTAGGATTTGCCTGTAACGTTCTCTTCTTGGTTAGTGCTTGTTAGAATCTCTGATACCAACTAGACTGATGTTTTTCTACCTACCCCAGAGGGTGTGACCAAGTTCCTCAGTCAATATGAACATACTTCCTGCTTCAGTTAGGGAGCTGTCCAGGCCTTATTCACACCTAGTGAACAAGAGAAATGTGTTCTGAACTGATAAATATATCAGGGCTAAATGTCTGGGGGAAGTTGATTTTCGACCTCACCCTCACATTTGGCTTCCTTAGTTATGCCATATATCTAAATCAATTGCCAAATCTTTTTGTTTCTACTTACACAACATTTACTGTAATGGCCTCTTAAGTGAGTCTCCAGCCTCAACTCTCTCACCATTCTAGTCCGTCCTCCATATTGCTGGCAAAGGAATTTTCCTTAAGTAGAGATCTGACCATGTTATGATCCTACTCAATAAACTCCAATGATTCCATGTTGCTTCTAGAATAAAATATAAATACCTTTTCAAAAATTATTTTTAAAGACTTTCCCAATTTAGTCTCAACCTACATTTCTAGTTTCTAGAATTCCGTGAAACTGACCTTCTTTCTGTTTCTCATTTGATAGTTTGTCTTCTGTTTCACAATGGCTTTCCCTTATACCTGCAATGTACTTTTTTTCTCACCTCTGCCTCACCGATTTCCTTTCTTCTCTCAAGACAGTTCAAACATTATCACCTTTTACGTGATTTTCCTTATTTACCCAACTGCTAGTGTTCTCCCTCAATAACTACTTTAAGTCTATTGATATTGTTCAGTCATTTTTCAGTTGTGTCTGACTCTTCTTGAACTCATTTGAGGTTTTCTTGGCAAAGAGACTGGCATGATTTGCTATTTCCTCTTCCAGCTCATTTTATAGTTGAGGAAACTGAGGCAAACAGTGTTGAGTGACTTGCCCAGGGTCACATAGCTAATAAGTATCTGAGGCCAAATTTGAACTCGGGAAAATGAGTCTTCCTGACTCCAGGCTTGGTTGTCTATCCAGATTATCTATCCAGTGAAACACCTAACTGCCCTGCCTTATGTCTAACTATATTTTATTGATTTGTATTTATTCTATATATACTTACATATACTGAGCCATTTAGCTGCCTCCCTTTTATTGTTCAGTCATTTTCAGTCATGTTCAACTCTTCCTGACCTCCTCTGGGATTTCCTTGGCAGAGATCCTAGAGTGGTTTGCCATTTCCTTCTCTAGTTCATTTTACAGATGAAGAAATTGAAGCCAACTGGATGAAGTGACTTGCCTAGGGTCACACGGCTATTAAGTGTCTGAGGACAGATTTGACCTCAGGAAGGTGATTCTTCCTGATTTGAGGCCTGGAACTCTATGCACTATGCAACCCCAGACCTTACTTCTAACTATCTTCTATTGATTTATATATATATATACACACTCATTGCATAGTACCACAGATGTATTAAGTGCTTAATAAATGCTTGTTGATTGAGTGATAAAATATCAACTCTAATTTCACTAGTGCTATGCTCCTAAGGAAGGTGAAGTAATCTTTGGCTGCTCCTACATGATATCCAAATGAACAGTTAAGAAAAAGTCAGTAATTCAATCATCTGGATGCTTCTAAATATTTAAATATAAAGTACCACTGTAGACAAATATTTAGGTGACTAAGCTAATTTTCCAGTTTTCTTCCAGGTATTTTGCTATCTATAGAGTATTAGTCAATTTTATTCTATTATGTAAGAACCCCAAATGAGAAATATCTTGATTGAATAACAAATTTCTTAGCCATTAAATGTGAACTGCTTTAACCATAATATATAATCAGCCATTAAATGTAACCTACTTAAACCTGCATCCCTCCTCCTCCTAGTGAATAATAATAATTAAGATTTATATGTCACTTTGAGGTTTTCAAAGAGATTTAAACATTATTTGAGCCTTATAACAATCCTTTGAAGCAAATTTTGGGTAAGATTCTCCACATTTTAGAGATAATTAAGTTGAGATTTGTTCAAGGTCACACTTCTAGGAAGTATCCAAGGCCAGATTTGAAGCCAAGTTTTCCTAACTCCAAGCCTGGTGCTTTGTCCACTCTATCACAATGCCTTGCGGTTAATTCCAGGGAATAATAATCAAAGCCTTACTATAGTGTAGAATTTTGTAAAAGGCATCAAGTGCTGCACAAGGGCAGCCCACCTGTACTCAATCTCACCTATTGATAAAGTTCTCTGAGGGAGAGATTCTGAACCTTATTTTAATATTTACTTTCAATGCCTAACAATTCTTATATGATGCTGTTCTTAATTAGAACATTAACTTCATTTTTTATATCAAATGTCTTACATTTTCTTCTTTTTAAAAAACTAATTAATATGTCTTACTATCTCATAAAGTCATTAATTTATGTTTGGTCTTTTCTAGTTTTCAGAGTTTAATTTCTTCTCTTTCTCATCTATACTAATTAATGTCCTTTCAATTCTCTTCTTCAAACCTTTGATTTAAATGTTTTTTTCTAAATTTCATATTTTATCTCTTGCCTTGTTTCTTCTAGAGAGTTAATTTAAGTATCATTAGACTCTTGAAAATCATGTGGAAAAATAACCTGGACATTACATTTTAATATATCATAAATGAAAACCATCCATATTTACTAGAACCAGAAAGCAAATAAAGATAGAAAGAATTCACTGATCACCTCCTGAAAAGTCATAGGAATATCACAGCCAAAACTCACAGCTTCCACATCAAACAAAAAATACTATAAAAATCCAGAAAGAAACAGTTCAAGTATCAAAGAGCTACAGGCAGGATCACACAGAACTGGCAGCTTCTACTAAAAACCAGATGAAATCTTAGAATATAATATTGCAAAGGGCAAAAAAGACACTGCAAAGCTGAGCATAACCCTACAGGAGGAAAAATGAAATTTTAGTGGAATAAAAGTCTTTTAAGCATTTTGGATGAAAAGATAAGAGCTGAGTAGGAACTTTGAAATATAAATGCAAGAGTCAAGAGAAGCCTAGAAAGGCAAATTAATTTGAGCAATTGGAATTATGTAGTGCTAACATTCTAACAAGGGGAGGAGAAATAAGTGTCCATTCATAAATTTAATGTCTTTAAAAAGCAATGAGGAAGTTAAATAAGAAAAACAGAAGTCCTGGGAATGGACAAGATCTGTTGTAAAAATTTTAAGAGAAGAAAGAGAAGAGAGAGTAAAAGGAATATACTAGTATATAAAGGAAGACAAAGAGTAGTGAAACTTGTTCTTCTAATCATTGCTGTGCACGAGAAAAAGAGTATATAAAAATGGAGGAAGGACTAGGGGGAATGGGTAATCAGACAAACCTGATGTAACTGAACCTCATTCTGATCCCAGCTAGTTGTGTTATCTCATTCTAGTTCAGTTTCTCTGATTCCATTGTCTGATAGATTGACTAAACAGAGGATCAAAGGAAATGGAGAAAGAGAGGAGAAACAGAAACTCTCCACTTTCTAAGAATAATTCCCTCTTAGAGTCCTGACTCCAACTCTGAAATCCTCAACTTCTAGATTACTCCACTTCTGAACTAATTACTGTTTGTATATGCTGACCAGGACACGTGTTTTTTTTCTTTCATCTAATCACAAGATATTTCTTTGTGTAGTATCATCTGTTTTCATCCAATAATTAGAATCCTATAATCTTTTCAGATTGATAAATTATTTATTATGGGGTTGGAAGAAAACGGAAGTTTGTCTGTGAAGAGTAGGGAGAGAGGGAATAAGAATTTACATGGCACTAACAATTTGCCAGGCACTGTACTAAGCACTTTAAAAAATAGTATCTTGTATGGTTTACACAACAACTTTTGAGGTGAGTGCTGTTATGATCCCCTTTTACAGGTGAGCAAACTAAGGCACAGATTAAGTGACTTTCCCAGGGTCACATAGCTAATAAATGTCTGAGGCTATATCTGAACTCAGGTCTTCCTGACTCCAGGCCCACCATGCCAGCAGCTGCCTCTAAGGGGGAGTGGAGATGGAATGCTCATGTGTAAGGAACAGAAAGAAGTTTAGTTTGGCAGGACCAAAGAAAGAGAAGGAGAACATGACACGGCTAGAAAATATGTTTGGGGCCAACTTACAAAAAGCTTTAAATGCTAGAATTTATATTTTATCCTAGAGACAACTGTGAGCTATTGGGATTTATTGAACAGGAGAGTGATATGGTTTGATGAAACACATCCTTTCAGTAGAGTAATAGGGACAGTGAATGTGGAATATGGTACAAACTGTCAGAGGTGACCAGTGTATGTGTTAGTTTGAATGTTTTTCTTTGTTACATTATTCATGGGTTGTTGGGGGTAGGGGTGGGGAAGAGAAAGTGAATAGACATTACTGTGGAATAAAAACAAAAGAAAACAACAAAACAAAACACAAGCCCCCTTTAAAAGTCTTACTTTTTGGCTCAAATTATCTTTTATATTCATTCTTTATATATTTTATAATTTTCTACATTCTTTTTCTTTAGAATTAAAAGTAAAGAACAAAATACATCTTAATTTGAAAAAAAGTCTAATGCATTATAAATGTGCCCAGTTTTAAGACAAAAAAATTTTTTACACACTCACAGTCAAGTAATAAAGTCAATGAACTTGGAAATGCTTATAAGACAAAATGACAAATGAAGATTTCCTAGGAGTATTGTGTACATTTATAATGGCGGAAATGACTTAATTTGTAAAACACTGGTTAAAAATACATTTGCACAAGGTTGGGGTTATAGCTCAGAAGTAGAGCATTTGACTGCAAATCAAGAAATATATCAGTACAATCAAATGAGAACTGACACCAGAGAAGACCAATCCTGGTTTCATGAGATTTGTTAAACTGTCTGAGCCGGCATTCGGCACTATTGAAAACAAATGTTCTTATCAGTGGGATCCCCTCCCCCAGTCTTCCCAACCCCGCCGCCTGCCCCCCTCACTGTCCTTTTAAAAATTTCCTTACCAATAGTAACTGGAAATACTGGAAATGTAATATTAAAACTGTTCTGTAATTTCACAGTTCACCTGACAAGAACTTTTTCCTTCTTAAATGAAGCATTTCATTTTGTTCTCAATAATTTCTGGTGTTATATTAAATAATTTTTTGTTTACCATGCATAAAAGGATAATTTATTAAAGTTCTTAGTTTAAATTTATAATAGATTTTTCTTGTCATTTCTCATTTTTTTCTAACTTTAAGTTGTTAAAACTTACTCAATTATTTTCATCAAAACTTCACTCTTCCAAATAAGAATCATTATTATTTTTCTTTAATTCCTTTAAACAGTGTCAGCAGCTGAGCAATCAGCATCAAGACAGATGCCAACATCAATATTACATCACTTTACAAGTTGAATCCCCCCCCCTCCTTTTTTTTTCAGCTGCTGTGCTGAAACACTACTTAGACACTTTCTGCACGGGACAAACATTGCCACTTGCTTCTGTTTGATAAACTAAGAGGTCTGTAATTTGATTTTTCATATCCATGGAGATGCTATCAACACTGGTAAATTGAACCATCATATATGATATGAATTAATCTTTCTTTTGCTCTCCCACTTCCATGCATTTCTCTTTGGGTACACAAAATCATATACTGTTACAGTGTAACCTCTGTTTTATAAGACTATCTCATGCAGACTATAGATCATGAGACTATAACCTTAAGAGTCAAATAGAATGCAGAGAAAAGTGGGAAATGGCAATAAAGAAATATCTTACTATGAAATACTTTTTCCTACAGAATCATAGAGAAGGTATGTGTTTTATCTGTGATCTATGAGGAATATGAAGAATTTGTATGGAAGACTGAGGAGGAGAAAAGGATGTGGAACTTCTTCCTTGTCAGAACTAGTAAAAATTATATTTTATAAAGAAACCTTATAAAGAGAATTATAGGAAGAACCTATGAGGAGATGACAAATATAGTATATTTGGGGAAAACGTCTTCCTTTGATTACTGAAGAAAGGACAATGAAAAAGGACTGATCTAGTTTATTTCCTAAGAGACTAAATTTAACTATTATCTTCAGGAGAAACATGAAGATTCTTAAGAGACATTAATCAGTATTTAGAATCAACTGGATGGTGAGAGATAATTTACAAACAAATGAAGAGCAGACACGTACTGTTATAATGAGGGCTGAAGGTGACTGATTATGGACAGTCACAAAATCAAAATGTTGTCAATAGTTATATGTATTTGTTTATTATTGATTTACCTTGTTAATAAATTATACATACTCAGTGATTTTAATATTTATTTATATAGAAATGTATAATGACTATTGGGGAAAGAATTTCTCCAGTTCGTTAAATATTACAATGTCAAGACTTGTATGAATTGAGGAAGAATGCAGTAAACAGAAACAGAGAACATACTCAATGACTATGATAATTTAAATTAAATAATAAAAAATGTCCACTAAATGGCATCTGAAATTTGATTAATTATACGATGAATCTTATTCCAGAAAACAGAAAACAATAAATCAATAAAGTATTTATTAAGTGTATAGTATGTGGTAGGCACTGTGATAGGTGCTGGAGACACAAAGGCAAAAAGGAAGCAGTTGCTCTCAAGGAGCCTAAAATCTATCTAATAACATTCTATATAATCAGAGGGTAGGATTGGGGCTTGAGCTAACTGATTAGCTAATTGAAAAATTAAAAGATACGGCCATTTTACTAATGTAAAGGAAATTATCTCACATACCAATGGATCATTCTAAAGCCGGGGATGTTAAGAAACTAAAAATAAGACCACGTCAAAAGTGGTAGACTGAATTCGGTGACTCACTCAAGTGAGAGTGTGGCTCATTCTTTCAACTTGCTACATGTTCCAAGTTGTTCAATGTACAGAACGCTGCAAATGATTCATAAATGACGTGAATGTAACTTATTTATTCAGCCTATTTTTATATTTTATATCAAGTTCTAAGATGGAATAAAGTCCAGAGAAACAAATGGAATAATTCTATTGTCAATAACCAAAACTGGTCCATTTTTATATTGGCTAACACGGAACTTGACTGAAGTCTCATTGAAACTCTTTGCTACTATGCTACTATATAAAAATTCCATCTATCAAAGAGTATCTAATGTATGTCTTATGTCTATCAAAACACAAAATTGAAAGCAGTCTGACAATATAAAATTATAAAACCAATATTAAAGACTGTCATTTTGATCAGGTCAGTAAGTGCTGATAACTTTTTATTTTAAGAAGAGGGAACCAAAAGCAGAAATGCAGAAATACTGCAAATAATTACAAAATTTAAAAGAAACTTAAAATTGAACTAAAGTTAATTCTATGTGATTACTGCATGACTTAAAATCTTTAGACTAAAATATTTAAGACTGACCAGATAGGTGATTTTAAATATATAATCTAAATGATATGTAGCTTAATTAGCTAAACCACAATAAAAGGATAGGAAATTATTAGTCTAAAGGGAAATGTACATTTACAGATATAAATGAAATGTTTAAGAATTAATCATTTACATAAAGATAAATATAAGTACAGCAGGAAGGGTACAGTGATATAGTACTAGAAGTTGAGGAAAATACCAGGCAAGACCATCTCAATAAATATTAAGCTACATTTGATGTCAAGTTGAAGCATAAAGTCAGTTCAAATTATGTTTGTGTGACCAAAAAAAGCATTCACACATTTATCTATTATCTTTTCAAGCTTGCACTTGTCAGTATGCACTTATACATATGTATATATGCTACATAAATACAAGGTATTAATTAGAATCCTATTAAATACTCCAAAAGAAATGTGTTTGAAATTGAGAACAAAAGTATTGTTAATGATTAGCTATCCAGAAAGGTTTAACTTTCCTTCTCTTTTCTGCATTACAGAAGCCGACCAACTATCATGCAGGTCTGTGCCATTCTTAGGCCACTTTCAGGCAGATTGAGAAAAGCTGGAAAGTAAACACAGGTGTTTTAAAACTGGAGCCTGCTGTCATGGACAACCACAAACACCCTTAACTCTGATGTGGCAACACCCCTTTCCTGCCTTCTGTTTTTTAAGTAATGCCCAAAAAGAAAATGTCAAATGTTTCACCTTTCAACACCTCAAAATAACTTGGAGCTTAAAGTATTGTTTTGCAAATCTCCAGCAAATAGATAAAAACTTCACTCCTTTTCAAATGTAGCCAATTAAACATTACTCATATAAAATAAAATGTAAAACTTTTTTGGGGGGGGGGCCAGAAGAATTCCCTTTACTTAAAAAAAAAATTATTTGGTTCCCTTGGGGATTGAATGGATTATTTCTCTATAGCCAGGTTTAAATTACTTGCTTGGTGGTCTAATTTTGCCTAGGAAGTGCCTGAGCTAATTCTTCTAGGTTTAACATAAGTAAATTTGAACCAAACAATAACAGGATAAAGAAACTTATTTGTATACTTCTGTTCACTGTATTATAGGAGGAAATGCAGATGCTGAGATTCAGAGCTTTTAAAATATGTTACATAATATACAAAACTCAGAAAATACTGCATTTAATAGATAGCCAGGTAAAGGTAGACAAAATAATAAATTTTTGAGAAAAATGTGGAAAATATGAAGGCAAACTCTTTCCCAGAATCATTTGCTTTTAATTTCTGCTTTATTCACGATAAAAAATGTAGTATTCAGCGTACGCTTCTCATGGCCAATAGCAAAAATCCTTTTTTAATATCTGCTATCAACAGTTACCTAGTTTCAAGTCAACACCATCATTCCTATTCTCAAATCTGCCTGCACCTGCTTTATAACTTTGAATATGGAAATATGAAAGTACAAAAACAAAAATGTATTGAAAACTGAGTATACCATTTCTATTAGATATAAAATCAAAAATAAGAAGAGTTCTTTACCTTAGTCAAGAAATGAGCACTGCTGAGAAGGCAGTCAAGTCTAAATCAATCTCAAAATCACTTATTTTAAAGGCTGCTTTTATGTGGGAGGGGTATCAGTCTCAACCTCAGAATTCCACAAATGTTTTTCTGTTTCATTCAATACTTACTCATACTGAACATTAAAAAAAAAAAAAAGCACTATGCATCAGACTCCTTGTGCCCTGTGACCTAACATAAATAAACATGGGAATTAATCTGTGAGATCAAACTTCTGTGCATCTTAGAAGGTTTTTTTTAAATAGGGAGAAAAGTTTGTTCTTCAATATAACATATTAAGGAAATTAAATCAAAATTGCACAATAAAGCAATCAAGATTAATATAGAAAAATATTTTATGCCAATTTGAAGAGAAGGCATTTTACAAAAGTTCAGTTAGACATTTTAGAACTTTTTAATTTTTTTTAAAGTATTTTATTCAAAAGGTAAGTGGTAATATTATGAACGAAGTACATTCTACTTAATTAACTACAGACAACCAACTGTGGTTTAAAAGGAAGCAAACATACAATCTCTGTCATCTTAATCAGATCCACTGACATATTGCTTCATTGCCTGTATATGGCATATTATGTAGCATTAAGACAAAGTAATGATGTTCAAATTGTGACAGAAGTCAATAAAACAAAGAAATTCAAATTTAGGTTGATAGTCCTTAATTGAGTGAGTATAATAATACTATACTTTAGTATTATAACACATTAATATTTACAGACATAACAGAATAAGTAAGAGACAGTGGGTCAGCTTTGTAAATTACTCTCCATTCTTTTAGTTAGGGTTTGTGTTATCATTTAATATTGCATCAATATTACATATCATATCTGTTTCTAGACAGTTTATTTTTGACCAGGCTCCATGAGGTGTTCTGAGATCTAATTTGTTGTGTCAGTCAGCGTAAGATCGAGTATATCAAAGTTCAACTGAGTAAAAAAGTATTTAATATTCAAAGTTATATTTTATATAATACATAAAGAACTCATGACATATTAAGTTGATTTTTAAAATGCATTTTATTGACCTAACAGCAAGGCTATTATTTATATTTTGGGACCTCTAGGAAGGTATTTGACTCAAAAAGAATGTAT
The DNA here is from genome assembly GCF_900497805.2 of Vombatus ursinus. Classification (NCBI taxonomy): domain Eukaryota; kingdom Metazoa; phylum Chordata; class Mammalia; order Diprotodontia; family Vombatidae; genus Vombatus; species Vombatus ursinus. The sequence goes on from NW_020955184.1 coordinate 912,054, forward strand.
TCTAAATAATCCCTTTAACTTTGAGTATTCATGCCTTTTAAATATTTTTTGTACTTATTAAAAATGTGTTGATTGCTTGAAAGTTTTCAGATGCAAGTCTAAGATGTATATAATCATAGTGCTCACACTCTGATGTTAATGAATTAATCTTATTAAAGGAAAAAAAAACAAAATTTGCTTCATGAGGAAAAGTTTTTGCTGTTACTGTAGGTCTTCTTAAAGAAAAATAAACTAGAGAAATATTTTAGTTAAAATCAAATTCCTATTTGAGTCTAATAGAAACAACAAAAAAAAGGTCCCCATGAGTTTAAATGATTTTGCATAATCAAGAAATAAAGTATGAGAAATTAAAACTTTTAAGTCTATTTTTAAAAGCAGATAAAGCAAGTGAAATGTGGGAAAATGTTGTTCCTGGGTTTGCTATTCTAAATATTAGGCTGAAGTAAAGATGTTACTGTGGACCTCTGAAAGCATAAGTTTATAAAAGAAACACTTCCTTGGTGTGTAAACCAAGCACAGCTACAATAATACCAAAAGTCTTTCAAAATTTTAAGCAAAGATATCCTATTTGAAAAAAACTAGAGCCAAGCGTAGCTGTAATGCTATATGATTCTGAGTTGCATTTCCTAAAAAGGAACTATAAAATGTCAGAATTACCAGGGGCAGTCATTCATCTGAAAAAGCAACAAACCTCGGGTAATTTGTCAAGATTTTTGAAGACAATATGATAAAATATGGTCATAAAAACAAAATACTGGTATCTAAATTTTTATCTTATATTTTAAATGTTAAGCCACAAATCAAGAGGTTTTTTAAATATGTGGTTCTACACGTTACTAGGAAAGAGTAATTTTTCAACCCCCCCCCTTTTTTGTTAAAATTAAAATCCATGCTGTCTAATCCTTGGAGTCAAATCTGTAATTAAGGGGATTTGATGAGAGACCAGGCACTGAATTAATGATAAATTTTAATATCTATTTTAATGCATCAACATAATAAAAAAAAAACTAACCAACACTGAACACCACAATTGATTCTTTGTTTTTCATGTATACAGTAGAGAATATGGGATGCCTACCAGGAAACTAAACTTGAGTATGGGAGGTTTTTTTTTTTTTATCGTTGTTGTTAAAAAACTCAATGTGAGAGGATCTAATATCTATGCTTCTTAAAACTATATTTATCTGAAACTTGACACAGTGCTTAAAAAGGCTAAGAGAACAAAGATTTATTTTGTAGAGAAAGCTACATTATTACATTTAACCACTTTTATTGAAAATTTTCTATTATCAAGGATTCAAGTGCTTTTCTTTCAACATCTAAGCTAACTTTGTCTCAAATCTTGAGACTGAAAGATATTTCAACCTTTACTTGGCAGGCAGTGAAAGTTGATTAATTCCATTTGGTATTATGATTAATATTTTAATGGTTAGAAAGGTGAATATCTATTTTATTCTTTAAAAAAAAACCCAACTCAACAGTTGTTAAATTTTCATGTTAGTTAAGTACACAATGTGCTATGCCTTCCACAGCATTAACTACATTGCACTTTATATGTAATATATGTGTGTGTACATATGTGTGTGTGTGTGTGTGTGTAACTAGTAGCTGGTCTGCATGTAGCATGTACAGATATGTTCTGGGATCTGACCTACCCTATTTCCAAGGGAGCCTGTGATTTATACCTTTGTGAAGAGCAGTAAGAGGACTATGGCTGGCCACTTGCTCCTTCACTTACTTTCAAGGGGATTAATGGGCTCAAATTGTGTCTATCAACTACACCTAAAATATTGGTGGTCTAGCAATATAATTCTTTGGGAGTTCAAGATACATGCCTAGTCACTCTAAAGAGGAGGGTAACAGTTTATTCTTATCAACTTAGCTCTCTATCAAATGGATGGCACACACAGACACACAGACACACACACACACACACACCCCATACAAAAAATGAGCAAGCAAACTCATTTATCCAAACAATACTAAATAGAAATCAGGGGAGTTATTAGAGTAAGTGAAAGAACACATAAAGAGTAGATGAACACTTCATCTGGAGTTTGATAAATTCTCAGCACAACCATGGAGAGAAAGATCTTCCCAATGAAGTCTGCTTTTAGCAGGGTGTAGGCTTGCAGGCACTGGATGGTAAGGGACAAGTTAGGGGCTTGTCTAAAACTCTAGGGAGATTCCCCATTATCCACTCAAAAGTTTGCCTTTTTCTCTAGATTTCTTTTGAACTTCACTTGTGAACTGTCTAGAACCTATACAGTCTGAGTTCATAGAGGTCTCTCAACCAAACAGGCATCACATCTACCTCCTTTTATTTAGCATTCAACATCACAGATCTGTCCTTCAGAAAAGTGCCTCAGGGTTAAGGCAGGAGTGGGGTTACATATTGAAATAGTTTAATAAGATACTTCAAATCACATCAAATTAAAACTTGGTTTATAATAATGACACAAATATGGAAATTGTCTTAAATAGAAGGAAAAAGGACAATTGTGTTTCTAGATACCTCAGATCTATTTAAAAATACTACTTCAAATTAAAATTTTAATAGAAATATGACCCACTATGTGCATGATATTAAAGACATTATAGATGTTAAGGTCTTAAATTCTGAAATATGAATATTGACTTTTTTGAATCATTGCTAAAGTTATCAGCCTAAGGATTTTTAATCACCAAAAATGTTTACTGTATAAATACTTCGTCTTTATATCCCCAGTCTGACAACACAGTCCTAATTCAGAAGGACCTTTGGTCAAATCTTACCTCTAATACAACTTGGCTGTGTGATCCTAGGAAAATCATTTATCCTCTCATGGTCCAGGCAATTCTCTATGACTATAAATCATATAAGAGTTACTGACTGACATTGGTAGAGACCTGGACCTATCTACACTGATGAAATCACAGATCTGGAAAATACTGAGCTCATAGAACAGTTCCTGGAACGTAATAGGCATTTAACAAATGTATGCTAAGCTGAATTATTTTCTAATGTAATATGATGATATTACAAGAAATGACATGTTTGTTATAGCAAGCTATACCTTGGAATATGGGTTTAATAAGGTTTTCAGTGGAATTGTATTAGTTTTGTATAACAATCAAGTATAACAAACAATTAGTTATTGCTACTGCTGGCATCTTCTCGCCATTTTGTTTTAAATTGAATTTGATTTTTTAATTTTTTTAGATAGCATTTTTCTTAAGTTTAAAAAATTAACTTCTGTAATTGGAAGAATTCTAGGCATACTTTATATCTACCACAACAAATTTTTGATTGATGAAGCTTAATGACTGTATTTCACTGTTAGCTTTAAAGAGTTCATTTTCATACGAACAATTTGACAATATATTTACATAATTAATTTCTGTACAAGTTGGTTGGACTTTGACTTTTTCTTACTGGATGATATTTATTAATATATATTCCTATGAGATATGTTCACATGCATCCCTAAACATTATTGTCTAGGACTGTAAATTCTTAGACAGCTAGGATTTTCATTTGCCAGCACATAGTACCAAAGTAACAGGGCTTTATTGCTGACAGATAGATGTAATAAAGCCAAGAAAAAAGGTTATGTAGAGAACAACAACCTCTCTCATTAGATAGTGAACTCCTTGAGAAGAGGGGCTATTTTTGCCTTTTCCTGTATTCCCAGTGCTTAGCACAATGGCTGGCACATAGTAGGGTCAACAAATGCTTGTTGACTTGAATTGACTTGGTCTCCTAGGCTTACTTTTTGTTCTTACTAAAATTTATTTATCTCCTAAACGGAAGAGAATCTTGAGAATGTCTAACCCTGAAATAGGGCTACAGTATCTTAGACATAGGAGATGGAAAGAAAAGACTTAATTTTAGCTTTGGGGCCCTCTTCCAGGCTTTTGTTAGCTTGGCAGGGTGGCAAATACTAAAGAGCTGTGACTGATTTTATTAGAGAGAGGTTCTGGCCTAGATTGTACTGAAGATATAAGAGAACCTGGTAGCAGGGAGTAAGAAGCAGAATAGACATTTTTCTTCACTTAAAAAAATTAACTATCTGCCTAATAGTTATCAGGCATTACAACACCAATGAAGCAATGCCCTACTGAGATTATGTACCCAGCTGGCCCACCAGTCACCAGTAGTTGATCTGGAACTGGTAGAAAAAATTGTCCAACATATATGCTACACCCTGGGAGCAAAAACAATGAAAAGGCTAAGATGATATTACAGCAAGACACAGGCAGTCCTACAGGACTGGAGGCATGAGATCCCCTCTCTACACATGTGTACTAACTACATGTGTCCAATATGTGTACCCTGTAAGTGGACCCTATGTGGACCCACACTTTCCACAAGTGGAGTTGCATTTGTGAGAAAGTATCCCCTAGGTTTAAGGGGCAGAATGATCTACTGAAACTTTTCTTAGTAGACATTTTCATTATAACCCTTTGCTTTTAACTAACTTTGTTCTTTGGCTAAAGAAAAATGTAAACATGCCATTTGGGGTTTGTGAGTTATGGTTTTCAGTAGATGCAGACCCACAGAGCACTTTGGACCTGAAGTGGCTATTACAGAAGCCCTACGCAGAAGAGGGAAGTAGCCTATATGCTACACATTGACACTCCATGTATTTTTATGAATTTTGTATATGATAAAGCCCTGAAACAAGATATTAATCATTTCATCTTAATACTCAAAGTAATTTCCCTTGGCACACGTGGGGGCATTAATTTTCCTAACAAATATGTTCCTCAGCTATTACTTGACAGAAGTGAGTTTCTCACTTACGAATGGTAAGAAAGTACTATGAATCTTCATATTCCTCTTCCTTAAAATAATAGCCACCTATATCTTCAAAAGTGTAGTTCCTAATGCCCTCTGTTATTTTAAATCTTGGGAAGCTATTTAACATGTGCAACAAATGTTTACTATGTATAAAACTTAAACCTTCACTAAAGATAGATAGGCATGAACTATTGTCTTAAAAAACAGAGAAAGATCATTTGAGAAATGAAGTTCTGTGAAATTATTCTATTTTTTATCTTTATATCTATTAATTTTTTTGATGGCTAGATCACATTTATTTGAAAGATAAAGGGAGACAGGTAAAAAGCTTCACACATGGGCTTTTCTAGCTTGAAGAATATCTGGTTGCTCACTGATAATCTGAGAATTATGACATTCTACTATAATGAAAATGGGAATTTGAAGTTCCTGGTCCTGGGTTAAATAGCATAACTTGAAAAATATTTCACTGGGACTATAACATTTAGGTTTTTGACTTATACTGACTGAAGTAAGCATGTAATCAGTCTAATTTGTAATTTTTTTTGCAAGTTCCAACACTGCCATTCAATAAATTTCATATAATCCCCCCAAATCATGAATAAAACAAATTTGATTAAAGTGAATTCAAAAATGTTAGAAAAGAAAACAACTGTGAAAACATAGGAGCCACTTCCATGTTTTTGGCCAGTTTAAACAGGCCTATGACACAAAGATAGTAAAGGTAAACAAGGTTTGGTCTCTGTGACTTTGAGAGTGCATTAGGGGCCTTGGCTTCTGTGTCTCTGTTACCTCGGCCCCTAGTCTCTTAGAAGGTTCAAACTAGACTAACAATAGCATATAAAAGTTGGATAAACAGGAAAGATTTTCAAGCATAAAGGGCCAAGAGCCCATTTTAGGAAATGGGCAGGGAGGGGGAGAATTCATTCTCAACCCATCCCCCAAGTCTCCTCAATGTCTGCCCTAAACGTGAAGTTGATTCTATTGGTAATAGATACACTTAGAGGCTTTTTGAGATAAGCAGGTCATGGGTGGGTCAGGTGAGGAATTTTGCTTTTAAAAAGAAAGTACTGCATCTTCTAGGATTGCATTGAAATGGCAAAATGTTTAAATATTTTTTCACTATTTTAAATGATTTTTCCAAATAGTAATATATTGAAAACATCATTACTCAAATTGTTAAACAAAACTTGAAAATTCTACTACATAAACACAAAAACAAGTACCTGGAGTTTTTATATCATTTGAAAGAATAGACCTACTGCATGAAGGAAAAACAGAAACAATAAAAAGTAAACCAAAATATACTTAATGAGAAATTTTAATTCCTACCCCCATAATAAGAAACTTTCCTTTCTGTGGAATTCAGACATTCAGTGAATACTTGTTGACTGCATGATAGAATCAATGTACCAAATATTGACAAAATGTTGATAATCCAAAGATTTTCTTGAGAATATTGCTACTGAATTTATACCCAATTAGAACTGACTCACCATATGAAACTGATTGCATAATTTATTTCCAATAAAAAACTACCCATAAGGCATTCTAACATGCTGGGGGCATATAATGAAGCAGTCGAACAATAAATAAAGAGACAAAAAGATAAGTAACAACAGAATCAAGATACTCATTGAGAAGTTTTAGAAATGAGATTAGGTAATAATTATTTCTTTGAATGACTCCTTCAATATAATTCAAAACATTCAGTTATATTCTAGATCTTGATGTTTATAAAGTTACACCTCATCACCACACTTTTGTTCAAATTGTTCCATTCACTGGAAAATACCTCTGGCTTCTCTCCAAATATTTAAAAACTAACCATCATTCAAAATTCATCCTTCTTCTTCCTCCATAAAGTCTTTCCAAACTGCTCAAAGCTACAGAAATCTCCCCACTTTTTTATCTACTACTTTAACTGTTGTCAATACCATATGTGTGACAGTTTGATTTGCCTTATTTCATCTCCTGGAACACTGTATCAAATTTTTTATCATTTGTACTGTTGTTGACAACTACACTCATTTATGTTTTGTATCGAAAAGAGATGGTAACTTCCTTGAAGGCAGATCTTTTTTCTCCATACTTACCCCCACCCCAGCACCTAAAAGAAGGACTTGGACATAGTATTTGCTCAATATATGCCTTGAATAATTATGAAAATCTTTCAGAAGAATTCTCTTTACCCTTTCCTTTTGGACCATTTATAAATGGAAGGAGCGGGAGGGTGAGATTATTAGTAAAAACAAATGTTATTAAAATGTGATATCACAAGCATATATTTCCCCTTTTTAAAGAATATATTTAACATGTATTATTTTTTCTCATCTCTGATTTTACATTCTTTGACCCTTCTGTTTTATTATTCCTTTTCTTTAGTTTTTATATTCTTTAATTGTAATAGAAGCTGATAAGTAATAGTTCACCCAAACAACTAGGTCATTTTTGATGTAGTTAAGTTATAAGTACATCTACAAAGGAAACTATGTTTTCATTGTCATTTTTATTATTATATCATCCTCCTCATCTTGTTTGATGAAGTTCAGATAGAAATAGTCCTGGACAAATTGCTATGATGCTATTCATTCTTTTATATTTAATGTTCTACTAACTATTGCACAGCTGCATAAAATAACTGTATAACAGCATAGTTTTTTTAAACAAGTTTTTGATAATATCCACCAAAATCCTAGGACTCTACTGAGATCTTGAAGATTCTTTGGAGATGGCCAAGTCAGAAGTAACTCTAAATTCTCTGGGTCAACGCTCATACCTTGTTGAGATACAACATGATACATATACTTCACTAAGGAATCACAAAAGTAGCACTTGGAAAGTTTTGAGCCATTTTCCTAGCTGATCTAACACTTTTATCAATCTTTCTTCATATTCTTTGAAAGTCTTCCCATAGACAATAATGTCATCAAGATATATCAACACATGCAGATAGTTCACATTTCAAACTACTTTTTCTATCAGTCTTTGGAAAGCAACAGTTGTCCCTATGATGCTTTGGAGGTTTGAGTTTAAAATGGCATAAGTAGCGAGGCAGATAAAAGCAGTCTTCCTCTGACATAGGGATATGTTTAGTAATCACTACAAATGTCCAATATATAAAATTACTGGCGGCCTAAAAGACAATCCAGGTTATCTCAAACTCCTGATAAAGGATACTGGTGTACTTTGATTGTTCTGTTCAAGAGGCAGTAGTCAATACACATACTTATCTTTCTATTTTTCTTTGGGACAAACACTGTGGGCAACATAGAAGAGTTATTGGGACTATGTGATAATGTATTCACTAACTGGTTATTGGAGATGTTCTCTTAAATCCAATCAAAGCTGACATACCAGAGTCAGAACTTCCATTGCCTTGATACTAGCTATAACTTCAGGGAATTCTAAAGTTACATTACTGTATCCTGGTTTAGATAATTTTTATCACTTAGTTCTGCAAAGCTAAAACCTTCAAGAGGCTGTATAATTACTTTCTTCAAATGTTTCTCATAGGATGACTGGAGCATGAATTGTCACTTACGCCTCACTATTTCGGACAGTCATGCAGTATGAACTTTTAGACATCTATGTATTCATAGTCATCTATATATGAGGAGCAATGAGTCTTGGTGAGGGGGAAAACATTAAAAAGGCTGACAGGGTTGTAGTTAGAAGAACTGAAGTAACCTCTGTGCCTGTGCTCATTCCCAAAGCTAACGCTCCATTTCTGTACCAACAGCCACATTCTCTTCCTGACAGTACATGGCCTACAGAACTCTTAACAGAAATAATAGGGGCTTTTCTGTTTTTCTTCTGATGTTAATATTCATATATTAAGCCAGTTTTCATTTCTTTCTCTTGTCTTGTTACTTTTCAAGGTGGGGTAGATTTGTCCCAGGGTCCATTTTCCTTTAAAGTTTATGTGAGCTCTTTCATCTGAGTCAGTGCTCTTCCTACAGTGCTCTTCCCCAGTTTGTTTCTCGACAATGTTTCTTGATTTGCCATCTACATATTCAAAAGACTTCATACAATCTATCAGTTCATCACAGGTTAACATCTGTTTCTGTACTATGGCAGTCTTTATAGATCCTATTAGGTCAGGATGGTTCATTAGTTCTGTTCATTAGAATGACTCAGGTCATTCTAGTGAGGTTGGCCTCCTCAGAGGGTTTACCATCTTTTTTTGCTATTATTCTAGCTAAATGGCTTTCCGCACATGATAGGAAATGGAATGGCAGTTCTCCTCTTCACTATCCCCCCCCCCCAACTCATCTATGCCTCTGCCACTGTTTGGCCAGAGGCACAGAATAATTCTAGTTTATGTATAGATTCTAAGTATATGAGTTCACTGTTTCATTTCTTTATACTCCAAAATGCTCAAAAACAAAGTCTTTAAGGTTTCCCATTTTATCACAGGGCTCACTAGTTCTCTAATAATTCTGTTACATACGTGGCCAAGTCTTCTATAGTCTTCATCAGGGAGAGTAGGGATCTTCCTTGAAAATGTTCCTAGATTGGGTTTATCTTTGGTTTTTATAACAAAGTGTATGGTTTTTGATATATCTTTCAGGGTACCTAGCCATAATTTGACATACTGGTGAAGCAATTTTATTTACCATGATGGAATTATCTTCGGGTTTTCTCTCTAAAGCCACATTGCTATTTGAGTTACGGAGAGTTGCTTTCCATGAAAATCTAGACGGTTGAGGAGGATACATACTTGGCCCATAGAACATAGACTCAGTGGTATCCTTCAAGCATATTTTTGCCAAGCAAAGTCTTTCTATAACATTCTTTATAAGTGAAATCCTAACGAATTTTGAAACCCAAACCTCAATTATGGTCCTGAGCCAACATATCTATTCATTAACAAGCAAGTATATATAATTCCAACTCAAATGGAGGGCTGTAAACCAGTTTTGAAATACTGTACCCTACATTCATTTTTTTCATGTATTACTGAATGTCTAGTAATTAGATTCTAGTAATTAAAAGAGCATATTCTTAGGGGCTACTCTTCACCTCATTCCTATGTATACTTTCCTATAGTCTTCAATTCTATTACTCTGATATTTATGGGAAAGAAAATGATCAAATCACCACAATTTGATTCCAACAGTACATATTAGAAGCAGTAATAAGTGGCAACTACATTTATCAGCAGATTGTGGTAATCATAAAACAGTTGATACTATATTAGACGGATCAGAATTAAGATTATTAAAATAAATCATGTGTAGTATCTATAAATAGACAAATAGCAGGAGAGGGAAGTTGGGGAAAAGTAGACCTTTAGAGTTAATATTTCAGCAAGTAAGCAATCAGGCAGTTTGAGTCATTCTCTTTTCTTGGCTTTTAGCTGAAGCTAATCTAGATGAACTACCTTCTTCAAAATATATCTCCTGTTGTTCTTACCTTATGCAATTTCTCCATTGTATTATGAATTCTCTTTCCCCCCCTTCACTTGTATTTAGTTTCTTTGATGGTTTTTCATGGTGTTTTCCTTGTGAGAATGTCTTTTCTTTCCCACTCTTTTTGATGTTCTCTTATCTACTCTCCCTCTCTCCTGAATTCCCTATAAATGTTGAGGCCACCACCATCCTCTCAGTCACCAGGCTTGAAACCTCAGTGAAATACAAAACTCCTTACTCTCATACCCCTCATATTCAACCTGTTACCGAATCTTGTTGTTTCTACCTCTACAACCTCTCTCATATGTGCCCTCTTCTCTCAACTCGGACAACTACAACCCTAATTAAGGCCCACATCTCCTCTAACCTATGTTATTTCAATAATAGACTTCTGTCTGTACTCCTTGTCTCAAGTCTCTCCCCAAGCCAATACAGCATCCACTCAGCTGGCAACATGATTTTTCTAAATTGAAACTCTGACTACGTTACCCCCAGCCCTACCTTGCCCCTGCTAAATGAACACTATTGTTTCCCTATTACTCCCAGGAACAAATGTAAACTTCTTTGGTATTTAAAGAGCTTTATAACCTGGCCTCTTTCTACCTTTCTAGTCTTCTTACTCTTCTTACTAAATGTTATTCTTCTCCACACGTTATTTATTTATTTTTTAGTAACACTAGCTTGCTGACTGTTCCTTGAATGTGACATTCCATCTCTCATTCCATTCCATCTCTATGCCACCTTTCCCTCATACCTGGAATGCTCTGTGTCCCCTCTTCCCAATCACTTACTTTCCCTGACTTCCTTCAAGATTCAGCTCAAATCCCACCTACTCCAGGAGGCCTTCCCTGTTTCCTCTGGCTGTTAATGCCTTCCATCTGCCTAGTCATTTAAGTGCTGTCTTCTGTGTTAGAACATAAGCTCCTTGAGAGCAGAGACTGTCGTTTTTTCTTTATTTGGGTCCCTGGAATTTAGCACAGTGGCTGGCATATAGTAAGTGCTTATTGATTTGACTTGACTTCATTTCTTACAGATAACAGATAAATGTTATCACTGTATTATAAGTAATTGGTTCTTGCAAATACAATGAGGGATTTAATTTTTTTTGACTGTGGTTTTGTCTTCCCACCATGAAAAATCTTTGAGTTCATATTTCCAACAGAATTTTTTCATTTATAAAGGTAGTATCAAAAACAAAGGTAAAATACAATATGGTAGTAATTTCAAAAGTAATAAAATCATATTCTTTATGCTGGTTAATGTAAATGAAAACAAGATTATAAAATAGCATAGACCATTTGTATTAAATTGCTGAATGGAGCTCATGAGGCTTATTCATAGTGATTTATATTAAAAATATTTAAGGGAAAAATATAAAAGTATACAATAGAAATTATATTCAATATTCTATCCACAAAGGTCCATTGAAGTGTGTAGGTAGCATATTGTCTACTTACAGTAAGAATTCTTTAGAAAACTTATATTCCAAAGATTAAATGGAATTTCCCAGAACCAGGGTGAGGCTAGAGCCATATTCATACGGATATTCTAATTTTTTCCCTACACTCAATTTTGAATCAGGCCTGTGAAGGTGACTAAGTTTGTCTAGGAACACAATAGTAGAATAGGAAGATCTCCCATGTGAGCACAAGAAAAAACCTTGTTTGAGACTAGAAAGTGGAAGAGAATGTCACCTGGTCGCCAAATATTTTATACTCTTCATTTGACCAATTAATAATTAATTAATTAATTTGTAGTTTGATGGTATAGTTACCTTTCCTTAGCTTAATTAAGTGGTAGCCTGCCTTTCTGCCAAGCTGCAGAAAGTCAGTTAAAAAGCCAGGGATAGATGGGTATAACTGACACTACCACAAAGTGATATACCTAGCACACACACATACCACCTGTCACATTCCTAAAATCTCATTACAGGTATCTATTTTGCTTAAGAGAAACTCTAAAAGCAGAGTTTTGCATTTAGACATCCATTAATTAGAAACTACTGATTAATTCTAAATAATAGCACTTCAGTCTATATTACAGAAGTTTGTGATGGGATGCTGGCTACCTTGCATCACAGATTATATTCATGGCTTGCCATTAGCTGACACTTTAGAAGAGACTGACATTTATTTCTATATACTGAATAATTAACATTAAGTCTAAGAAATTAATCTCTAAACATATTTCTTTAAGGAATGTTACTGTAATGAAATAAAACATGACAAAACAGACAGGTCTTCACCCTACACCCCTGTAAAACAAAATTGATTGTAAGAAAAGTTGTTTATTGTTTGCTGTATCAAAAGTTCCACAAATGAAGGGACCATATCATTTTCTTAATCTCCTTGAAAGATCATCATGGACAATTTTATTGTTGCTATTTGACCCTGTAATTTCCTCAGAGTAGAGCAAATCCTAATGTGAAAAATTTCTCCACCAAAACAGCTCTTCCTGTCAAGTATAACACTAAGATTTGTTCTTAGGTCTGTAACTTACTGTCTTAGAGAGTTAGTCATTTAGAGCCCTGAGAAGTTAGGTGACTAACCCATGGTCTTATTGCTAGTACATGTCAGAGGCAAGACTTGAACCCAGGTCTTCCTGACTGTAAGGCTGGATCTCTATGACATGCTGCTACCCTTTGAACATTCAATAAATATTAAATTACTCAACTAATCAACAAATAATATTTCTGAGTAAGTCAGAAAAAGGAAGCAGACTGATTAAAAGGAGATAACTGGTGTTTACATACAAATACCCTGGCAATCAACTATTATTATTTATAACCTTATAAGATCATACATTATGCATGGTGCTATATTACAGAAAGTACAAAATGAGAAACAAAGTTCCAGTTTCTGAGTAATTTAGATTATGGAAGCTAGGGGAGGAAAACTTTTTCAAACAACATGATTTGAAATAAAGAGGAAAAATGTTATGAAAATATCTTGCATAACAAACTTTGAAGGACTATTGGAACAAATAATTTTAGAAATAATTTAAAGTCAGTGAAGAAGACAAGTTCAAAAAAGCCTGTGTGATGAGACAGTCAGAAAATGATGGAGTTACGAAAGTTTTTTTAAGCATATTTATTGATACTTATTGTTTTGACAGAAGAGATATTTCCCAATATCAATATATCTCATCTAAAAGCACACTCCTCAAGAAATGTATTAACAGTTACTGACAGAAAAGAAAGGTATGTACTTCAACTTTGTCATTATTGCACTTATAGTAACTGTCATATTTGTTTACTTATTGCAAATAATAATGCAGTTACTATGAATGGACAGTTTACCATATTCCTTGGAAAGTTAAAGAAAGGAGTTAGCTGAGTGGGTTTTATTTTATATTCCAAAGTAACAATATTTTTTCATTGAACATTTGGTAATCACATATTGTAGTACTGATGATAAATATTTAGAAAAAAAACCATCATGAAAATAATTGCAACATTTGTTGGAGATGATATGACAGAGAAATTCTATAAAGAACTTCGTAACTCCAAATAAAATAAACTTGGTGACTTCAACGGAAAGGTGAGAAAATATGAGGATGGTGAGAAATCTATGGGAAAGTAGGGTTTAAAAAAATAAAGGAAGTATAGTTCAGAAAAAAAGAAATAAATGAGGTCAAAATCTTATAGATTATACAGAAGTCTTACATCATTATATCATGAATATTTTCTTTAAAAAAATAATTGGTAGGCACTGGAATAGTAAGCACCAAATAACATAAAAAGGATTGAAACTGATTATATATTAACAACCATGAAAGACTTATGGATATGGAAGTTATCCTTTATTCATCTGCTTTTCCATAGTCTGACCACTGACTGATCAGAGCTAAGATCAGAATTCATAATAAACAAAAAGAAAGAATAGTAATGAGGAAAAGATAGTGCATGCAAATAAGAAGTTTTAACTTTGAATTATTTAAACAAGTTATTGAAAATTTATAAAAAGGGAACTGGACGACAGAAATTACAACATCAAATGTAAGCCCCTGGGCAGATTGTTTAATTGATAGTATTTGTATCTTTAGTGCCAAATACAGTGCACGGCACATAGTAGGCACTTAATTAATGGTTGTTGATGGACTCATTAATAATAATTTCATCCAGAAGTTAAACCAATGTAAATAACAACAAGGTAGCAAAAAGAGCCAAGAAAATGACTTAGGTAGTCAAGATTTGACTTATTTGCAAAACTGAGACAGATGGTTATGGAAATAAACACTATTATAATAAAAATGCTCCAAATAACTAATAATTAGAGATCAATGGACAGTTCCACTAACAGTATATTAGTGTGCCTATTTTCCTGAAGCCTTTCCAACAATTATCATTTTCCCTTTTTGTGAGACTCATTCTTTCAATACAAATAGTTTACTAGTGTTGTATGGCAGCAAGACTTCGAACAGCATTCCTTTAAAGAACTTATAAGAATTAAATAAGTATGCTCCACTGATGCCTTACAATGTCAGTGAAAAAGCAAAGAACTCCAGAGTGTTGGGTGGTTGCCCTGTTGCAGACTTTTGGCAGGGGATGAATGAAAGCTGTAGAAGAAAAACAGGCATGGATGCATTTTAATCCTAATTGAGAGAACTCCCATATTTAATTCTAATTGAGAGAACTCCAAAAAGTGATGAGATGATAGATCCATTTGAGTACTGAGCTGTCATTGTGTATATTATTTTATTTTGGTTTGGTTTTGGCTCTGATTGCCTCCCCTTGCATCACTTCAAAGAAGTTCCTACATATTTTTCTGATTTTTAATATGTCATGCCTTATAATATAGCAATATTTGATTATATTTATGTAGCATAATTTCCCCATTCATTCTCAAGTCAATGGACACATAATTTCAGCTTTTTGTCTGTCTGCCTTGGGGACTTCTCAGTGAGCCCTTCTTTGCCTTTATCTGGCTGTCCCTCAACTTAGACTTATGTCTTTGCCTTGGGGACTTCCCTGGGAGCAGCTATTTGTGGCCTCTGCCATTGTCTCTGAGACTTCCTAGGGAATCCAAGATCCAGCCCGACTTCCTGTGGTCTTCTCTCTACTTTTATATTCAGAAACTCTGAAATTCCTTTATTTGATCATAATCTGTTATCATTCTACCTTCTACTACATCTGTCTACATTCTACCATTCTAGTCTACTGCCTTGTTAACACCAGAAATATCACTTAGAAATTTCAATGTCACTACCGTATCCCAAGTATGGATAGTTTTGTCATTCAGTCCTCCAAGTTCAAATCTTTCTAGAGGTTGAAAAGGTTATTTTCTTCAAATGTCTCTCATAAAATGACGAGAACACAATAGTCCCGTGTATCCTACTATCCAAGGCAGCAATGTGGCACATCCTCAATGTTCCCCTTAATCTATGCCTGGGGTCCTGTGAGTCCAGATGGAAATAACAGCTGATGAGATCACACTTGTTGCTTGAGGCTCTGGGGAGAGCTCTTTGTCTTGCCCTGGTTGGTACTGCAATCCTTGATTTCTGCATTTCTACAACTACCTTCTTTTCAAGAGTACACAGGGCCAGGGTATGGCCATCTCCACAATCATAGCAAAAAGACATTCTGCCTTTTGGCTTTCTCCTGGTAGTGGTGTTCATGTCAGGTTGCCTTGGCTTCCCCTCTATTGTCCTGGTAGAACAGGTTCATTTCTGTAACCACTTCTCAACAGTGTCTATTTTCTGAGCCTATGCCTCCAGGGCTTTACTTTCTCTGATTATGTAAGAGCAGATGTTTCTGAGGAGGATGCAATGGTATGATGCAATGGTAGAGCTGACCTCTTGTCAGAACTCTTCCATTAACATATACTTTCAATTATAAAAGGAAAATTGTCACATGACCAATGTTCTCACGTTGCCATGGCATCATTTAGGGATAGTCTTTTGGCTATTTGGTTCAATTTTCTCCTACTTCCTTTTTCAGGAAGAAACATTCCTTTCTATATATGAATCTAACTAGATGTCTCTCCATCCATGCCAAAAATTGGTATGGTAACTTTCTTTTGCACTGGAAACTTTAGTGCCATAGAATTCCTTTTAAACATTCTAGCTATGTGACCTCAGGGTTTCTGTATTTTATATTCTGCTGGTATTCAAAGGTAGGGCCCTTAGTACTTTCCATTATATTTCTGGCTGATGCCTGCCAAACTCTTAGTAGCTCTACTGTATACTCAGACCCAATTTCTACAGACTCTATCACTGGTGAGAAAGTACTATAGAGAGGCTTTTTTTTTTTTGCTACCATGGCAACTTTTCCTGGACCTGATCACCGGTGATGTTTCTTTGTGCCTCTCAAAGGACCTAGAACTCTACTGATATACTAGCGAACTACCTTTTTCTACCATAAGGAACCTATTTTGGGCCTCCTCACAGATGAGTATGCTACCCCTCTCTCAGGGGAACAGGCCTTCCATCTAAGCATTGCTAACTCTCAATAGAACAAACATTGAACACTGAAGCTCAAAACTCTGGCTCCGAGGCACAGAGAATATAGACTCAACCTCACTCACAGATGAGTTTGATCCTGACTTCTGGAATCTTGCCTTCCTGTAGAGGTGAAAGCCCATGCTTAAGTTTAAGCTTGTGTCTCAACTACTGTTCTATATCATGACCATCACTTAGCAATGCTGCAAAATTTATGCAAGCACTTTCCTACTTTTGGGAAGAGATTGTAAGCCAGTTGTTTTATACTACCCTTTTCCGAATTTGTTCAGGTATTCTAAGTGATCAATGGAGTCTGGCTATTCACAGAGCACATCCTTAGAGGAGTTTCCTAACAAGATTCCAATAAACTATTCTACCGTCTCCCAACTATTTTACTTTGCCTACTAATACTTGATATCCTCAGTTCTGCACACAAAGTCTACTCCAAATGTCAACATTTCTCAACTGACAGTATTGTTCAACTATCACACTCACATTTTTGCACTATTGATTTGCAATGCAAATATCTAACCAATCACCAATGGGTTACTAACTGACCAAACAAGTAAGCCAAGCTCCAAAATAATGGATATTCAGAATCAGAAAGAAGTTATATGCATTAGCAGTAATAACAGGAACTGAACATCAGCAAAGCAAACAAGAAAAAATAACTATAACAATGGCATTTCACCTGCACATTGATAGGCAATTGGATAGTGGTGATCCTTTGGGCACCATCAAATAATAAGTATTACTAATAAACAGATGGAGACACAGGGATAGGATAGATCAAGTTCAATGAAAGTTGTTATACAGAGAAGGGGGAAAAACAAAACAATGCAAAATGAAAGAAATTCAAAGTGAAAATATCATTCCAAGCAAATTCCAACTGATAACCTCAGTTAGAGGGAGAAGAAAATAAAACATCACAACAAGAAATAAAAGTGTGTTTTGAATGCAAATTGTAAATCAAATTTGAAAGAAAAAATCCAAAAAATTACAAATTAAAATAAGAAAATTCAATATCCAATAATCTTCCTCAAAAGTAGTAAATGTTGGGCTAGATCCAACTTTAAACTCAAATTGTAGAAGTTAAATGAATTAATGAGAGTTTTCAGAAAAATAAATATTTAAAATATTTGTATAACAGGTATTGTTAATGCATGCAACAATAATGAAGGAAATTCTGTTTTAAAAGAAACAAAACACGCACAAAAAAAGAATTTAAAATAAGTTTCAAATTCCAAAAGTAGATAAAAGAAAATCCTCAAATAAACATCCCAGGTAAGGAAATAGCCTCCAAACTTTGGAAATTTAGGGAGGTCTGGCCACTCTACCCAGATCACACTTTCTTCCTCCTCCTAGACAGCCCACAGGACATGACCTTAACCTCTACTTGCCTCTACTTCATTCCTCACTCTGGAGACCATAACTTCACTGAAACACATGCCACTTTAAGCCACTTGAATCTTGTTTACTCAAGACTCCATGAACTAGGAAAAATGGTCTCAAGTCACATGGCTAATTTATTTCAGCTACTTAGCAGAATGTATAAATATTAATTAATACAAAATAAAAATTACCAGATTTCTGTTTCATTTGTTTAGCCCACAACTAATAGAAAAACAAATCATCAAAAAACCCTACCATTTTGCCAAGGTACTAACTTCTACAATGTTTAACTCTGTGTTTTCCAAGCTAGTCTCTGGCTTCCTCCACTGCAATTCTCTAATAAGCAATTAATTAACACACCCACACACACACATTGCATGTCATTTATGACATCATAATTCATAAAAGACAAGAATGAGATTTAGAGAAAATAGTGAAGCAAATAAATAACTGCCAGAGGTAGGCACGGGGAAAAAGGAGTTAAACAACGTCATTGTCCTTTTGTTCATCTTAAGGAACATCAGACTGCAGCTTCCAGCCACCCTCATCATTTTTTCCCTAATGAGCGGAGGCTGTGGTTGATGAAGCTAAGCCTGCAATGTCCAAAGGCTATTCCTGAGCTCACATCACAAAAAGCCTGCAGAGAGTTCTTTCTCTTGGAATGCCATTGTATGAATACCTTTGCATTCAATCATCTCCAAATCTGTATTGCAACTGTTCTAGCTCATTGGGATTTCATGCTCAGCTTCCTCTTAACCTGATAGTCCATGGAGAAACTCCTCAGATAATCTCTCAGGTCAGGAAAAAAACAACATTGTCTGCCCAGGACTACAATTCCCAGGATTCATCTTTAGTTAGGTTTCAAAACATTTCTGTGCCCAGAGGGAAAGTTTGAGTGCCCAGTTAAATTAGAAATTAAAGTTTTTAAGGGCAGGGTCTGTTTTGTTTTTTGTCTTTGTATCCTGCAGTGCTTAGTAAGAACTTAGGAAATTTTGTTCAAGTGGATTCTCTTTTTATAATGGTTTGGTTGCTTTTTAACTACTACCAGTTATTTCTTGATCTAAATTTCTTCAAATTCCAATAACCTCTTTAACATGTGAAGTGATTTATCTTATTCAATAACAGCTACTCAATGATTAAATTGCAAAGAAACACACACAAAGAATGTTAAAAGGGAGATTTGAAAATATGATCCGAGTTAATTAGAAGAATTTTTGTTTAACATATTTACATCCAGATTTATAATGGATATGGTTATATGTCACATGTAAGTAATGAAACTACACTTGTCCTTAAATAGTACAACACTGCTTTACGGCAACTACCTGTAAAGCAAATTTACCTTCTATTTTGTATATACGTGTACGTTTTGTTAAAAAAAAAAGTAATTTCTCACAAAATTCATTTCTAAAAAATTTCACAGACCTTGGGAAAATTAAAAAAAAAAGAATTGAAATACTTTTCCTCATCTATCACTTTTTTATGATCATGCTATAGATTATTCAATTCATTTTCTTCACTGAGTCAGCACTGATATTCAATTATAGTCTTCATTTGTTTTCTTTTCAAAGCAATGAAAACAGTTAAATATCTAAAAGTTCCTATAAAACAAAATTGAAAATACACTAAGAAATTCTAGGTTACAATTAAAATTAAACAATATTGTCTGTTCATCCAAAGAAAACCCACTTCATAGGAGGAAAAAAGAAAACACAGACAAAATGTGTCTTCCCAAATAGGACAATAAAATCCCTCCTAGGAGCAAGAATTTCTGAACCTCAGAAAGGCCTAAAAAAAGAATTAAAAAACTATGTTTTTTTTTTTTAGAAATAAGCAACGAGAAATTATTGCTTTATTCTTGCAGATGAGCTCCCACATGTAGAGTGTGTGTGTGTGCACGCACGTGCGTATGTGTGAGTGTGCACACACATATGTATGTTGTCCATGTAGGTTATATGTGTCCTCATGGATGTGTCTAGATATGTTCACAAAGGTGCATGAGACAGCTCCAGAGTTTTATCAAGCTCTCCAACCATTCTCCACCAAAGAAGAAAGTTGTTCAAATGGGTTTGAACTCTTGGAATACATTTGTAGTAAGAAAAACATGTATTCCTTGGATTGGTGGTCTCACGTTTTCTTTTTTAAGTAGTCTTCAGTTTCTACACAACTAAGTGAAGAGCAATGAATTTGTACTCAGGGGGCGTCAGCCAGTCTCAGATTTGCCACTTAATTACCTATGTGACTTGGGGTAAATCACTTAACATCTCTGGGCCTCTGTATCCTCACCAATAAAATGAAGAGCTGGATGATGTGGCCTCTAAAGGTCCTTCCAGTTTTAAATCTATAATTCTATATTTCTTGGAATTCTTTGAATCATAGTCCCTGATAGATCGGGTTAATTACACCCAGTATACATTGATGCTTATACCTAATACCTTGTAACCATTCTACTTCTAGGCAGTTTGAAATGTAATTCATTCCATTTTCAAAAAGGCTAGGGTCTACTATTTACACAACTTTTAGAAGGATGAGCATTTCAACATCTTCAACTGAAGCAGTCAAAATTTCCCAATTAACTGTTTCTCTTTCTATTCTAAAATTCCAAAAAATGCTATCTGTCCCTTTACACTTGTGGAAAACAACAGCTTAATAAGTGAAATGCAGATATCCTCAATTGCCTAAGCTAATGAAAAGAGATCAAATATGTAAACAATCCATGGATCAATGAAAAACTTTATTTCAAGCTCATGTCTAACTAAATCTTTAACCAGAGATGCTCCTCTTCTAGTCATTGCCCACCTTTGGTAGAAGTGATAATAAGTAATGAGGGGAGAAGGGAGCAAACATTTATTTAGTTCCTACTATGTGCCAGGCACTATGCTAAGTGCTTTACAAATATTATCTGGTTTAATATGGATAGCAAAATAGAGAAAAATTCTGCAGGCTGTATTATTCCTCTTAAATAATCTACTTCGTATGCCAAAAAAAATCATTATAGAAAGAAGGGAAACTATTTAAAACAGAAAAATAAGCATATGTTTAGCATGTTCTTAAATTTAGGCAATCTAGAATCAACCTGCATTTTTTGAGTTGTTTAACAAAGGGGGAATTTATATTTTATTGAGTTTGATTACAGTTTAACTTTGAAAAATGGAAATTACTCTAAGATACATGCTTTTGATCTTCCTTGAAAGTACACTTGGATTTTTAAATAAAGGTAAATTGACTGAAGATTATCATCTGAATTCTACTGAACCTCAACCATAAAGCATTAAAACTTTTGTCTCTCCCAAACAGGGTATTGCCTCAGTCATTCATACCACTAATAAAATGTTATGTTGATATATAGTAGTATGATTATCGTGTTTTGAATACTACCCTATAACAATTTACTGCAATAGAAAGCTAAACAAAGATAGAAAATAATTTTTATGCATATAAAATGATAAACAGGAAATAAATTAGTGTGTCTAAAGAAAATCATGAAATCCTCACGAAAAACAGTTGGCTTAGCAGAATATTAG
This sequence comes from Vombatus ursinus, assembly GCF_900497805.2. Taxonomy (NCBI): domain Eukaryota; kingdom Metazoa; phylum Chordata; class Mammalia; order Diprotodontia; family Vombatidae; genus Vombatus; species Vombatus ursinus. Next base: position 933,605 of record NW_020955184.1, read on the forward strand.
TCATCCAATGGATGGCAAAGGCCAAAAGCTGCTGAAAATTTGAATTTTCAGATAGTCAAAGCATAAATATCTTTAATATACTTTATCTTTAAAAAGGTAATAAAAACAAAACGTACACACATACACACACACACAAACTTGATTCCTTAAGAAAGGGGTTATTACTTCTGTGTAGTTGACAGTGACTGGTTCAACTCTATCTTGAATATGATCTCAGTAATACTTGTTGAATTGAAAAAGAATTCCCATAAAAGACTCTGGCATTATTGAACCAAAGTATTGATCATAGAAATTAAGCTGGAATGGATCTCTGAGATCTAGTTTAACCCTCATTTTACAGATGAGGACACAGACTTAGTAATTTGTCTGAAGCCACACAGCTATTTGGTGGTAAAGTTGTGAACAGAACTTGTCTTCCATGTATTTTTATTTATGGGGCTCTTTAATATTTATTAGATTAAAATAGATTTTTTTAAGTGTACATAACTTACCTAGTCATTTCTAAAAATTTTTGAGCATTGAATCATTTGTTACCATTTATGAAAATGTTGTGTATAAATATGGCAAAAAAACCCCCAAAAATAAAACAACACACAAATCCACCCAAACCCACTAATATATTCTCAGAATTTGAAACAAAAGAAGTGCAGGTGGAATTAAAAAGACATGTCAGGAAATAATTTTCAATGAAGCATACTACACTAAAGTTAAATTTTTTTCCTCATGTTAGGACAAATATTTTACAATCATGCAAAATGGCCATAAAATCTCTAATGAACAATTCTGTAAAAAATGTTTGACTCAGTTAATTTAATTATATGAACACAGAGCTTTCATCACAAGTGACACAAGTTGAGGGCCCAATAAAGTGCTCATGATATTACTTTGAAAATCGGATTATTGAAATGTATACTTTTAGAAATAGTTTTCAAGTAACAATTCTAATATAAGGATATGTTTTAATGATCATGCTCTACTGAATTATGATTGTAAGACTGTAGTTTAGCTATGCCCATAATTTCAGGTTATGCAAAGCATATGTTTATGTGCTGCATGAAAAAGAACTAATGAAGAATCTTAAACACTTAAGAAGTGAATGAGAATAATATCATTGAATTCAGGGTTGGGAAAGGTCCAACAGGAGAAAACATCAGTTAATGAAGCAGTTTGTTTCTGTTTCTTTCTATCAATAACCTTTACCCAACCTTCCCTTTCTACCCATTCAAATAATCATTTCATCCTTGTAATTGCAAGAAGTGTTAAGTGAGGAGTTTGCAATAATATCCATTTCCTCAATGAGTTCATTTTTTAAATAAAAAGAAAATAACTGAAAGACACATACAAAATATCCTATTTAGATATATAAACATGTGTGTAAAATTTTATATATACATATGTAAATATATACAATATGTATATACACACACACATATATACGTGTATATATAATTTATGTTTTACACAAACACATATAACAGGAAACAGAGATATATACATATCTTAAAAATAGAACTAAACTACAACTTGTATAATTAATTACATGGTATAATGACAGAGTATGGTTTATAAATATGAAATTGCCAACCTTGCCTCAACCTTTGAAAAAAGTCAAAGTATATTTATTGTCTTTGCTTCTTTTCACCTCTTCTTACTAATAAAATTTGTTTTCTTTTTTTTTTAAGATATCCTTTTCAAAAAGTATCAACTATATGCATCACTAATGCAGGTCACATTATTAATGATCTAGTGAATACTGATGAAAGACATCCACATTTAAAGATACATAATTTAATGTGATTAGTCTCAATTAAACATAAAAGTAATACACAGATAGAAGGAAAATAAAACTGATGCTAAAAAGTTGCCATAACACTGCCTTGACAATTCTGAGAATATATCATTCTATGTTGTTTTTGTTCACGCACACACTCTCTCTCTCTCACACACACACACACACACACACACACACACACACACACTCACAAATAAAATAATACCATAACAGAAGGGTTCTGTATCTGTGTTTAAAGAAGGGGTTGTTGGCAAACACCACAGCTCACTTCTGCTGAAATGTACACAACTGATATATGCAGCACAGAAAGCTGGCACCAAGGGCTTATAACCTTAATTTGCCTGCAAGAAGGAATGGAGATTTACCTTCAGAGCACGTTCTTGATTGTTTTCAGCAGTCAGATGTCTCATGTTGTTTGCTGAAGTCTGGTTCTGCTCTTTCAGATGATGAAGCTCCTGCTCTAGCCGTTTGCACTGCAACGAGAAAAGAATCCCATTAAGTAAAGGAGCTATGGCACATATATATATATATTTTTTTACAACAAGCCACACGAAATTAATGTAAATAACACCATCACTTTTTCTAAAAGAGAAGGCATTTTAGCAAAAGGAAAGCTTCAGGAAAAGCAATGTTTAATCTTTAAGGTAAAATAATACTGAAGAAATAGCGTTCTTCTACCATCTCATTTTTTTGTAATTCCTGTCTAAATCATTAAAATGAACATTTTTATTAGATTAAGTAAAACATGCAAAATAGCTTACATTTTGTTCTAATTAGATGAGTTATTTACTATTTATCTGATATTTGGCTAAAATAATAACATATTATGTATGTTCCTGATCATTCTTTTATAGAAATTACATTAAAATCTTAACAAAATATTCTATATTCTACAATCATCATTCATTAATTTTATTTTAACTTCTAAAAATAAAATATATTTATGTGTAATATATATACTAAGAAACTTTTAAATTTCTTTATTATGGAGTGAATTCAGATAAATACCTGGGTAAATTATTTTGAAAGCAAAATCCCTAAGTAGCTATAACTGCATGACTTAGAAAGAGAAAAAACAAATTCAACCTGATGCTACTTGGCCCTCATTTACATTAATCTTCACTTCCAAATAGGTATGGAGACATCAAACAACTGTTATTAACAGATTAGATTTTTGATAATTTAAAGAATATCAACAAAAAACCCAGAAAATTATTAAAAATCAAATATAGCAATTCATACATACACATAAAGCCACATGTCTTTCTAAGTAACGATTATGTTTCTGAAAATTGTATGTAAATTTTCATAAACCATGGCATTTAAAGTACACCATAAGAACTGGCTTTTTAAAGAAAAAATTGTGGGGGGCAGTTAGGTGGCGCAGTACATAGCACACCAGCCCTGTAGTCAAGAGGACCTGAGTTCAAATCTGGCCTCAGACACATAACACTCACTAGCTGTGTGACTCTGGGCAAGTCACTTAATCCCAACTGCCTCACCAAACAAAACAAAACAAAACAAAAAACAAAAAAATTGTGGTGAATTATTTAACTTCGTGTAGTTTTAGAATTTTTCCAGGTATTCAACCCCTCCAAATACCTGTAAAAAATGGCTCCAAACAAATTCTAGAGTGCAGAACCCACAAAAAGACAGAGTGAAACAAATTCCAGCCCAAGACAACCTGGAGAGTTGACTGGAAAGGTCTATTGTGCCAGGCTGGGAGAGGAGCATAGTTCAGCATGGGCACACATGCAAAGACCAGGCCTCAGGGGAATGAATCACAGGCAGCTGTGGTGGTTTCCAGGCTTCTCAACCCACAAATGCCAAAGACAACTTTGAAGGTCAGTAGGAAAGGTCTATTGGACCATGGTGAGAGAGAAGCCCAGTCCAAGCCCTAGTCCCGATGCAGCCACAGGGTCACTGCTTCTGGAGCTCTCTCAGGCCATAGAGAGAGGGGGAATTGAGTGGCTAATCATAGAGGGATTGTAGGGTTCTCTTTGCTGGTTTTGGGGCAGGATTCTCTTGCTTTGCCCATGCTTGGATCTGGGTGGCAGTCCTGGGGTGAGGAGGAATGCTGGCATGGTAGAGCTTGTAGTGGTGGTGGAGAGGGGTCACTCACAGACTAGAGCACAGGCCAGGAAAGGAGTAAACACCTCGCCTACCAACTTGGAAGAATGGAAAATGTACAGGTCCCTAGAAGTATCTCTGAAAACAGCTGCACAAAACCCCCAAAGCTTGGGACTGTACATTCTCCACACTGGAAGTAGACTTCTACCTTAACAAAGAGTTTAAAGCTCAAGTAACTGTCTAGGAACATGAGCAAACTATGAAAAAAAAAAGGCACACCATAGAATCTTCCTTTAGTGCAAAGAAGATCAAATCATACAACCAGAAGAAGAGAACAAAGTCAAAGCTCCTACATCCAAAGCCTCCAAGAAAACCATGAATCAGTCCCAGGCCATGGAAGAGCTCAAATAGGAGTTTGAGAAGCAAGCAAGAGAAGTAGAGGAAAAACTGGGAAGAGAAATGAGAGTGATGCAAGAAAATCATGAAAAACAAGTCAACAGCGTGCTTAAGGAGACCCCAAAAAATACTGAAGAAAATAACACCTTAAAAAATAGCCTAACTCAAAAGAGGCAAAAGAGGTCCAAAAAGCCAATGGGAAACAGAATGCCTTCAAAAGCAGAATTGACCAAATGGAAAAAGAAGTCCAAAAGCTCACTAAAGAAAATACTTCCTTAAAAATTTGAATGGAGCAAATGAAAGCGAATGACTTATGAGAAATCAAGAAACAATAAAACAAAACCCAAAGAATGAAAAAAATAGAAGACAATGTGAAATATCTCATTGGAAAAAAAACTGACCTGGAAAATAGATCCAGGAGAGAGAATTTAAAAATTGTTGGACTACCTGAAAACCATGATCAAAATAAGAGCCTAGACATCATCTTTCAAGAAATTATCAAAGAAAACTGCCCTGATATTCTTGAACCAGAGGGTAAAATAGAAATTGAAAGAATCCACCGATCACCTCCTGAAAGAGACCCCCAAAGGAAAACTCCTAGGAATATTATAGCCAAATTCCAGAGTTCCCAAGTCAAGAAGCAAGCAGCCAGAAAGAAACAATTCAAGCACTGTGGAAACACAATCAGGATAACACAAGATTTAGCAGCTTCTACATTTAAGGGATCAGAGGGCTTGGAATATGATATTCTGGAGGTCAACGGTATAGGATTGCAACCAAGAATCACCTACCCAGCAAAACTGAGTGTAATCCTGCAGGGGGGAAAATGGATATTCACTGAAATAGAGGACTTTCAAGCATTCTTGATGAAAAGACCAGAGCTGAACAGAAAATTTGACTTTCAAATATAAGACTCAAGAGAAGCATGAAAAGGTAAAGAGGAAAGAGAAATCATAAGGGACTTATTAAAGTTGAACTGTTTACATTCCTACATGGAAATATGATATTTGCAACTCATGAGACCTTTGTCAGTATTAGGGTAGTTGGAGGGAAAAAATTATATGTATATAGATAGACAGATAAATAGACAGATAGAGAGATAGATAAAGGGCACAGGGTGAGTTGAAAATGAAGGGGTGATATCTAAAAAATAAAATTAAGGGGTGAGAGAGGATTATACTGAGAGAAGGAGAAAGGGAGAGGTAGAATGGAGTAAATTATCTCACATAAAACAGATAAGAAAAAGCTTTTCCAGTGGAGGGAAGTTGGAAAAGGTGAGAGGGAATGAGTGAATCTTATTCTCATTGGATTTGGCTTAAGGAGGGAATAACACACACATTCAATTGGGAATGTAAATCTATCTTACCCTATAGGAAAATAGGGAGGAAGGAGATAAGAGAATGGGGGGATGACAGAAGGGAGGGTAGATTGAGGGAGGGGGTAAAATCAGAAGCAAACACTTCTGAGGAGGGACAGGGTCAAAAGAGAGAAAAGAATAAATGGGGGTGGGATAGGATAAAGGGAAATATAGTTAGTTTTCCACAACATGATTACTATGGAAGTATGTTACATGATTACACATGTATAACCTGTATCGAGTTGCTTGCCTTCTCAATGAGGGTGGGCGGGGAGGAAGGAAGGGAGAAAATTTGGAAACTAAAGTTTTAAAAACAAATGTTAAAATTGTTTTCACATGCAACTGGGAAATAAGATATACAGGCAATGGGGTATAGAAATCTATCCTACCTTACAGGAAAATAGAAGGGCAAGGGGATAAGAGAGGGGGGGGGGTGATATAAGGGAAGGCAGTCTAGGGGAACAGGTATTCGGAATGCATGCTGTCTTGGGGTAGGGGGAGGGGTGAGATGGGGAGAAAATTTGGAACTCAAAATCTTGTGGAAGTGAATGTTGAAAACTAAAAATAAATTAATTTTAAAAAATTAAAAAAAAAAGAAAGATTAAAAAATAAAATAAAATAGGGACAAGCCCTGGTCTCAAGTGCTACTCAATGTAGATAACGTCTTTTTAAAAATGAGAATAATATCTATTCTTCTCTAGTTCTGCAGTACCTGTTCCATTATTTATTGCTTATATGTTTTAAAATAAGTTTTATTGATGCATCTTTTAAATTCACTCCCCCAGAAAGCTATCTTATATAAAAATATTTTAAAGAAAAAAAAAAAGAAAAAAATCAGCAAAACTGATCAATAGAAAAAGACCGAAAATATGGACAATGTACTGTACTTGTGGACCTACCACCTTGGCAATGGTGTGCAGATATCTTGTCATATTTCTTCTTTGAAGTCATATATTTGTTCTTTCTAATTTCGCAACGTACACTTATGATTGTTTTGTGGCTGTTCTTTCCATTTAAATTGTTGTAGTCATTGTTTATATTGCTTTCTTGGCTCTGCTGACTTCAATTTGCATCAGTTAATATAGATCTTTCCATGTTTCTCTATTTATTACATTCTTCATTTCTTATAGCATGATAAGATTTCATTACATTCATGTACCACACTTTGATTAGTTGTCCTCTTATTGACAGACATCTACATGGCTTCAATTTTGCTATTACTACAAATGGTGCTATAGGTATTTTGGTTAATTGTATAAATATTTTGGTGTATTATTTTTTAAAGATTACTGATAGTGAATTAGCCAATCCTTTTCTTAATCTAGAATATAGTCAATCTGGGCTTGGTGACTTGAACTCATCAATGACAGCTAGGTGCTCTCTCTTAACACTCATCTTCAACTCCGTATTAGCTATTTCTATATTGTCCATTCCTATGATAAATATATGAAATTCTCCCTGATAGAATGAGAAGGGCAGCTAGTCCTTGGCTGGCAGAAGACTAGTCATACACTTGGTCACCTTTTAAAAGATATCTTGCTAAGCTCTATAAAAGACCAGGATCAGCTTTATGAAATACGAACCCCTGCACCTATCTTAGAGAATGCAGGGATGTTAAAGGATTGGGGAAGTGATTTTTATTCCCTCTCCCCCATTATCATGGCAGCATGGCTACTTACAAAATAGGAGTTAAAGCATCCATTTGGGAGAAGAGATGCATAGTCTGCAGACAGATGCAAAAAGGGAGAATAAAGTTGACATACATGAGGTAGAAAGGAGTTGGACCTCTGGCAGAAAAGAAGAAAGCTAACAATGGACTCCAGAGAGAACTAATGCTGGCAATTCAGAGTTTAACTATAGAGAAGAGTGGACCCTAGGAGCCCAGCTAAGCCACAGACCTAGCAAAGATGCTCTGCCTGGGGGTGGACTGGGAGGAGGGTTGAAGATTGGAGGGGAGGAGCAGTGTAAGGATTCCACGAGCTGCCTGGCCAAACATGTTCCCTACATGCATGGCTCATTATCACTGTACTCTATGTTTACCCAATCTCTCCACAGATGCTATATGTGCATTCCAGAGAGTATACCTCATATGAATAAGAGGAATATTTGGCAGCTACTGTTCTTACTATGTCAACTTAGTAAATGTCTTTTGAACCAATTGTGTTTATTGGCTAACTACTACAAGCAAGCTCACCAATTGGGACTCAAGAAGTATACTTTTAGGAAGAGGGGCACTCTGAGTATCAATGTACCTCAAAGTAGTCCATCCCCAAGGATGCAAGCCACCACACTGAATGAAAGTTGTGGTGGCATCCCCTGAGGTGGGCCTCTGTCTAGCACCCTGAACCAGTCTGAATTTTACCATTCCTATTATCATTCTTAGAGGACCATACCATGTTTTTGTATTTATCTTCTCTTAGTTAACTTTGCTTCTATCTTCTGTAAATTTTTTGTTTTGCTTGTTGCTGTTGTTTTATAAATGTACACTGATATCTATAAATATCACTTCCTTTTTCTCCTCATCAAATGGCTTATTTTTGGGTGTCGAACATTTCACTCTTAAGCATTTTCCATCCACTGTAGAATTTTAGACCATAGGATCCTACCTATCCTTTCCCTGAACCCTCTGAAATTTGTTATTTTAAATTCCAAATACTTCTCATGAGCATATCTTCTTAATAAATAATCTTACAAAAATTTCCTCTTTTCCTACCTAATTCCATATAAATAAGATACTCTTTTAGAACCATATTCTTTATAAGAATATATAATATCTACAATGTCCAACTTGTATATGTGTTTTTGGGAATAAACATAAAGCAGGTAGTTGGCACAGTGGATAGAATATTGGACTTGGAGTCAAGAAGGCCTGAGACAGTCTGAGACAGTCCTTCCTGAGACACTTATTAGCTGTGTGACCCTGGGCAAGCTAAATAACCTCTCAACCTCAATTTCCTCTGCAATAAAATGAAGATAAGGGGCAGCTAGGTGGCGCAGTGGATAGAATACTGGCCCTGAATTCAGGAAGACTTGAGTTCAAATCCGGCCTCAGACCAAACACTTGACACTTACTAGCTGTATGACCCTGGGCAAGTCACTTAACCCCAATTGCCTAAAAACAAAAACAAAAAAAATAAAATAAAATAAAAATAAAATGAAGATAACAATATCACTGATCTCAAAGGATTGTTGAGAGGATAAAATAAGATAATATACAATATGCTATATAAATATTATTATATTAATACTATTTATTACTGACTCCTCTCTTAGATTTTGTCTCCTGAAAATTTCTTGGTATCTCTACTGTCATATACTTATTTCTAAAATACAGGGAGAAAGGTATATAGTATTTATCTTGGTGGATATATGTAGGCAGATTTCTCTCTCCCTCTTCCTTACTATTTAAATACCTTTCATTGAGACTCCAGGCAAATATTTCTGTACTAATCTCTATTAGGTGTATTATATCCCTGAGGAGATAACATGCACCTGAATAACTCCAGCTTAAATAGCTGGAGATGTTGTTTACTGTTACTATACCTTTAAGAGACAGGGAATAGTTTTTTGAGAGAGTTTGAAGAGATGTTCTGAGAGAAATAAGTTTAGCTTTCTTTGGGAAACTGTGGCTATGACATCACAGTGTTCTGGAGAAGCCAGAAGTTGCAGCTGTTGGTGTAGTCCATGAAACCTATGAAAATCTTTATCCCAACTCCGGCTCCCTCTCCTACAGATGAATTGGGTCCCCAGAGCTCGACTACATCACCACCACTACCACCACCATCATCATCATCAAACAACAATCACCATTTATTAAGTGCTACTGTGTTCCAGGAACTGTGATAAGTGCTGGGGATACAAAGAAAGTGAAACCAAACAAAACAAAACATGACCTTGGCCTCAAGGAGCTCACATTCAAAAGGGAGTGACACATGCTAGCTATCTACATACAAGAAAATAGATGGTGTAAAAGGGAAGTAATCTCAGAAGGAAGGCACTAGCATTACAGACCAGGAAAGGTCTCTTGTAGAAAGCAGAATGTGAGTTGAGTCTTTAAGGAAGCAATGGAAGTCAGGAGGTAGAGGCAGAAGAGGTATACGTACAGAGGTAGTATTTTGGACATAGGGGACAGCAGTGAAAAGGCAGAATTATGAGATTGAGTGTTATGATCAAGGCACAGCAAGAAAGGTCAGTGTAGATGGATTTTAGAGTACACAGAAAAGAGTAAAGACAGGAGAGGTAGGAAGGTGCCATGTTGTAAAGGGCCTTAAAAGACAAATGTAGGATTGTCTATTTGATTCAAGAGGTAATAGGGCACCTCTTAAGGTTACTGAATTGAGAAGGAGGCAGCGACATAGGCAGACAGTAGTTCAGGGGTGACGTAACAGCTTGAACTGGGGGGTGGCTGTGTGAGTGGAGTGAAGGGGACATAAGAGAGAGAATATGTTGTAAAGTCCTCCTGATAACAGAGTAGATATATGAGGTGAGAAAGAGTGAGGAGTTAAGGCCTGAGCAGAATGATGTTGGCCCTCAGTAGTAACAGGGAAGTTTGAAGAAGGAAAGGGATATGTTGAGTATTAGCTGTCTGCAGTCGCTGTTACATTATTTCTATTGCTCTTTATTCTTTATTATGTATTATGGATTTACATGTTCTATTGTGATATATAAATGCATTATGTACTATATAAAATTTAGATCTTTACTCACTGAAGTAGTTTGTTAACTCGTGCTTTGCATTGCGGCATTTATTGTATATGATGTTAATGAAGAATTGATATACTCACAGATTTCACTGTGATTTCACATTCATCATTTTCTTTCTTCTCATAAGTTATTACTAGAGTAATGACCCTCACCACCTTTCTTGGACTACTGTAATCACCTCATAATTGGTCTCTCTGCCTCAAATACCTTTTCTCTCTGATTCATTCTTTATACATTTTCCCATACTGCAGGTCTCACCATCTCACTTCCCCACTCAATAAACTCCAATGCTTCCCTATTGCCTTTAGGATCAACTATAATAAGCTCTCTTGTTTAGGTTTAAAGCCCTTTATAACCTGTCCCCAACCTATCTTTCCAAGTTACCTTTCTCTTTCACATACTCTACCCCATCACACTGCTGACTGAGATGGAGATTACAGCCCACAGAAACACCTAGATATTTTTCAGAACAATTGCTGCCTAACCATGCTTCCCCCATAGTTTACTTATAAAGTCGTAACAAGTGTAATAATCAAAATCACTGGTCCAGTGGTTTGGGGCAGTCACCATACTCACATCCGGAAAAATTGGCCCTCCTTTCATTCTTCACATATACTCCATCACTCATTTGCAGCCTTTTGCATTGGTTGTTCCTCTTGTTTGGAATGCACTCCACTCCCACAACACTTCCACACATTATTTTTCCTATAGAATTCTGCTCAAGTGCCACCTTCTACATGAAACCTCTCCTGATCCCAACTACTACTACTCTTCCTCCTGTAACTTAGCTAGAATTTTTTTGCAAATACTTCTTTAAATACATATCGTCTCCCATGATTGAATGGAAGCTCGTTTAGGGCTGGGGTTGTTTCATTTTCCTCTTTGTATCTTCTGAAGTGCTTAGAAAAGTTCCTGGCACATAACACGTGCTTAGTAAATGTTTATGGATGGATTAATTTAGAGGAGAAGGTAGACAGTGTAAAATGCTAAGAGTTCAAGATGCATGAGAGTTGAGAATCTTTTTATTCTATTCCTTTTAATCCAATCCTTTTATCTTTATTGATGAACTCAATTACACTCTTCTCAGCAGCCATGGCAAACTTCTATCCTCAAGCTTCTTGAATTTAAGAGATGGAAGGAACCTCAGAGGGCAACCAGTGCAGACCATAGATGAAAGGAATCCCTTTGATAACTCAACAAGTGGTCACCCAGTCTCTGCTTGAAAACTTCCAAGGAAAGAAAACCTTTTAAACAGCTCATTCCATTTCTGTATAGCTATAATTGTTAAAAACCATTTTCTGATATCAAGCCTATATTGGCCTCTTTGCAACTTTCATTCATTCAAACTGCTTCTGTCCTCTGGGATCAAACAGAACAAATCTAATCCTCCCCCTCCACATAACAGTACTTCAAATATCTTCAAATGTCCTCTGTGTCCTCTCCTCTCCAGGCTAAATAGTCCCAGTTCCTTGAAACAATCTCATGTGATAAGGATTAAAGACCCTTTACATTCCTGATTGCTATTTTGTGGACTCTCTGTCTTATCAATGTTGTTCTTAAATTGAACACAATATTCCAAATGAGTTCTGACCACAGCAAAGAAGAGTAGGACAATCACCATTCTATTTCTGGAAGCTATGCATTTCTTAATGCAGTCCAAGATGACCTTAGCCTTTTTGGCTATTACACTGCTGACTCATATGGAGATCAAAGTCCACGGGAACACCTAGATATTTTTCAGAACAATCGTTGCCTAACCACATCTCCCCCATATTTTACTTATGAAATTATAATAAGTATAACAATCAAAATCACTGACCCAATGGGTTTGTGGTACTTGCCCTCTCCCTCCTAAGGGACTCTTCTTAGCTCTGGATCTAAGAGAGTCTGTCAGCTAGGTTTAGTCCTGGAAGAACTTGGCCCTAAACAGAGAGATCTTTCTCTTTCTCCAGTTCTCTAGTTCTTTAGATCTTTGGGCCTTGGGGAAAATTACTTAAAGCATTGGTTAGTTTCATGTCTAGAATTTTCCCCAAAAGGGAGATGGGGAATAGAAAGGTATATGTATATATGGAATAGAATATCTATTCATGTCTAACCCCAACCCCCCTCCCCATACTACTTAAACAAGTGTGCAATGACAAGAAAACCTAAACTATCATCAGTAATGTCTACATTTCTGGAGGAGCAGTTGTAAGAGTAGACTAATTCCCAGCACAGTCAGTTCTGGTCATCAAATGCTCTCTGTTGACCTGAAGAGACCACAGACAACTGCCTTACCCCTCCCCCAGACATTCTGGAAGGGAAGTAGCTGCACAAGCCAGCATCAGGGTAACTCAGATCCAGGTTTGTTCTAACAATGGGCTCTGCTTGCCAGGAAACCACCACCTACCACCATCCCTTGGTGACTGAGGCTTACTATTGTGCTATAATATGCTACTGCCCTATGGTTAATGCTTCCTAAGCTCTTGTTTTTCTCCTTATCCCTGTATTAATCAACCACAGACATATAAGAACTATCCCCAATCCTTATCTCTCATTCTCCTATCTCCATCCTCCTCAACTCTATTCTACCTGTGAACTTATTACAATCCCTTCTACTCTTCCCACTAAGCCCTCTGGAATTCCAACTTACATAAACAAACTTTTATTCATCCTGGGTCTCTTTCTCTCATACTCCTTGCATCTACCAGCCTTCACTGAGACCTTCACCACGATAGCCACTGTTTTCCTTGATAATACGGTATTTCAAAGTATCTACTCTGGCACTGATTGCACTTTGTCTTATCTCCTTGGATGCTTGGGTCCTCTAAAGGGAGTTAAAATACTCTTTGTTCGATAGCTAACTCCAGACTCTCCCTATACTGCATCACTCAGCAGCCTCCTTTCTTTCGGAGTACACGTATTCAAAAATTTCCATGCAATTCAAATCATAGTGGCTATTTTATACCAGTCCTCTGTTCATTCTCTCTCCTTTTTCAAAGAGTTCATCACCTGGCTCACATCTTCTTCTCCTTACCAACTCATCCCCTTATACTAAAGTATTTCAATTTCACATTGAAGATCTCTCAAAATCCCTAAACTCCCAATTCCTGAACCTGCTTAAATCCTGGATTCAAACATGGTTACACATACAGATAATCATGTACCATTACCCACAAATGTTCTATTCTCTTAATAAGAAATTATCAATCCATCTCTCCCTATGCCTCACCCTTTAACCTATTTTTTGCCTTCACTGAGACTTTCACTCTTTTTTCTTTTTTTAGCTAGGCAATGGGGTTAAGTGACGTGCCCAGGGTCACACAGCTAATAAGTGTTATGTGTCTGAGGCTGGATTTGAACTCAGTTCCTCCTGAATCCAAGGCCGGTGCTCTATCCTGACACCTAGCTGCCCCAACCTTCACTCTTTAGTACCTTCTCAAACCATTCACCTGACTTTCTTCCCTTTTCAATTTCAACTAGTCACAATTAGCCAATTTACCTCTACTATTCTGTGCTTACCCCAATGCCTATCATTGATCATCTCTTATAAAACCTTAGATGTGGATTACTCCCAACATCTTCATCTTCTGCTTCTACTGACAAGCTGTAAAATGTAACTAGAGGAAGTTGCATAATTATGACAAGGTACATTATAAATTTATGTTAAGCTCTGCTGTGAAGATGGTTGAGAAAAGGCAGGGACTCAGCTGAGCTCTCCTAAATTCCTTTCCAAACAGCTTTAAATAATACCTCAAAACAAATTCTGGAGGGGCAGAATTCACAAAAGGACGGGGTAAAACAATTTTCCAGGTGAAGACAATTTAGGTCAGCATGAAAGTTGTATCTCATTGGGCTGAGATGCAGCAGTGCTGAATGGAGGCAGTGCTCCAGCAAACCGGCAGTAGGCCTTTGGAGTGACTGCTATAGTGACAGCTAATGGAGCTATTGGCCCACAGATGGTAAAGGGGTCAGACAACTCATTAGAACTAGATTACAGGGGTCCCTTTGCTGGCACTAGGTGCAGGAGACTCTGTTGCATTGCCCACACTCAGATATGGGTTGCAGTATTAAGTTGCAGTCCAAAGGCGAGGAGGAGCACTAATACACCAAAGCTTGCAGCTTCAGTGAAGCACGGAAACTGGTTACAGTTTCAGGGCACAAAAGAATGCTTATGGTCACTTACAGACATGGAACAGGTAAGGAGAGTACTAAACACACTTCTTCTTAGATCATACCACCTTGGAAGAACAGAAAACTAGTAGACTCCCAGAACTAGCTGCACAAAAAACCTGAAGCTTAGGAGCCCCCTGTAACCCAGGAGCAGAGCCCATTTTTAATATGAAGTTAAAAGTGAAGAAATAGGCTGGAAAATGAGTAAACTACAACAAAAGTTCCAGATCATAGAAAACTACAACGGTGACAGGGAAGATCAAAACACAAACTCAGAAGAAGACAACAAAGTCAAAACCGCTCTATCCAAAGCCTCAAAGGAAAATGTGAAATGGTGTCAGGACCAAAAAGATTTCTGGGAAGAGCTCAAAAAGGATTCTAAAAATCAAGTAAGACAGGTAGAAGAAAAATTGGGAAAAGAAATGACAGTGATGTGAGAAAATCATGAAAAAGGGTAGACAGCTTAGTAAATGAGGCACAAAAAATACTGAAGAAAATAATACCTTAAAAAACATAATAGGCCAAATGGTAAAAGAGGCATGAAAATTCAATGGTGAGAAGAATGCCTTGAAAAGCAGGATTGGTCAAATGGGAAAAGATATACAAAAATTCAATGAAGAAAATAACTCCTTAAAAAGCAGAATTGGCCACATGTTAAAAGAGGTACAAAAAAAATCACTGAAGAAAAGAACTCCTTTGTAGAATTGGCCAAATAGAAAAGGAGGTACAAAAGCTCCCTGAAGAAAATAATTCCTTAAAAATTAGATTTAGGCAAGTGGAAGCTAATAATTCCATGAAAAATTAAGAAACAATAAAACAAAATCAAAAAGGTGAAAAAATAGAAGAAAAATGTGAATTATCATATTGGACAATTGACCTTTAAACAGACAAGGGGGAGATTATTTGATTTATTGGACTACCTGAAAGTCATGATCAAAAAAAGAGCCTAGATATCATCTTTCAAGAAATTATTAAGCAAAACTGCCCTGATATTCTAGAACCACAGAGTAAAATAGAGATTGAAAGAATCCACTGATTACCTCCTGAAAGAGATTCCAAAATGAAAACTTTCCAGAATATTCTAGTCAAATTCCAGAGCTCCCAGGTCAAAAAGAAAATATTGAAAGCAACCAGAAAGAAAAAACCCAAATATAAAGGATCCACAATCAGCATAACACAAGATTTGGTAGCTTCTACATTAGAGGACCTGAGGGCTTGGAAAACGATATTCTGAAAGGTAAAGGAGCTAGGATTACAACCAAGAATCATCTACCTGAGCAAAACTGAGCATAATCCTTTGGGGGGAAAATGGATATTCAATGAAATAGAGGACTTTCAAGCATTTCTGATGAAAAGACCAGAGGTGAATAGAAAATTCAACTTTCAAATACAAGATGCAAGAGAAGTATAAAAAGGTAAACAAGAAAGAGAAAGCATAAGGGATTCAATAAGGTTAAAGAGAAAGCATAAGGGATTCAATAAGGTTAAACTGTTTACATTCCTACATGGGAAGATGATACCTGTAACTATTAAGAGCTTTCTTTTAAAAGAATTGCACATAGACAAGGACATGGGAGTGGGTTAAATATGATGGGATGATTATCTAAAAAAAAAAGAGAGATCAGCAAGAGAAATGCACTGGGAGAAGGGGGAAAGGAAAGGTAGAATGGGGTAAATTATCTCATAAAAGGAGATTGAAAGAGCTTTTACAAGAGGGGAAGATGTGGGAGGTGGGTGGGGGGGTAGTGCTTGAATGTTACTCTCATTGGAATTGACTGAAAGAGTAACATACACACTCAGTTGGGTACAGAAATCTATCTTACCCAATAAGAAAGTAGGAGAGGAAGGGGATAAGAAAAAGTGGTGGAGGAGTGGAGGAGGATAATAAAAGGGAGGTAGTAGTCAGAAGCAAAACACTTTTGAGGATGGACAGAGAGATAAGAGAGAGAGAAAGTAGGATAAACAGGAGGAAGTAGGATAGAGGGAAAGATAGCAATCATAACTGTGAAAAAATATTATAACAAGTTTTTCTGATAAAGGCCTCATTTCTCAACTATATAGAGAACTGAGTCAAATTTGGAAAAATAAATAAATAAATAAAAATAAGAGCCATTCCCTAATTGATAAATAGTCAAAAGATATGAACAGGCAGTTTTCAGACAAAATAATCAAAGCTATCTATAGTCAAATGAAAAATTCTCTAAATCACTACTGATTAGAAAAATACAAATTAAAATAACTTTGAGGTACCACCTCACACCTCTCAGATTGGCTAATATGACAGAAAAGAAAAATGATAAATGTTGAATGAGATGTGAGAAATTTGAGACACAAATGCAGTATAGGTAGAGTTATGGACCGAACCATTTTGTAGTACAATTTTGAACTATGCCCAAAACAATACAAAATCCTTTAATCCAGAAATACCACTATTAGGTCTGTATCCCAAAGAGATTAAAAAAAAAAAAGGAAAAGGCCCTATATGTACAAAAATATTTATAGCTGCTCTTTCTGTGGTAGCAAAGAATTGAAAATCCCATTAACTGAGGAATGGTTGAGCAAGTTGTAGTACATGATTGAGATGGAATACTATTGTTCTATAAGAAATGATGTTAAGAAATGCTGAGAGAGAAATGATGAGCTCTCAGAAAAACTAGGAAAGACTTACATGAACTAATGCAAAGTGAAATGAGCAGAACCAGGAGAATATTGTATACAATAACTGCAATACTGCTTAATGACCATTGTTCAGTCATGGAAAAGTTATTTCCATATTAGTCACGTTGTAAAAGAAAACATAGACAACAACAAAAACAACAGGAAAAGTAAATAAAGCCAAAGTAAAAAGAAGTATGCTTCAATCTGCAAGCAGATTCCATTGGTTCTTTGGAGGTTGACAGTATTTTTCATTATGAGTCCCGTGGAACCGTCTTAGATCATTATATTGCTGAGAATGGCTGTTTTCCATGATTACACATATAAAACCTATATCAAATTGTTTTCCTTCTCAAGTAGAGATGTGGGGAAATAGGGAGTGTGAGTATTTGGAACTTAAAATTTTAAAAAATAAATGACAAATTTTTTTATGTAACTGGAAAAAATATTAAAAAATAAGTGTCACATTCTACTGAATTTTAAATTAATAGGAACTACTAAGTTCTACATGGCGTAATTCTGTAAATAAGTGTACCTCATTTGGCTCAAGAATCTATTCCACCTCATCTGAAACCTCAAAAATTATCTCAACATAAGTTTGTTCCTTATTAGAATATAAGACAAAGAACATGCATAAAAAAACCCCAATATGTTCAACTGGGATAAAAAAAAATTTGAAGAATTGGAGAAGACTGTCTCTACATACATAATCCTGGAATTAGGATTTTATATCTGAGTAAATAATTAGGCAAATCTTGGTAATAACTACTGGAAAGATTCAGGGTCTGTATGGGAAGACATGGTAAAGTATTTGGCATTGCCTCAACAAAGGAACAAGAGATTGGGGGTGCAGATTCTCTCTTACAGCACCTACCATCTTCCATCATATCAGTCACAGAAGGAGGTCCCATTTATCTCTCAAGTTGTTTTAAGCAGCCAGCAAACAGGTTGTCCTGCTGCTTTCCCTCTTCCTAGACCTGTCATATCCATGATTATTTCTCCACATAGTTCATTCCTTTTTTTCCCCTCCTGCCTCCTATAAGTCACTATCTCCCAGTACTATCCTTTAAATTCCTGGTAGACTGCCATGAGGAAATTAAAAGATGCAGTCCACCTGAAGCCTTTTGGATGGGCTTCTGCTTGCTTATAGTTTGTAATTCTCTTAAAAATTATTCTTTTAACCCTGTAGTTTCACTAAGCAGCCATCAAATTGGCAAAGTTGACAAAAGATGGGAATAGTCAATGTTGGAGTTAGTGTGGAAAGATAGGTGCTTTAATACATTGTTCTGGAGCTGGAATACAACCCTTCTGGAAAGTTATTTGGAATTATGCAAAAGTTACAAAAATGTTACATCCTTAAATCAAAGATTCCACTGCTGGATGCCCCAAGGAGGGCACTGATAAAAAGAAAAGTTACATATATACTAAATCATTTCTTATTGCAGCACTTTTTTGGTAGCAAAGAACTGGAAACAAAATAGATAACCATTGATTGATGAAAGGAAGTGGGCAAGAAGAGACATACGGTGGATTCTGGGTGATATAAAAACAAATAATATCTATATGATCTATTACAATTAGTTGTAAAGTAACACAGTAGGAAATGTAGTTTTGTCTTTGTTTGATCCCTGTTATATAAGAAAGTAAGTGTTTATTATATTTAAAGCTATCCCAAAATAGAACATGTTAGCTTGGAAAAGACTGAATTGTTAATCACTAAAGGTCTTCAATCAGAGGCTGGATGACATTGTTGGGAATGCTGCAAAGGGAATTAATATTTCAGGTATGGGTTGGCAAGACAGACCCTGTGAAGCTATAAATGCTTTCTCAGTCAGCATATAGACTCATTTCAGAAAGAAGTAAATAGCAAGAATTCTATTTATTACTAATTTGTCTTTCAGCACTTATATTATTGCCCAGACTGAGTCTGAAAAAGTTTCCTGCACTTAATTGGAAACAAAAGTGCTATATAATACTTGATTTTGCATCTTATTATTGAACTTGCCTTATAAGTTTGTGAACTATAGTAATCTGTGCTTGTGTCTAATCCCTCAACTAGACTGCAAACTCTATGAGATTGTGAATTATTTTATCTAAACGTTATCATAAAAATGCCCAGCATAGAATCCTAGACAACAAATGCTTAATAAAACAATAAATGTTCGTTGAATAACAAAATTAATTAGGCCTATGTGAGGTCCAGAAATGCCACATAAGAAAAATCTATGTAAAACAATACATTTTATTATGTGAATGTGTTCATTCTAAGGTTTAGCAGTATATGAAGGAAAACAGAATTTTAGATTGGAGAAAATGAGGAACTAGTAGAAGGTATCAAGATAAAGAAATCCTTCATTTAAGTTTCTTTTGTCTAATTCTTAATAACTTCATAGACCATAAGGCCTTTGAGGGAAGGTGTTGCTTTATTCCTATCTCTTGATTAAGGGAATTCAGCATTATTGTGGAATTGTAAGCAAATTCCTTAATATATCTTTCACACACACACACACACACACACACACACACACACTTCGGTAAGATAATGCCTTTTTTTTTTTCTGAGTAATTCACTGTTCTTGTCTTATTAAAGGTATTTTCCCTTGCTTTCAAATAAACTAGACTAACTTTAAAGTATGAGAATAAAGTAAATTAATGCCTCCTCTTGCATAGAGATAGGATCACAGAATCACAGAATTTGAGAGTTGGAAGGGACCTCAGCAGTCATTTTGTCCAATGCAAACATGAAAGGAACTCCCACCATAATATATCTGACAAATGCTTGTCCAGTCTCATCTTAAAAACCTATGAGGCAGTCCATCCTATTTTGGAGAGTTCTAATTAAACTTTAATAGGAATTACCAAACTTCTGCTAAAAATAATATCTACATACATTCAATTGTGTAAAGGAATAAAATTATTTGTTATTAAATTGTTATATCCAGTTGCATAAAGTACTATTAATTATGATTTTAGTCAGAAAAACCTTGTATCAGAATACAGATTATGTAATAAATCTATATGTGTATAACATATGTCAACATATGTACGTATATATATGCAAAACCATCAGTTTGCTTTTCCTTATGTTTTGAATTTAGATTAGTTTAACAAAAAGCAGAGAAAGATTTCTTTTAACAAGGCACAGTGGATACATCACTGGTCCTGGATTCAGGAGGACCTGAGTTCAAATTTGGCCTCAGACACGTAACACTTACTAGCTGTGTGACCCCCATTGCCTAGACTACAAAAAAAAAAAGAAAAAGATTTCTTTAACAATACAATCTAGGCAAGCAGAGATTAAATTTGTTATTTTTCTATAGGTAGAAAGGATAGGAATGACTGTCTTTCAATGTTCACAAAAAGAAAAAGGCACCTCTTGACCAAGTATAAATATGCACATATGATATGATACATACATAGATAAAAACACTGATAACTACATACACATTAATATGCATATACCTATAATATGCTAGGCTCATAGGATTAGAGGTCAAATTTAAAATTTAACCATATAATAGTCCTTGGGCTTGGATCTATAAAGAAGACTTAATCTGTCTACAGGTCTAGGATGATGGGGGAAATTTATTAGACAAACACTTTATTGGGAGATAATAAATATATGTATCTGTGTATACACAGATATTTACACACACACACACACACACACACACACACACACACACACACTCTCTCTCTCTCTCTCTCCCCCTCTCTGTCTTTGGGCAACTAGGTGATGCAGTGGATAGAGTGCTGGGCCTGGAGTCAGGAAGACTCATCTTCCTGAGTCTAAATTTGGCTTCAGACATATAGTAGCTCTGTGACCCAAGACAAGTCACTTAACCCAATTTGCCTCAGTTTCCTCATCTGCAAAATGAGTAGAGAAAGAAATGGCAAACCACTCCAGTATCTTTGCAAAGAAAACCACAAATGGTGTCATGAAGAATTGGACATGACTGAAAACAACTGAACAATAAACACACACATACACACACACACACACACACGCACACACACACCCCCCTTTATATTGTGCTTTTTGTAAAAACTGCTCCAGTGGCTTCTTGTTCCAACTCCTAAGAGTGATTTATGGACATACAAGACAGGCCTTCCATCTTTATGATAAAAGTCTTTTTGTTGATCCAGGAAAAAAGGACTACTATAAAGTTAGATTTTAAGTATAACCTCTGACCCCATCAGTCTCATGTGGTATAAATGTTGGAAGCAAGGAAAACTGATAGGATCCTCATAGCCCACATGAGGAATTAGGAAAGGACCAAAGCCCTACCTTTGGGCTCCTCAAACTTTAATCACCTACTTCCTAGTCATTAGCACCAGCAGACCTTAGCAGTGTGCCTTAAACCAAAGCCTTTTCCCCACTTCCAAATGTGGAGATAGGTTTTACTGGTATAACAACTTGAGAACAGACTCTTTCCCTGTGGCAGAGAGTGGTCGGGAGGTCAGACTGGAACTCTGAGGCTTGTACCATTTGCTCCTTTTTCAAGGCTGGGAAAAGATGGAAGGAATATTGTGGGACTTGAAAATAACTGTGTAAGATTATGTAACCCCACGGGGACCGTGAACGAGGAAAGGGAGACGAAAGTATGCAAAGCAGCAGGAGCAAAGTTGGCTGTATTTTCCCTCTGCAGTAGATGGGAGCAACAAGGGAAAGAAAGGATTTGGGCAGCAGCAGTGGCAGACGCAGCTGCCAACGCAGCTGCCAGGGACTTGGAACCCAGGGAGCTGAAGGGAAGACAATGGTGGTGATTAGTTTTGTTTACATGTTGTCTCCTTGATTTGATTGTAAGCCACTTGAGGGCAAGGACTATATTTTACCTTTTTTTGTATCACAGCAATTAAGCAGTGCCGGGCACAGTATTTAATAAATGTTTATTAACTGATCAGTTGATTGACAGTCAGTGGATTACTTGTGTGACTTTAAGCTTCTAAACATTAAGAAATACCTCTTTGGTGAAGGTAGATGAACGCTCCTTTGAGGAGCTGAGAAAAACCTGCAAGATACAACTCTCTCTAAACCCCATTCCTCTCCCTTTAAAAAAAATTCTAATTGTTCTTTTTGTCATTCTGAGTCTCTGTTCATATAAATATCTGAGTTTGTGCTTTACTGCGGTCGAAGGGTGCAAAAGGATGGTAGCTCTGGGTAAGCTTCCTTCCTTGCTTAGGGCAGAGCTCCCAGTCTTTAACCAATGGTTAGAGCATCTCTAACTAGGTACCTGTCAGCTAGATTAATTTATTTCACATTTATTAATAGCTCAATAAATTAATCTAAAAGTCAATGAATCTCAAGTGCCATGAGCAACAAGCATATTATTATAAACTGGATACAGCTCACTAGGGGATGTGGTGTCACTGAGACAAAACTGTCTCTGTCTTTTACCAAAAGAGAGAGAAATTGAAGGAGTGGGTGGTAACTAAAAAGGGAGGAACTGACCTGAGACAACCCAAATGGATGGAGATAGGAATGGACTAGAAAGATTCTGTTCCTAAGTTTTTTCTGGTTAGGAGGGAAAGTGAAGAGAGCCACCAGTCAGCAAGTTTTGCTCTTTACGGTGTCACCCAGCAATTACACTAGCTTAGAGGAGCAAACATTGAAGTGGAAGTATTCTGGAGCTCCTCAGGAGCTGTCACTGCACATCTAAGGCCATAGGTCATTTACTGACTGCATGCCAAAATTTCATTACAATCAATTTGGTTTCAGACACATAAGTATTATGTCTGAAACATCTAAATTGTTCCTCATTTCTCTGGCTGGCTGATGACAATATCACTAAAGTTATCCATTTATCAAACATTTATTGCTAAGTGGTTATTAAGTGATTAGGCAGAATCATAGAACCAAAGAATTTCAGAGTTGGTAGATATCTCAGGAGCCATACAGTCCAACTCACACTCCAAAAGTATGACTCAACACTGAAGGTCTTGATATTTTGAGATGAAACAGCAAATCCTGGGTGGCCTTTTGGTCCAGCTATCCCGTGATGGTTGAGAGGAAGGAAGGTTGCATCAAAACTGAATTATAGAGGATTGGACATTGAGCCAGAGAACTTAACATTCAGTAAACATTAGAAGGAAAGAGGAGCTTTGGTTCTCTCTTCTTTCTCCTTCTGGAATATATGAAGACTTTCCATCTCTCTCTCTCTCTCTCTCTCTCTCTCTCTCTCTCTCTCTCTCTCT